>NC_057833.1:5000-367500 GCF_910594005.1 Cervus elaphus | reverse complement strand
ACCTCTTCCAGTCCATTTTAGTTCACTGATTCCTAGAATGTCGACGTTCACTCTTGCCATCTCCTGTTTGACCACTTCCCATTTGCCTTGATTCCTGGGCCTGACATTCCAGGTTCCTATGCAATATTGCTCTTTACAGCATTGGACCTTGCTTCTATCACCAGTCACATCCACAAGTGGGTGCTGTTTTTGCTTTGGCTCTGTCCCTTCATTCTTTCTGGAGTTACTTCTCCACTGACCTTCAGTAGCATACTGGGCACCTACCAACTGGTGGAGTTCATCTCTCAGTGTCCTATCTTTTTGCCTTTTCATGTTTATGGGGTCTCAAGGCAAAAGTACTGAAGTGGTTTGCCATTCCCTTCTCCAGTGGACCACATTTTGTCAGAACTCTCCACCATTACCCATCCGTCTTGGGTGACCCTACATGGCATGGCTTAGTTTCATTGAGTTAGATAAGGTTGTGGTACATGTCTCTAAGTTATCAAGAATATATTCCCCTATTTTTTTTTCTTCTAAAAGTTTTATAATTTCAGGCCTTACATTTAAATCTTTGATTCATTTTGAGTTAATTTTTGTGAGTTGTGTATAAGCACTCAGTTTTATTCTTTTGCAGGTGGATATATAGCTTTCCCAACATCGTTTATTGATGAGGCTGTCATTTTACATTGAGTGATGTTGGCACCCTTCCCTGCTTATATGCCAATACCACGCTTTTTAGATTATTATGGCTTTTAATATAGATTAATATTGAAAGGTTGTTGCTGAATGATAAGATGCGGGATTCTTGGCCTCCGGAGGAGACGAATTCAATCCGGGGCCAGAGATGAGGCTGGATCGCTCAGATCTTTTGTGTAATAAAGTTTTATTAAAGTATAAAGGAGACAGAGAAAGCTTCTGACATAGGCATCAGAAGGGGGCAAAAGAGCCCCTTTGCTAGTGTTAGCAATGGAGTTATACACTCTTCAATGAATCCAAAGAATGTCTGGAGGTTGTAAAGACCTCACCAGACCCACTCCCATAATTTATATTTTAAGATAACAGAGTTGGCCAGAAGGTTTAATCCAAAGATTGTCCTCAGGCAGGATACATCCTTGTAAAGACCAGACCTACTCCCATAATTTATGTTTTAAGATAACAGAATTAGCCAGAGGGTTTAATCCAAAGACTGTCCTCAGGCAGGATACATTATTGTTATATAGTCACTCACAATCTGTTAATGAAAAGAAAGGAATGTCATAAAACTTAGAATGGCACCAGATAATTCATCCCTGGCCATAAAACGATTGACTTGAATCTTGTAGAAGGGCAGATTACCAACAAATAGTTTCATTTACATAGATCAGGGGAACAATACCTGAGTAAGTAGGTTGGGCCATTTGGCGGAACCAACTTGAAGATAGAGTCATAGCTTAAGACAACATTTCCATAAGAAAAAGAAATGTATTGGTTAACTCAAGGTTTAAGAGTAGTTAGCTTCAGGTGAAACCAGGCGTCATGGCAACACAGCATTTTAAGAGAAACCTCCTTTTAAATTTGTATAGAGAAGAAAAAATATCACTGGTTTGTTTCCTCCTGCTGCTTAAGAGAGATAAAAATGTCTAGTAATTGCAGCCTCTTTCCTCCGTTTGGAGACCCCTGGCCTTCCTGCCTGTTACCCTCTCAATATCAGGAAGCATGATGCCTCCAACTTTGTTGTTCCTTCTCAAGACTGATTTGGCTATTCAGTGTCTTTTGTAGTTCCATGAAAATTTTAGGACTGTTCTTTCAACTTCTCTGAGAAATGCCATAGTAAATTTTATTAAGATTGTATTGAATCTGTAGATTGCTTTGAGTAGTGTGGACATTTTAACACTATTGATTCTTCCACTTTGTGACATAGATTATTTTTCCATTTATTTGTGTCTTCTTCAACTTGTTTCATCACTTCTATAGTTTTAAGGGTTCAGGCCTTTCATTTACTTTGTCAAATTTATTCCTAAATATTTTATTATTATAAATGGGATTGCTTTTTAATATCTCTTTCAGAGACTTTGCTGTTAGTGTATATAAATGTAATTGATTTCTGTATATCACCTTTGTATCCTGAAACTTTACTGCATCCATTTACTATTTATAAATATTTAGAAAAAAAATTTAGAGTAGTTTTTAGGCTTTTCTATGTGTAAGATTATGTTATCTATAAACAGTTTTGCTTCATCATTTTCAATATGGATACTTTTTACTACTTTTCTTTTATTACTTTTATGTAGTTTTCCATAAGTTTGTCTATGCTGTATTTCCATTTTAATATATTTTAAGATATTTTTATTTTTCCTATTATATCTTTGACCCATTGATTGTTTAGGAGCATGTTTAACCTTCATATATTTGTGAATTTTTCAGTTCTTTTCCTGATATCAATTTCCACTTTCATACCATTGTGTCTGGAAAAGATCCATGGTATGATTAAAATCTTAAACTTGCTAAGACATGTTTTGTGACCCATCTTGGAAAACATTTTATTGCATCATTTTCACTGCAGTATTATTAACAATTTCCAAGAAATTTTTGGAAACAATTTCAGGTTCTATGGAAACAACCTGAGTGTTCACTGGAAGATTCCTGCATAAAGAAAATAATGCTGTTAATACTGGAAGAGAAGGTGGAGAAAAGTGAACACTCCGACACTATTGGTGGGAATGTAAATTGGTGCAGCCATTGTGGAAAATAGTATGGTGGTTCCTTAAAGACTAAAAATAGAGTTATCATATGATCCAGAAATCTCACTTCTGGGCATAGACCCAGAAAAGACAAAAACTCTAATTAGAAAAGATGCATGCACCCCACTGTTTATAGCCTGGGTACTTTAGCAGATAGCTAATAGAAATGTGGTTATTAAGATGTTGATGTTGAGGGCTCAGAAGGAAGTGAAGAGCATAATACTTCTCAGAAGGAAGTGAGGACAACATACTTTAGAGAATACCTAACCTATTTAGAGAATACCTAACATACTTTAGAGAATACCTAACCATATTTAGAGAATACCTAACCTATCACAACCAGACTGTTGGTAAAAATATGTACATTAAAACACTGCTGGTGAGGGGACAGGAATAAATGACAAAAATATGTTATTGGAAGCCTGAGGAATGGGTGTTCTCATTATAGAGTGGCAGAATGCTTAGCTGAATTATGTCCTGAAGTTAGGTGAAAAGAAGAATCTGTAACCAATGAAATTGGATATTTAGCTGAGGAGATTTCCAAGCAAAGTGTTGAGGGTGCACACAAAGAAAGTCCGGGCCCAGATGACTTACTTGGTGAATTCTACCAAACATTTAAAGAAGAATTAATACAAATTTTCCACAAACTCCTCAAAACATACAAGAAGAGATACTCTTTTCAAATTATTATTGAGACCAGTATTACTTTGATGGTAAAATCAGACAAATACATTATAGGAAAAGAAAGTTACATATCAAATTTATTTTTTATTAATTTAACACAAAAATTTCCAATAAAGTATGAACAAACCAAACCCAGCAAGATAAAAAAAGAATTACATAACAAGAATAAGCAAGATGTATTTCAGAAATGCAAGGTTGATTTGAAATTGAAATCAGTTAATATAACACACCATATAAATAGAATAAAATACAAAAGGAGATAATCATCTCAACAGAAAAGTTACTCATGAACATTAGTTAAGATAATGTAAATCAAGACCACAATGAGATACAACTTCACACCCATTACAAAGCCTATAATCAAAAAGACAGACAGTAAAAGTGCTGACAAGGATGCAGAGAAATGAGAACACTCATATTTTGCTAGTGGGAATGTAAAATGGACTAGCCACTCTGGAAAATATCCTATAGACACCTACAAACTTAAACATATAGCCACTATGTGATCCCATTAAACTTAAAAAAAATTTTTAAAAAAAGAAAGAAAAAAAGAAAGAAAATAGTTCTTAATTTGCATTTTTCTCTTTTCCTAGGATCCTTTCTTCACTTCTCTAGCTCAACTCTCATTTCATAGCCTGATTCTTTAGACTGCACCCTATTATTTAAAACTCACTTTTGTTTTCAGTAATAAATATTTTTCCAAAATACCTCTTTCTCTCATTATGACTGATAGTCATGTCTTGCATTAATGTTGTGATGTCTTGTTTGTTTTTTTAATGTATCAATACCTGAGAGTAAAACATACATTTGCCCCAAAACAAAGTGAGTAAATTCTTCAATACTTTTAATGTGTTTATCATCACTATTAGAATCATCTTTTTAAACTTTGAGCTGGAAGCATGGGTTTGTAAATTTATTTCATAAATTTAATCCTGATGCAAGCTGAAGAAAATACAGAGAATAATGAGAATTTAATAAGTGCCAATTAGAAAAGTTTGACTCCATATATATATATGTTCTGTTTGTTAGAATCATGGCACTAGAGATAGCACCCCAAACCTCATTTTTAAATATTTTATCTGTCTTTATGCAGGATAAAATGTTTTCATGTCCACCATAATATATATCTCAACAGTGGAGGGGAAATGTTTATCCAGTCATTGTCAAATGATTCTGAGCCTAAAGATTTAATTATATTTAAATAGATCAAGGCCACATAAGAATGTGTAAAACAATTTACACTCAGTTTATTACTCTTGTATTAACTGGGGCCTTCTTGTAGTCCTGAAGTTCCTTTTTTTTTTTTTTTTTTTTGAGAGATAGACTCTGTAAATAAAACTATAAATATTTCAATTGAGAACACTTTAAAAATAAAATATGGATGATGTTCACCATTTAATTTAATGCTTACCATTAAATGAAGAAAAACTAAACCTGAATTGAGGTTGATTCCTGTCTCTAACCATGTTAATATTTCTGTAATATTAGATTTTGAAGACAAAGGGAAAAATCTCTCCAATCTGTCACAGTCTTAAGCATTTATGTAATCTAGATTATGGCTTTTTGTAATATACAACCCAGGACACATTGGATGCAAACACCAGGGTCAACAGCCAACTGTCCACCTGGATTGGAATATTTGACTCAGGTACGATAATGTGTTTCTTAATTTAGTTGATGGAAAGTAATATGAAGTTAGATAGTTTCAAAATATTATTTGTTACTGGAAACATTTTTACTATAGATTGAAATACTACTCTTGTAACTTCCAAAATTTTGCATTTTATTTAATTTTAGTTTCTGATTGAGGTAGTAAACATAATTTAAATGCAGTCATTTCTTTGGAGAAAGAAATGGCAACCCACTCCAGTATTTTTGCCTGGAAAATCCCATGGACAGAGGGTCCTGTCAGGCCATGGGGTTGCAAAGAGTTGGACATGACTGACTGACTGAGCACACCCCTCAGCATCCGTGGGGGATTGGTTTCAGGACCAGCCTGGCAGACACCAAAATCACAGGGTTCTCAAGTCCCAGAGCCCACCCTCTGGATATGTGGTTTGGTGTCCACAGATACAAGCAACTGTGGATCATAAACAGGGCATGGTCAAAGGTTAGCTGAATCTGCGGATGTAGAACCAAGAACTGTATGCTGACTATAAAGTTACTCAAAAGAATCTGCTTATAAGCAGACCCTAATAGTTCAGACAATGTCTTTTAAGGCCCAACTATGGTAAAACATTGTTTGTTATAAATTCATTTTCTGGGAAACTTATTTACAAATAAATACCTACTTTTTAAAACAGGAACCTGGATTTTGGCAATGTAAGTAAAAATGATTTAAGGACTCTTCAGTTCATCTAATGCTTAGATAGTAGAAGCCTGGTTTACAAATGTAAAATATGAACACTAATATTAGAAAAATATCTATTCTCCACCAAATTTAATGACACAGAATTACTATCTTTGTGACATCAATTCTGATTTAATTTCCTGTAGTGCTGTCTCTGAATAATAAACTTTGACATTTCACATTACTAATTACTGGCTACATCTTAATTTTTAACTCTTAAAAAGTGAAACAGTATGCATGTTCCTTCTTAAAAAGGTTATTTACATTTTCAGTGCTTAATTGTAAATTTGTTGCAAACACTATAAATCTAATGTCATTTTTTAATGTGGGCAAAAACTACAATAAACTTTTTACTTTAAATTACAATACAGATATTTCTCTCTGAATTTCAAAAATATATTTAATAAAATTATTAAAAAATTTTGTGAACAAGAATGTTGAGACATTAACAATAGAGCAAAGAGAATACACTTTATAGATTATCTGATAATATCTTGTTATTTCCTTTTTCTATGGTAAAAAAATATTAAAACTTCACACACAGACTTGTATAAAGGTATGACATTTGACAGAAAAAAATGAGAGCTGTTGATTATGAATCAATTACTTTAAATATCCTAAATGTAAGTATTAATGAATATAAGTATTTTTATGTGCTTTAAATTTAGTTTGATTACTCCATTCCACATATATTTATTTTCTCCTGTAATAGATAAATCACTTATTCGTGTGTCAACGTTTTGATCTTCTGGAAGGTATGTACCAAATACACTGATATATTAATTCTTAAATATGTAATTTGTTTTGCTGTAGAAATGCCAATCCCTATAAATTAAACTGCTTCTTTTGTCTGAGGAAGACTAAACCTTGAAATATATGAAGATTGTATAGAAGATCTTGAGATGATGAAAACATGAATATGATCATAGTCTTCTCATGGGAAGGGAGGCAGAAAGATATTGGCTTTGGATTATAACTGAAAATTCTAGTCTGCATTAGTCTTACTAAAAGCAGGTCTATTTCCTGAAAACGTTCACCCATCCTGAATTCCTTTAAGATAGGTATTTGAGAGAAGCAATGATTTTAAATTCTTCAGGAGTTCTGAATAGAAACAGGATGCAAGTAAAGTAATGGGGAGTCCAATTCCACTCCTTAGTCTGAGAAATTAAACTGTCCTTTAGAATTCAACTGTTTGCCTTTATCTCAACTTAGTACCAAGATACATTGCTAAGTATAAAAAGCAGTTACAAAGTAGTACATATTGTAATTTGGGAGTGTGTGTATATAAAACACATTTAGTCTTTGTATATGTTTAAGATTTCTCTAGAAAAATGCATATGAAATTGGAGAAAGGAGAAGAAATAAAATAAGTCTAGAAGGAAGAATTATTTTAAATGTCATGTTCTTTGCATTTTTAAATTTGTTCCATGCATATGTAATTTCTAATCATTAAAGGAAATGAAATTTAAAAGGAAGTCAGAAGTTTTTTTCATAAATTTTGAGTTATAGTCTGTGAATTTTAAATCAAAACGAATACCTTCCAAATATGTTGGTACAATATGAAGACATAATTATGTTCATTTTTTATGAATTATGTTCACTTTTTAACAATTAGTGGGGAAATACTGTAACAGTTTCAAAGGTTAATATTAAAACAAAATGTTAAAGGTATATTAGAGCAACATATATTCATTATACATATGCTAACTAAAGAACATTTAAAATTAAGAAAAGCAGAAGATAAGCAACTATGCAAAACTACTGATAAAGTTGTTCTGAAGGCTTTTAAAAAATATTCCTTTGATGAGGCCTTTTGAAATCACTTTGACTCATTGTCCATGAAATAAGTATTTGTATTCACTTAATGTTTTTGTTATTTGTATCTTGAAACCCAACATTTAGAATATTTCTTAATTTACAATATTGTGTTAGTTTCAAGTGTATAACAAAGTGATTCAGTTATACATTTTATATATATATATATGTGTATATATATATATTTCAGATTCTTTTCCATTATAGGTTATTTCAAGATATTGAATATAGTTCCTTGTACTACACAGGAAGATCTTGTTTTCCTGTTTTATGTATAGTAGTATAAATGTGTTAATTCCAAGCTTCTAGTTTATCTCTCCCCACGTCCCTGCCCTGCTTTCGGTTTAGGTAACCATGATTTCCTTTTCTATGTCTTTGAATTGATTTCTGTTTTGTAAATAAGTTCATTTGTACCATTTTTTGGATTTCACGTATTCAGATGTCATATCAGGTGAAGCCATGTATTACGTGTGTTTGTCTGCATAACCTCACTTCACATGACTATGTCTGGCCACGCTGCTGCAGACGGCACTGTACGCTTTTGTGCCTCTCCACGCTGCTGCAGACGGCACTGTATGCTTTTCCCCCTCTCCACGCTGCTGCAGACGGCACTGTGTGCCCTTGTGCCTCTCCACGCTGCTCTAGACGGCACTGTGTGCCCTTGTGCCTCCCCACGCTGCTGCATTGATGTATTTCCCTGTTTTTGTGCCATACTGCTTTGAATACAATAGCTTTGCAGTATAGTTTGAAATCAGGGAGTTTGATTCCTCCAGTTCCATTCTTCTTTCTCAAAATTGTTTTAGTTATTCGAGGTAATTTTTATTTTCATACAAATTTTGAGTTTTTTTTTTTCTTTTTTTGTTGCTCTAGTTTTGTGGAAAAAAAAATGCCATTGGTATTTGATAGGGATTGCACTGAATTTGTAGTATGGTCATTTTAACAATATTGATGGATGAAACTGGAGCCCATCATACAGAGTGAAGTAAGCCAGAAAGATAAAGACCAGTACAGTATACTAATGCATATATATGGAATTTAGAAAGATGGTAATGATAACCCTATATGCAAAACAGAAAAAGAGACACAGATGTACAGAACAGAATTTTGGACTCTGGGAGAAGGCGAGGGTGGGATGTTTCGAGAGAACAGCATCGAAACATGTATATTATCTAGGGTGAAACAGATCACCAGCCCAGGTGGGATGCATGAGACAAGTGCTCGGGCCTGGTGCACTGGGAAGACTAGTCTTTTCTAATCCTTTGTATTTCAGTGGTTTAGGCTGTAACTTCTTATTCATTTCTGATTTTATTGATTTGGGCCTTTTTTTTTTTTGGATGAGTCTGGTTAAAGCTTACCAATTTTATCTTTTTTAAGAACCAGCTTTTAGTTTCACTGATTTTTTTCTGTTACTTTTCAATCTCTTCTATTTCTGCTTTTATATTTATGATTCCTTTCCTTATACTAACTTTGGATTTTGTTTGTAATTCTTTCTCTAGTTGCTTTAGACATAATGTTAGGTTGTTTATTTGAGCTTTTTCTCATTTCCTTAGGTAAGATTTTAAAGTTATAAACTGGCCTATCAAAAATACTTTTGTTGCATCCCATAGATTTGGATTGCTGTGTTTTCATTTATCTCTAGGTATTTTTTAAATTTCCTCTTTGATTTCTTCAATAATCCATTGAATGTTTAGTAGCATATCATTTAGCCTCCATGGGTTTGTCTTTTTTGTGTGGTTTTTCTTTTTTTTTCCCCTGTGGTTGATTTCTAGCCTCATATTGTTGTGTAAAGAAAAGATGCTTCATATGATTTCAATTTTCTTAAATTTATGAAGCCTTTCTTTGTGGCCCATCTTGTGATTTACCCTGGATAATGCTCCATGTGCACTTGAAAAGAATGTGTATTCTGCTGCTTTCGGATGGAATGCTCAGTTAAATCTGTCTGGTCTAGTGTGTCATTTAAGGCCTCTGTTTTTTACTGACTTTTCTATCTGGATGATCTGTTCATTGATGTAAGTGGGATGCTAAAGTCCCCCAAATTATTATGTTGTAACTGTTCATTTCTCCTTTTATGTCTGTTGATATTTGCCTTATATATTGAGGTACTTCTATGTTGGGTGCATACATATTTACAATATTTTCTTCTTGAGTTGATCCCTTGATTATTATGTATCATCCTTCTTTGTCTCTTCTATCAGTGTTTATTTTAAAGTCTATTTTGTCTGATATAAGTATTGATTGCTATTTCAGTATTCCTTTGATTTCTATTTGTGTGGAATACCTTTTTCCATCCCCTTACTTTCAATCTGTATGTGTCTCTACATCTGAAAGGAGTCATTTTTAGGCAGAAAATATATGAGTCCTCCTGGTTTTGTATCCATTCATCCAGTCCAGGTCTTTTTTTTTTTTTTTTTTTTTGGAGCATTCAGTCCACTTACACCTAAGGGAATCATTGATGAATATGTTCCTAGTGACATTCTTTTAATTGTCTTGGATTTGTAGATCTTTTTCTTCATTTTCTCTTTTGTTCTCTTGTGATGTGATGACTATCTTTAGTATTGTGTTTGGAGTTTCTTTTTCTTTTCTGAGTGTATATCTATTAAAGATTATTGTTTTGCAGTTACCATGGTGAAACCCAGCATTTTAAATAGTTACCCAATAATTCTCAAGAAGGGATAATACATATTACCTTTTGTTGTTAAATATTTACTTTGCTTCCATTTTATTTTTTCTAAGTTGTGCAGTAGTGAATATTTGGTACAGAGAGCAATTTTTAAAATTTTAGAAATTTTTATGTGATCATAGAAGTAAGATTATTAGGAAAAAAGATAATATTTCCATTTTCTTGCAAAAAAAAAAAAAGGTGAATTCATTATCTTATGTGGACAATATATGAGAGTGTTCACTGTCTCCCCTAATTTAAGTGAAATATTTTTGCTTGGTTTCTACTAGCCAGACTGAAGACTAATAAAGTCATTTTAATGACCTAGGAAAACTGGAGAGGAGCAATTTTTTTAAAGTAACTCAAAACCTAATAGTTACAGGTTAACTTCTCTGAACTTCAAAAATGAAATGCTTTGCGTGGAATTTTAGCATAAAAGGAACCAGGGAACAGCTACCATCACTTTTGTTTTTCTTACGGGGAAACTAAGAAAGTAGTGAGGAACAGTGCTTAAAGCCAAGGGGTTCCTTACTCAACATTATACAACTTATTTGTATTTGAACATAATTTGGTATGCAGTTTATACAAATCATATCAGTACTATTCATAATCACCATTTTATTTCATTCTTTAGTATTCAGTCCTTTTGAAACTAATAAAACATATGATGTCATGAATAATCAAGGACAGCGACTTTACTTTGCAGAAGAGAAAAGTAATTGTTTTGTCAGACACCTCTGTGGACCTTCAAGGCCTTTAACCATGACAATTTATGATAATGTAGGATGTGATGTCATTACTCTGCATAAAGCTCTAAGATGGAGCTGTTGCTGGAGTAACTGCTGCCTACAAAAGGTCAGTAAATATTATTTCTACAATGTGATTCAAATGTATTTGAGTTCCTTCAAAAAAGCTTCAACACTGGGCAGTATGTTAAAATTAAAACATTGGGACAAAGAATAGTCTGGAATGAACTATGTCAGAGAGAGAATTATATCTCTTACTTTCAGAATAAGACCCATGTGTAACACTGTAAATATTTTTCTGGCAATGAAAGTTACAAGAAATTTAGATTTTTAGAAGTTTTCTATTGTAAAATATTGTGACTTTTTCCCAAACTTTAAACATCTTATTTTGTATTGGGGTATAGCTGGTTAGCAATGTTGTGGTAGTTTAAGGGCTGAAGGGACTCAGCCATGTATATATATGTGTCTATTCTCCCCTAAACTTCTCTCTCATCCAGGCTGGCATGTAACATTGAGCAGAATTTCATGTACTATACCATAGGCCCTTGTTGGTTACCCATTTAAAATATAGCAGTGTGTAGTGTGTACATGTGGAGAAGGAAATGGCAACCCACTCCAGTGTTCTCGCCTGGAAAATCCCAGGGACAGAGGAGCCTGGTGGGCTGCTGTCTATGGGGTCGCACAGAGTCCGACACGACTGAAGCGACTTAGCAGCAGCAGCAGCAGCAGCAGTGTGTACATGATCTTCCCAAAGTGCTAACTGTTCCTTCCCCCTGGCAACCATAAGCTGTTTTCTAGGTCAGTGAGTCTCTTTCTGTTTTGTAAGTTCATTTATATCATTTCTTTTTAGATTCCACATATAAGGAGTGTCATAAGATATTTCTCCTTCTCTGTCTGACTTCACTCAATATGACACGCTCTAGGACCATCCATGTTGCTGCAAATGGCATTATTTCATTCTTTTTAATGGCTGAGTAATATTCCATTGTATATGTGCACCACATATATATGTACCATGTGTATATATGCACCACACATGTGTACCATATGTATATATGCACTGCAAACATGTGTACCATGTGTATATATGCACCACACACATGTGTACCATATGTATATATGCACCACACATATGTGTATCATATGTATATGCACCATATGTATATGCACACATGTGTATCACATGTATATATGTACCACATGTATACATACACATGTGTATCATATGTACATATGCACCACATATATATGTACCATGTATATATGCACCAAACATATGTGTACCATATGTATATATGCACCGCACACATGTGTACCATGTGTATATATACACCACACATGTGTGTACCATATGTATATATGCACCACACATATGTGTATCATATGTATATGCACCATAGGTATATGCACACATGTGTATCACATGTATATATGTACCATATGTATACATACACACATGTGTATCATATGTATATATGCACCACATATATGTGTACCATGTATATATGCACCACACATATGTGTACCATATGTATATATGCACTGCACACATGTACCATATGTATATATGCACCACACATATGTGTATCATATGTATATATTCACCATATGTGTACATGCACACACATGTGTATCACATGTATATATGTGCCATATGTATACATACACACGTGTACCATATGTATACATGTACCACATATATACGTACCATATGTATATGTGCACCACATCTTCTTTACCCATTCATCTATGGGCATTTAGGTTGTCTCCATGTCTTGGCTATTGTAAAGAGTGCTGCAGTGAACACTGGGGTGCATGTATCCTTTTGGATAATGTTTATCTCCAGATGTATGCCCTGGAGTAGAACTGCAAGGTCATAGGGTGGCTGTTTTTAGTTTTCTAAGGAACCTCTATATTATTCTCCATATTGCATTTCCCTGTGTGTATTTATTAGCTACTGAATATCTTTATATATTGTTTAAATCTTTTAGCCTTCCTAAAATAAGCCAATTCATCTTACTGAGTTATAAGCATTCTTTAGATAGTCTGAATACAAGTCTTTTCTCAGATATGTGTATTGCCAATATTGTGCCCAGGATTATGGCTTGGCTTTTCATTTTATCACCCTTGAAAAAAAGGAGGATTTCAATTTTGATAAACTCTAATTTATCATGTATATTCTTTTATGGTCCATGCCTTTAAGAACTTACCTAAAAAATTTTTGCCTATCACAAAATAGCAAAGACTTTCTTATATTTCTTCCAGAAATTATATATTTAGGTCTAGTTCCATTTGAAGTTAATTTTTTGTACCTGTGAGGGAAGAGCTGAATTTTTTTTTTTTAATTTGATGTCTAGTTGTTTGAACACCATGTTTTGAAAAAAGACCACCCTTACCATAGAATTGTCTTTTATATCTTTGAAAACAAATTGTCGATATATGTGTGTACCTATTTCTGGAATCTGCTCTCTTCCACTGTTCCACTGATCTGTTGTTGTTGTTGTTTAGTCACTAAGTTGTGTTCAATTCTTTGTGACCCTGTGGACTGCAGCATGCCAGCTTCCTTGTCCTTCACTATCTCGCAGAGTTTATACTGATCTATACATATAGCTATATATAGATATGTACCCTTATGCCAATACTACATTGTACTGACTACCTAGCTTTAAAGCCTTAATACTAGTCAGTATGAGCATTCTAATTTTGGCTTGCTTTTTTAAAATTGTTTGATTCTGTTAAGTACTTTGCATTTTCATATGTTTCAAAAGAATATTTTATATTACTTGAAAATTCATGCCAAGACAGTGATTTGGATGGCACTGAACCTATTTGTTAATTTTGGGAAATAGTGGTTTCTTTCATTTTGCTCCCCAGGTGGGCTCAATGGTAAAGAATGAAGGAGGTACAGGAGGCATGGGTTCAATCCCTGGGTCAGGAAGATCCTCTGGAGTAGGAACTTGCAACCCATTCCAGTATTCTTGCCTGGAAAATTCCATGGACAGAGGAGCCTGGAGGGGTACAGTCCATGGGGTTGCAAAGAGTTAGACAAAGCTGAGCCACTGAGCATGATTTCTTTTACTCGCTTATTTATTTTTATTTTTGGTTGTGCTGGATCTTAGTTGCTGTGTGTGGGCTTTCTCTAGTTGTGTAGAGCAAGGGCTACTCTTAGTTGTGGTGCATGGGTGTCTCATTGCGGTGGCTCCTCGCTGCATAGCACAGGGTCTAGACTCATGGGTTTCAGTAGTTGCAGCATGAAGGCTCAGTAGTTGTGGCACATGGGCTTAGTTGCTCCACAGCAGGTGGAATCTTCCTGGATGAGAGATTGAACCAGTCTCCCCTACATTGGCAGGCAGATTCTTATCCACTGTGTCAACAGGGAAGTTCAGTAAGTGATTTTTTACTAATACAATATCTTTGCTTGATAACTATGATCCATTTTTCCTTAGATTTAGGTCTTCTTTAATAACTCCTGGTAGTTATTTTCAGTGCGTAGTCATATAAATACCCTATTAGGACTAAATGAAAGTATTTCATGTTTTTAGATACAATTAAGTGAAAGGGAAAGTCACTCAGTCAAGTCCCACTCTTTGCGAGCCCATGGACAATAAAGTCCATGGAATTCTCCAGGACAGAATACAGGAGTGGGTAGCCTTTCCCTTCTCCAGGGGATCTTCCCAACCCAGATATGGAACCCAGGTCTCCCACACTGCAGGCAGATTCTTTACCAGCTGAGCTACAAGGAAGATACAATTAAAAATATATTCAAATTAAGCATTTCATATGTGTTGCTCATATATAGAAAAACAATTGAGCCTTGATTATTGATCCCTTACCCTTTGACAGCCAAAAAGCACTTATGAATTCTATCAGGAATTTATATATTCCTTAAGGTTTTCTCCAACTACATAATAAGAAAATAATGTTTTACTTCAGCTTTTCTTATCTGTATGCTTTTTACTTATATATGTATATGTATAAATGTCACATTTATTTGTTGTCAACTTTCTAGTTAATAATACTATTATAATATTGATCCTAAGTAAGAAAGGATAGTCTTGCCTTTTGTACTGATTTTTAAAATCTAATCTTTATCATTAAGTATGACATTCTTCTGTAGTTTTTTTACATATTAAAAAACTGTTTCATATACTTTCTTAGGTGGAGGAAGCTCTCATTTATCCCTAGTTTTCTGAGTTTATATCATAAATAAATTTTGTATTTTGTCAAATATTTTTCCACATCTTCTCATTTGATTATATGACTTTTCCATTTTAATCTGTGACTATGTAAACTGCATCAAATGATTTTTTAAATGTTAAATCAACTTTACATTCTTGAGGTAAATTCCACTTGTACACATTTGTTATTCTTTTTATATATTTCTGGATTCACTTTGCTAATAGTTTGTGTTTATGTATATGATATCGGAGAAGGCAATGGCAACCCACTCCAGTACTCTTGCCTGGAAAATCCCATGGACGGAGGAGCCTGGTAGGCTGCAGTCCACGGGTCGCTAGGAGTCAGATGACTAAGCGAGTTCCCTTTCACTTTCCTGCATTGGAGAAGGAAATGGCAACCCACTCCAGTGTGCTTGCCTGGAGAATCCCAGGGACGGGGGAGCCTGGTGGGCTGCCGTCTATGGGGTCGCACAGAGTCGGACACGACTGAGGTGACTTAGCAGCAGCAGCAGCAGCAGCAGCATGTGTATGATATATATGTCTGTATAATTCCTTTAAGTTTTTGTGTGGCTTTGGAATCAGGATAATGTTGGTTTCATAAAGAAAGTTGGAAATATTCCTCATTCTTTTCTGAAAGAGCTTGTGTAGGATTTGTTTTGTTATCTTATTTTAAATATTTTATTATGTTCTTTCAGTTCAGTTCAGTCGCTCAGTCAAGTCTGACTCTTTGCCATGAACCGCAGCACGCCAGGCCTCCCTGTCCATCACCAACTCCTGGAGTCCACCCAAACCCATGTCCATCCAGTCGGTGATGCCATCCAACCATCTCATCCTCTGTCGTCCCCTTCTCCTCCTGCCCTCAATCTTTCCCAGCATCAGGGTCTTTTCCAATGAGTCAACTCTTCACATCAGGTGGCCAAAGTACTGGAGTTTCAGTGTCAGCATCAGTCCTTGTAATGAAGACCCAGGACTGATCTCCTTTAGGATGGACTGGTTGGATCTCCTTGCTGTCCAAGGGACTCTCAAGAGTCTTCTCCAACACCACAGTTCAAAAGCATCAATTCTTTGGTGCTCAGCTTTCTTTATAGTCCAACTCTCACATCCATACATGACCACTGGAAAAACCATAGCCTTGACTACATGGACCTTTGTTGGCAAAGTAATGTCTCTGCTTTTTAATATGCTGTCTAGGTTGGTCATAACTTTCCTTCCAAGGAGTAAGCCTCTTTTAACTTCATGGCTGCAATCACCATCTGCAGTGATTTTGGAGCCCAGAAAAATAAAGTCAGCCACTGTTTCCCCATCTATTTGCCATGAAGTGATGGGACCGGATGCCATGATCTTAGTTTTCTGAATGTTGAGCTTTAAGCCAACTTTTTCACTCTCCTCTTTCATCTTCATCAATAAGCTCTTTAGATCTCCTTCACTTTCTGCCATAAGGGTGGTGTCTTTAGTGAAGCTATTTCAGTCTGTAATAATGGGTGTGTGAAGGATTTTAGACTTATATTCAAAACTTGTTTAATATATATAGAGATAATCAGGTTTTCTTTTTCTTCTTAAGTCCATTTTTGTAATTTGTTTTTTTCAAAGGATTTATCGAAGCTGTTGAATTTTAATTGGCATAAAGTTAATATATTCTTTACTTTCAAGTTTGCAGATTTTGTAGTAATAGCTCCCTTTTCATTTCAAACAGCAGTAATTTGTGTTTTCTTTCTTTTTTCATGTTTAGCTTAAGGAACTTTACCTTTGGTTTTGTTTTCTCTTTTTTAGTCCATTTCCTATTTGATTTTTTTCCTCTAATCTTTTATTATTTCTTTCACAATTTCTCCTACCTCCTTAAAATAGGGACTTTTGTTAAAAAGTCTTCACAACCTCGTCCAGCACTTACTGGGGCCCAGAACTCAAATAAGAAGCCACAAGAAATCAAGGCCCTCTCAACCAGTGCCATTCCCTTTTTCCAGACGGTGAGTCATGTCCAGTTCTTATCTTCAGAATCATTTAAGAGATTCTAATAGGAGGGTAGAATTCTAGGAGTTTCCCTTCTGTTCATGTAATGTTAGAAATATGGTTTCTTGGTTCTTGTTGAGATTTACCTTCTCTTTACATCTCTTCCACCTTTACCTGAACTTCTCTTTCTTTAACCTAGATCTTCCTGTCTTATGCAGTTTTTATTCTACTCTCTCCTTAATTTATTAGTGTAAAACTTTTTTATGAAAGGGAATCTTGCATGGATGACATTGTAGAAAGTTTTTATGTCTAGACATCAGCCCCAGTGAGTCCTCCCATCATCTTCTTGTACTGCCAATGAAGGCAGTAGGGGCTGTGATGTTGCATCCCATTTTCAGTTATATTTCTCAGACTGGTCCTTTGAGATTTTTTTTTTTTTACCCTATTGATTCTTGCCAAATGAAACACCTGCCATGGCAACAGTTATTCGGATATGTTTATAAAAGTGCTTCTCCCTCTGTTAATCCTATTTTGTTTTTTTTTTTTTTTTTCATTTTGTTTTTTAAAAAAATTATTTACTTTAATTGCAGGATACTTATCTTCTGAGGGGGATCTGTTTCTGTTTGTGATGAATACTGGTTAGTGGTATCTGGATTCTTTGGATCTCAGGAGTTATCTTGCTGCTGTCACTTGTTTTACTACATATATTTGTGTTTTGAGATGTGAGGCTATGATTTTCCGTCTACTTTGATAAAGAATTTCACGGCGGTTTTGTTTGGTTCAGCAATCATACCTACTGCATCCTTTCTATGAGGATTTTGAGAAGATTCAGAAACTACATCACCACTACCACCATCTTCACTTAGCGGTCTTCATTTATTTTTTGAAAAAATAATAAATATATATGTATATATAAAAAGAAGGAAGTTAAAGAGGAAAGAAAAAAGAGAGAAGGCAGGAGAAAGAAAGAAAGAAAGTTAGCAGAAGTATATTCAGGAAAAATAATGTCTGTCAAACTCTTAGTTCCCATGTCTGCTTTATTCTTCTTCAGAAGCAGCTGCTATTATGAGTTAAAGAATTATTCTATGAATATTTGTATAATAGATGCATACTTATGCATATATATATGTATATATACCCACATATATATGTGTCTGTTTGTGATGTGTTTGTAACACAGTTGGTAGATATTTTTTTACAATTTTTTAACTTGAAGATTATTTCAGTATGTATAGAACTTCCTCATTCTCATAAATGGTTGCATGATAAGCCATTTTATGGATGATATGCCATAATTTATTCAACTAGTCTCTATTGATTTTAATGAACTGGATGTTAAATCACAATGAGCATAAAGAACTTCAATGAAGTCATATTTGCATTGTCATAAAGGTACAAAAGTTCTTGGCATATTGGATAATAAACAGTTTTGGTGTGATTTGCACTTTTAAGGCATATCTAATGAGCATAAAAATTTAAAAAGTGATCCTCATAAGCACCAACTATTATTATCATCCCTCTTTTGCAAGTGGAAAATTAATTTCAGAGAGGTGAGTGATCTGTCCATATTTCATGTGGTTAGTGACCAGCAGCATCAGATCTCAATTCAGGGATTTCAACATCCAAATTCTTCTTTTTGACTTCCATACATGCGGGCTAAGTTGCTTCAGTCGAGTCTGACTCCTTGCAACCCTATGGACTGTAGCTCATCAGGCTCCTCTGTCCATGGGACTCTCCAGGCAAGAATACTGGAGTGGATTGCCATGCCTTCCTCCAGGGGATCTTCCTGACCCAGGGATCGAACCTGCATCTCTTGCATCTCCTGCATTGGCAGTCGGGTTCTTTACCATACCACCACCTAGAAAACCCTTTCACTTCTGCATCAGTCCCCAAACACAGGGCATGCCTAAAACTCAAGAGTTCTGTTCACATATACAAAAACTTAAGTAAAAGGTGGCATATAAGTAAATACAGTATTATTTACAAATCAAACATATCTCATTTGATTAATACTATATGTTTTTTAATATTTTGTAGCTAAAAGTTGAGGCTCCTCCTGGAGAAATAATTGGATATGTTTATCAATACTATCACCCATTTTTGCCAATGTTTAAAATAAAAAATGAAAATAAGGAGAATTTAATGAAAATCAAAGGGCCATGTGTGGTTTCTAGCTGTCTCAAAGATCTAAATTTTAATGTGAGTAATTCATTATGTTTTAGGATATCATGTTCAAATTAGTTAATAATTTGATACTTTTCTAATGCAGATAGTTAATTAATGTGATTAAAACAAAATTAAAACATGTTATAATTATTACTATACCTATTTGCCTAATTTTTAAATTGAATTTCTAATTCATAATTTCTTTGCTTAATTAAGCCTTACAGTTTGTGAAGCTTACAAGGCACCTTTTAATCTATATTTGAAGTGTTTAACTATCAAACAAGAAGCTCGTATTTAATATTTGAAAATATTGAAAGAGAAAATTAACTTTATTTCAATAGATAATGACATAATCCAGCATTAATTATAGTTAATATATTAATGCTAATTTTTATAAAATTCTGAAATTGCTATGATACAATTTTGTTAATTTTTATGTACTTACTGATTTACTTCTCAGAAAATGGCCAACATTCAGATAATAATTTAAGAAGTAAACTACTAAATATAGTTAATAAAACTAAATAACCCACTACAGTTGTTTAAATCTGTAGATTCCTAAGCAACAGAGAATATTATCTTGGTATGATAAGATATTCTATTTGAAAAAAGTACTGACTGTCAGCCTTTTATCAGGGATATTTTGCTTTTTTAATATCTGAAATGTATAATCAGAAATTTGGACACAGCCTAGTTAAAATACTGCTTGAGATTTTCTTCCTCCTCTAGAATTACATCAATTCAGTTTAGTGATGCTAATTCTGATTGGCACTTGCATGCACTGATTAAAGAAGGCATGCTTAAAAATTAAATATAATAATAACACTTTTTTGAAAATTTAATAAAATGAGCATACAGGACACTTATTTTTCTATTTCAAGTTGAAAACCAGTGCAACAGGGTGTTCTGTGCTTAAAACTCTGGAAGGCAAAGCTACCTTGCCTCATTTTTAATAATATCAGTGTTTTATCTCACATTATGGTTCAGTAAATTCTACTTTATTCTACTGCCTTAAGAGCTTTCTCTAAGGTATTTAATGGACTTCCTATTTCTTCTAACTTTGAAACAAGGCCATTTTATAGTTGGCACTTGATGGTAACCTCCAAAGTAAGGAACAAGAAAGGGAGGTAGTAATTCCGTAAGAAAGTCATCTTGTGCACAACTGTGGGCAAATCTTTTAATACTTTTGGTACTGAAAAAGGGGAGATGTAAAGGAGCAGCTGGTTTTAGAGCAGGACTAGGGTATGGCAAATAAGATGTTTATCTCAGGTAAAAAATTACAAGGGGTACCAAAAAACCTGGTAATTAAGAAAATTATAGTTGAATATATTTTTAACATCAAAATTAATGCAAAAGTCTATTAGAAACAAATACCAAAACTTTAGATAAGACAGAAACTAACTCTGCATCTATATGGCCTGTCTCCCTGTATTACCATAAACCTGCTCCTGACTGGATGGGGCACTGAGTGGACAGGGAGGGATATTTATGAAAGGCATTTCCTTGGTATGCTTTGATTTTAAAGGAAAGAAGCCAAATTGGAGGGAAAATGTGGAGAAACAACAAGAACTGAATATTTGATGAACTTTGTTTCTTACTTGGTATGGAACCTAAGGCATGTAGGGAACTGGTCTTGAACAGGCATAGAAATGGCCCATTCATCACACTAGAAAGGAAGCAGGGAGTGTTGGTAGAGATAGAATAACTTCCTAGGCTGGTGTCTGCAAGTTTAGTAAGTTCCTGTCCAGTTGCTCCTATTTTCTCTTCAATGGAAACAATAAGCTATTTTGCTGAGGGTAATAGGGAAAGATGTGTTCAGAGTTCTGGAAAAACTGGATGTTTGACATAATCATGTAAAACTCTTCCATATTTCTATCCTCAATTTCCTTAGCATTACTTACAAGGCTATGCAGACCTAGTCCGCCATGCGTCTCTTTTCTTACTCATTTTCTACCACTGTCTCCTTCACTCATTTTCTCCAGCCATGTTCCTTCCTAAATCAGAACCTTTTAACACATAGCTGACTCTCTCTAGGAGCTCTCACTTTCCCTATTCCTCTGTCACTAGTTCCTACTGATCCTCCAAATCTCAGCTCAAATGATGCTTTGCCTAAGAGGCTTTCTCTAAAACCATTCCTCCTGTTCTTCCAGTCTGCTTATTATCTCCCTATTATACTCCATCATATCACACTTCCTTTCTCTTCTGCCATTCATTACAAAATAAGCACTGGGATTTATCACAGATGTATTGTTTTATATTTACATGAGTATCTCTTATATTGAGAAATAACATTACTTGGTATGAGAAGTTGTACTCTAGGGAGTCTAAACGAGTAAAGAAAAAAGGACATGAGGAAAATGCAGAGGGATTCAGAAAATTAGGATCTCTTAGGAAAGAGTTAGCTATGTAGAAGAGCTGAAAAGCTAGTGGTTTTCATTTCACAATTAAATGGATTCTCCAATCAAATTTAAGCAAATTATATATATTAATATAATTTTATATAATATGCATTTTATATAAAACATAATATATGTACATATACACTAATATACATAAAATCACTTGCATCCAATCAATTTGAAAATTTTCTTTTAGGTAGACATTGTAGATGTTTTTTAGAGGCTATCTTCTGTTCCTATTGAATATTCTTTTTATTGCAGGGTACATCATTATTATATTATAACTCATATGGGTCATATGTAATTACTAAAATTGATGTAGGAATACCTGTTTTTATTTCAGGGGTTTTAATCTAAGATTAAAAATATTTTATTTTATTTTAGTTATTGTCGCTGGATGAAGAAATGATTATTGGTAAGATTTCAAATCAGTGGATTGGATTTATGAGGGAACTTTTCACCAATACCAATAAATTTGGGATCCAGTTTCCATTTGATCTTGATGTTAGAATAAAAGCATTGATGCTTGGAGCAAGTTTCCTCATTGTGAGTCTATTTTCATTCTATTTAGCTGCACATTAATTTTCTGAGATTATCACTATACTTTTGCTATTATTTTCCTCAAATCACCTAGATCAGTTGCAATCTGTGCTTTTGGTCTAGTCCAAGGTCCCCAAATTACATCATGGATTGAGTGTTCACACTGCAAAGGAAATAAAAGCCAGAATGTCCTGGAAATGTGATCATTAGAGTTGAATTCCTTTGCCCTAATGAGAAATAAGAGTAAGTCACTGAAAATAAGAATACAATGTCTCATTCAGTGTAATTCACTGTTATTTTTTCAGTGGTAAGAATCCATTTGCCAATGCAGGAGACTCAGGAGACTCGAATTCAATCCCTGGGTCAGCAAGATTCTCTGGAGGAGGAAATGGCAACCCACTCCAATATTCTTGCCTGGGAAATCACATGGACTGAGGAGTCTGATAGTCTACGGTCCATGGGGTTGCAAAGAGTCAGACACAACTGAGCAACTGACCGCACACATACACCAAGAATTAAAAATTTCATAATAAGAACTTTTTTAAGCAGTTCATTGAAAAAGGTAATCATTGCTCATTTAGAAACCATAGATATGTAGAAATATTTAAAAAGATCTCATTGAGTCTTAGGAGAAAATGAATATAGCAACTATCTTCGTTCTCCAAATATTATGAAATAGCAGGAAATGGCAGAAGAAGTGTGCAGGGATGTGTCATACAGTATTAAGTAATTTGGAGAAAGAGAAAAATAAATAGATTAAATAGCAGATCAAATGTAGCTGAGGAAAAAATTAGTGAACTGGGATATGTATGTAGTTGAGGAAATTATTCATAATAACCTACAGAGACAAGGAAATATGAAAGTCAAGAGTCTTAAGATAGGATAGGGAATAATAACTGCTAAAAAAAATTTCCAGAAGAAATACAAATTCAGTGAAGCAAAAAGGACAACATATCTTAAGTAATATAATTAAAAATTAACACCTATATAAATCACAGTGAGGTAGAAAAACAGTAAAGAAAAATAAGTAACCAGAAAGAAAAGAAAAATCTACTACAAACAATAGACTGACAATTGCCTTCTTAATAGAAAGAGTGGAAGCCAGAGAGAATAGAATAATAGCTTCAAAGTATTGATTTAAAAAACAATTTTAACCCTCAATTTCAATTTTCTTCAAGAATATCTCAAGGAGAAGAGCAAAATAAATAAGTTTTTGTTGTTTTTTTTTTAAAGCACATTTTTTACACACATAGATCATTTCTAAAGGAGATAATTCAGGAAGAAGGGACATAATCTGAGAATAATCATCTGAGGTTCAATAATACTCACGAACAAATAAAATGCTAGCTATATTTGTGAATGTAGTGTTTTTACAAATAAATAGCAGAAGAGGTTCAAGACGGCAGCGTAAGAACCACCTGAATTCACCTCCTCCCATGGACACATCAAATCAACTCCTACATATGGAATAACTGTGGCTTCCCCAGCGGCTCAGCGGTAAAGAATCTGCCTGCAAGGCAGCGGATGAAGGAATCATACATGACTGAAGCGGCTGAGCGCACATGCATGTACATGGGACATTTCCCTCTGAAAAAAGCCTGAGAACTAGCTAAACAACTCTTCAATGATGAAGGGTAAAAAGATCAATATAGGATGGAGAAACAGAGATGTGTTCTCACCAAAAAATTCATACCTGGTGTGGTGACACACAACTGGGGGGGCCTCACAAATACAGAGCTTAGCCCTAGAGCAAAGGGTTGGTGCCCTGCTTCAGGCACTCCAAGTCTTGGGACCTGCGCTGGAGAAATGAGCCCCCAAACATCTGGCCTTGGAAACCAATAGGGCCAAGGTTCGGGAGATTCAAAGCACTGCAGGGAACAGAGATTCCTCTCTTAAAGGACTTACATGCAGACTCACCCCAAGACAGCACATAAAGATGCAGTTTGAAAAGCATCTAAATGACATTAGCTAGTGAAGGGGATTCACTAGCTACTCTTAAAGCATGTTCCAGAGGGAAAAGGGCCTGTTGGGACTTTCCAGATAAAGTTGCTAGCATTTTATGCTTTCATGTTCTCTTTCTACATTGTAAGGGCCAGCACTAGTAGGTGCCAGTTTTGCTACTGTGCTAGTGCTGGTGGTCATACTCTGCCGGCAGCCTTGTTAAAGCCAGCAGGCATCGCCTGGCTCCAAGCTCACCTGCAGTCCTGCTAAAGCCAACAGATATATATAGTCAACACAGGGGGATAACCCTTGATCACCTGACTCTGGTGGCCAGGGGTGCTTGGGCTTCTGGGCCCCAAGTGACTGAAACAGTCTGAGAGAGAGTTCTTAGCAGGCTACCATGTGCCAGACCATGACATAGATGGGAGGCTAAAACAGAGCCCTAGTCTTCCTGTGAAAAAGGCTTCTTTACTTGGGCTTGACCTCAGCTTGAGGGGCAGGTTTACCATACATCTAGAGGCTATGAAGTTGTTCTCAGGGAACATAGGCTGGGGGGTTCTATTTTTCTATTTTTTTACTCTTTTGGTCTTGCTTCAGTTCATGGTACTTTTACTAGGAAGGAGGTTACACATTCATCTAGAGTCCCAGTATCTGTAAATGTCACCAAGGGATACATCCAAATTACTTGGTTTGGAGTCCAGCAGGGTTTATGACTATAATCCCAAAGAACTGTATATATTTACATATCCTAAAAATTGCTGCTTGAGGATATGGCATCCAGTGAGCCTGAAACTAGGTCCTGACAGATTCCTCCTTTGAACACTGAAAAGTGTTGATTTCAACCACTGGGACCTATCAACAACAAATCTGGGTGCTTAGATAATCACAAAAGTTTGAGAGATAACTAACAGCAAGGGTTAGGTAAATGATAAGGTTCATCTCCTATACAAGAGCATTCCTTCAAGACTGGGAGAGGTAGCTGCTTTGCCTAACATAACACAGAGTCAAGCAAAATGAAGAAACAGAGAAATACACTCCAAATGAAAGAACAAGATAAAACATCAGAAAATAAAATTTAATGAAATGGAGATAAATAACTTACTTAATAAAGAGCTCAAAATAATGGTCCATAGCATTCAGAAGACTGAATGAACACAGTACATCTTTATACTCTGCAAAAAAAACCCATTAGAACTAATAAATAAATTCAGTAAAGTTGCAGGTACAAAATCAATATACAAAAACCTGTTGTGTTTTTATGAGCTAGAAATGAATTATCAGAAAGAGAACGTAAGAAAACAATCTTATTTACAATGAAATCAAGAAGAATAAAATAACTAGGAATAAATTAACCAGAAAGTGAAAGACCTGTATACTGAAAACTATAAGACATTGATGAACAACTGAAGAAGACAAATAAATGGAAAGATATTACATGTTTGTGGGTTGGAAGAATTAGTTCAGTTCAGTCACTCAGTCATGTCCAACTCTTTGCGACCCCATGGACTGCATAACACCAGGCTTCCCTGAACATCACCAGCTCCCGGAGTCTGCTCAAATTAATGTGTATCAAGTCAGTTATGCCATCCAACCATCTCGTCCTCTGTCATCCCCTTCTCCTCCTGCCTTCAATCTTTCCCAGCATCAGAGTCTTTTCATATGAGTCAGCTCTTCGCATCAGGTGGCCAAAGTATTGGAGTTCCAGCTTCGGCATCAGTCCTACCAAGGAATATTCAGGGCTCATTTCCTTTAGGATTTACTGGTTGGATATCCTTGCAGCCCAAGGGACTCAAGAGTCTTCTCCAGTACCACAGTTCAAAAGCATCATTTCTTTGGCACTCAGCTTTCTTTATTTCAACTCTCACATCCATACATGACTACTGGAAAATCCATAGCTTTCACTATATGGACTTCTGTTGTCAAAGTAATATCTCTGCTTTTTAATATGCTGTCTAGGTTGGTCATAGCTTTTCTTCCAAGGAGCAAACGTCTTTTAATTTCATGGCTGCAGTCACCATCTGCAGTGATTTTGGAGCCCAAAAATAGTCCTTCAGTGTTTCCATTGTTTCCCCATCTATTTGCCATGAAGTGATTGGACCAGATGCTATGATCTTAGTTTTCTGAATGATGAGTTTTAAGCCAACTTTTTCACTCTTTTCTTTCACTTTCACTGGTCCATATTTCCTAAAGTAAATAGAATAAATAATCCTAAAATATATATGGAACCACAAAAGATACTGAAAGTCAAAGCAATCTTGAGAATGAAGTACAACTCTGTGGGCATCATGCTCCCTGATTTCAAAGGATACTAAAAAGTCATAGTAATCAAACAAGTTTGGTATTTGTATAAAAACAGATACATAGATAATGAAAAGGCATAGTAACCTCAGAAATAATGCATGCATATATGATTGATTTATGACAAAGGAGCCAAGAATATACAATGGGGAAAGTATTGGGTCTTCAATAAATGTTAATAAAACTGAATAGTCACATGCAAAAAAATAAAATTAGACTACTGTCTTATACCATTCACCAAAATCAACTTAAAATGTTTTAAAGAATTAAATATAAGACCAGAGACCATAAAAATCCTACAAGAAAACACAGGTGATGAACTCCTTGATATTGGTCTAAATAAGGAATTTTTGGATCTGACTCCAAAGGCAAGGGCAACAAGAGCAAAATAAACATGTGGCTTTATTTCTTGTTTTTTAAGGAATCTCCATACTGTTTTGCATAGTGGCTTTATCAATTTACATTTCTACCAACAGTGCAAGAGTTTTCCCTTTTCTCCACATCCTCTCCAGCATTTATTATTTGTAGATTTCTTTATGGTGGCCATTTTGACTGGTGTGAGATGATACCTCATGGTAGTTTTGATTTGCATTTCTCTAATAATAAGCAGTGTTGACCCAGCAGTCCCACTACTGGGTATTTAGCCTGAGAAAACCATAATTCAAAAAGACACATGTACCCCAATGTTCATAGCACCACTATTTACAATAGCTATGACAAGTAAGCAACCTGGATGTCCATTCATAGATGCATGGATAAAGAAG
The DNA here is from genome assembly GCF_910594005.1 of Cervus elaphus. NCBI lineage: Eukaryota > Metazoa > Chordata > Mammalia > Artiodactyla > Cervidae > Cervus > Cervus elaphus. The sequence goes on along the minus strand of NC_057833.1, from coordinate 340,314 downwards.
TTGTACACATGCGCGCGCACACACACACACACACACATATATACATATAATGGAATATTACTCAGCCACCAAAAGAAATGAGTTTGAGTCAGTTGAAGTGAAGTAGATGAACCTAAAGCCTGTTCAATGGAGTAAAGTAAGTCAGAAAGAAAAACAAGCATTGTTAATGTATATATGGTATATATTGAGGGAAGCTCAAAAGGAAGGCAGGGGATACAGCAGAAACCAGCACAGCACTGTGAAGCACTCATCATCCAATTAAAAATAAATTAAAAAACAACACATGAAACTGAATCAGACTGAAAGCTTCTGAACAGCAAGGACCCCATCATCAAAATGAAAAGGCAACCTACTGAATGAGAGATGTCTGCAAATTTATGTCGAATAAACGTTAATATCCAAAGTATAATTAGAACTCATACAACTCAGTAGTTAAGAATAAACTAACAGTATAATTTTTAAATGGGCAGAGAATCTGAATGGACATTTTCCCAAAGAAGACATGCACACGGCCAAGAGACACATGAAAAGACGCTCAACATCACTAATCAGAAGGGAAATGTAAATTAAAACTTCAATGAGATGTCACCTCACATCTGTTTGAATCACTGCTATCTAAAAGGCAAGAAATAACAAGTGTTGGCAAGCACTTGGATAAAAAGGAATCTGTGTACACTATTGGTGAGAATGTAAACTGGTGCAACTACTATGGTAAACACTATGCAGGTACCTCAGAAAAACAAAAATATACCTTCCATATGATTCAGCAATTCTACTTCTGGATATTTACGTTAACAAAATAAAAACTTTACCTTGAAAAGACATTTGCACCCTCATGTTCATTGCAGCATTATTTAAAGTAGCCAAGTTATGGAAAACAATGTAAATATCCATCAATAGATGAATGGACAAAGAAGACATGGCACACCTATGAGAGACTACTATTTAGCCATAGAAAACACAGAAATAAGTCAGAACAAGAAAGACAAATGTCACATGACTTCACTTGTATGTGGAATTTAAAAGACAAAACAAACAAAACTGAGCCACATTAAACTAATAGAAGACACTGGAGAACAGGCAAAACAGGGGGAAAGAATCAAGATGTAAAAACTTTCTACTTATAAAATAAATAAGTGGATATGATATACAGCATGATGACTCTAATAATATTGTATTGTATATTTGAAAAGTGCTAATATAATACATTTTAAAAGTTCTGTTTACAAGAAAAAATGTTGTAACTTTATATGGTGGTAGATTGTAACTGAACTTAATGTGGTGATCATTTTGCAGTGTATACAAATATCAAATCATTATGTTGTATATCTGAAACTAATACAATATTTTATGTCAATTGTGTCTCATAAAAAACAACAGTAGCAAATGTCTAATTTGTGAGATCAAAAAAAGCAACACTAAAAAAATAGGCAACAAAAGTAAATAAGCTGTGAGAAAATCACTAGAATTAAAATGTCATAAAGTCTTTGTATTGTTCAGGAGGTGAGTTAAATATGCATGTTAATTTCATGGACAACCACTGAAAAAATGAAAGGACTTAATAAATTGCAAACTAGTAGAGAGGAGAAATGGGAATAAAATACAGGCAAGCCAACAAATGAGTGAAAGAATTAGGGGAAAAACCAAGACGAAAAAAGCATAGACAAAGTGGGACAAATAGAAACAGGAAATTAAAATGGTAGAAAATAGCTACCTATTCAGGTATATCAATATGTCAATTAAATATATTCTATACACTATCTTGGGCTTCCCTTGTAGCTCAGTTGGTAAAAAATCTGCCTGCAATGCAGGAGACTCGGGTTCAATTCTTGGGTTGGGAAGATCCCCTGGAGAAGGAAATGGCAACCCACTCCAGTATTTCTTGCCTGGAGAATCCCATGGACAGAGGAGTCTGGCAGGCTACATACAGTCCATGGGGTTGCAAGAATTGGACACAACTTAACAACTAAACCAACACCACCACACAATATCTTATAACACCTACAATAAATGTAAATGGCCAAATATTGCAAGTAAAAGAATAGATATGGTTCGATTTGTGTTTGAAAATATTCAGAGGCTCTGTATAGGAGACAGACCTAAAATAAAGACAAAAAAATTGAAAGAAAGAAAATATGGGATAAATTAACAGAAAAATGCTAACCATAAGTAAGCTAATAAAGCAAGGTCACTATAAGGAAAAAAAAGTAGACGTTAGGACAGAAAAACACTATTGGGGCAGATAGAGGGTAACTACATAATGATAAAAGTTTTACTCAGAAGATACAATAATTCTAGGCTTTTGTGTACCTAATTATAAACCTCAAAATATAGAGAGACATGTTATATAGTTAGTGAGAAACTCATCATCATAGTGGAAAATTCATACAGCTTTTAATTTTTACTCATTGTAGAAGACAGAACCTTAGTAAACTTATTTAAATTTGAACAAAAAATTAAGAAGCTTGATTTAAAGAATGTATGTAGAACTCTGTATCAAGCAAGTAGATAATATAGTTTCAACAAACATTTTTTTATAAAAATTTTTCTCATAGTAGGTCAAGAAGGAAGCCTCAACATAGTTCAGAGAATGGGTATAATTTGGACCTTAGTGTCTAAGCAAGTAACAGTAAATTAGATGTTGATGAAAATACACATTTTAAAATATTTTGTACAGGAAAACATGTAAATAAGTCAGGGATAAAAAGTAACACAATAAAAATTTTAAAATACATTAAATTAAATAATATTACATTTTAAAACTTTTAGAATGCAACTAAAAATGTTAAAAAGAATAATATAGCTATAAACACTTTTGAAGAAGAGAAAAGAGTGAAAAAATAATGAACCTAATATCTATATAAAAGCTTAGTAAAAGAATAGAACAAACCCAAGGGAAGCATAAGGAAAGAAGTATTGAATTACTGATCAAAGATAAATGAACAAATAGCATTTACACCTGGTTTCTAGATAGAAAAGAACTTTCAAAGCAATTAAGTCACAGAGTAAAAGACTGCTAAATTAGAATATCTTAACTTCTGTGCGTGTGTGCTCAATAGCTCAGTCATGTCCAACTCTTTGCAACTCCATAGACTGCAGCCCACCAGGCTCCTTGTCCATGGAATTTTCCAGGCAGGAATACTGGAGTAGGTTGCCATTTCCTACTCCAGATCTTAAACTTCTGTACCTCAAGACAAATCATAATATTAAACTTTCAAAAGCAAAAATAAAGTAACTAAAATATATGATTCATATATGACCAAGAAATAATATCATTATATTAATAAAAAATTTACTTAAGTGACAAAAAAATCAAATCCCAAATGAAATGGATATAGAATATTAAAAACTAATTAATACAGCCATTAATAAGGCAATACAGATAACCAGTAACTATATGAAAACCTTTTCAAAAACATATGAAGTAAAGGAATAAACAACAATGAATTATCTCTTTTAATTTTTTCTCCCAATCAGGTTGCAGGAATCAGAAACTCAAGAGCTATACATACAACTTTGGGGGGACAAACTGAAAATATCCATCAAAAATTATAATGTTGATATTTTTTCATATGTATTGCTTTCTTCCAAAAAATTAAGAGATGTGGACAATTATGTAGGGCTCCCCTGGTGGTACAATGGTAAAGAATCCACCTACAACGCAGAAGCTGCGTGAGATGCAAGTTCAATCCCTGGGTTAGGACTATCCCCTGGAGAAGAAAATGGCAACCCACTCCATTATTCTTGCAGAAATTCCATGGACAGAGGAGCCTAGCAGGCTATAGTCCATGGGTCACAAAAGAGCTGGACACAACTTAGTGACTAAACAACAACAAACAATTCTGTGTACTCTAGTAAAGAGAAATGTATACTCTATGTTGCAAAATTCATTCAAATAAATAAAAAATGTTAAAATCTAAAATGTAAGGTATGAGATTTATGAATCACATTATAAACTATCTATGAAGTAGAATGTTAACAACTCAAATGCTAAATGATATGAATATTCAGTGTATATTATTTAATGAAAAAAGTAGGATATAAGTATATTATAATGCTAATTATGTACCTCGAAGGAATTTAAACCAAAATATTAATGGTGGATCTTGGAGAATTGAAATTATACATTTTTCCCTTTTGTATTTCTATATTTTTCTGTATTGAGTATAAATGAATGAAAAAATACAAAGGAAAATAAAGTAAGGTGAAATTAGTTGCTGTTCTCTAAGGGAAACAAATTCATATTATATTCAAGTTTATTATTTTGGTGTATTAAGAGTAGTCAAATAATCATACTTAATCCCTTAGAAGTTGCCTGTTACTGCTATTAAACCAGCCTAATCATATTTGTGTTTCATTTTCATCCTAGGACTACATGTATTTTGAACTCTGGTCATAAAAGTCAGCCTGAAAAATCATGCCAGATATTACTGGCATTAAGTTTTGCCAGTCCTCATCAAAATTAAACAACTTGTACTTAGAATATATAATAAAGTTTTATTTCACTAAAATTATTTGTATGATTTTTTCTACATAATAGGACATACAGCATTTAATTTTCTACATAATGAACCACACCAAAAATTTAGGAACTTAAAAATTATCATTGAAAACAAAAATAAACAAATGGAACCTAATCAAACTTATAAGCTTTTGTACAGTAAAGGAAACCCATCAACAAAATGAAAGACAACCTACAGACTGGAAGAAATATTTGCAAATGATATAATCAACAAGGACTTAATTTCCAAAATATACAAATAGCTCATACAACTCAATAACAAAAAAGCAAACAACCCAGTCAAAAAATGGGCAGAAGACTTAAGGGGCATTTCTCTAAAGGAGACATAGAGATGGCCAATAGACACATGAAAAAATGCTTAGTATCATTAATTAATAGAGAAATGCAAATCAAAATTACAATGATGTATCATCTCACATGAGTCAGAATGGCCATCATCAAATGACAAATAGGGTGTGGAGAAAAGGGAACCCTCTTACACTGTTAGTGGGAATATAAATTAGTGCAGCCACTATAGCAAACAGTGTGGAGGCTCCTTAAAAAACTAAAAAGAGCATTGCCATATGATCCTGCAAAGCCACTCCTGGGCACATATTTAGAGAATACTCTGAATTCATAAAGATCCATGCACCCCAATGTTAAAGCAGCACTGTTTACAATAGCCAAGACATGGAGAAAACCTAAATGTCCAATTACAGATGAATGGATAAACAAGATGCTCTACATATACACAATAGAGTACTATTCAGCCATAAAAACAATGGAATAATGCCATTTGCAGCAATATACATGAACATAGAGAAACATACTAAGTAAGCTAGATAGAGGAATGACAAATGGCATATGATATCACTTACGAGTGTAAACTAAATAGAAAATGATACAAATGAAGTTATTTACAAAATAGAAATAGACCCACAGACACAGAAGAAAAACTTGTGGTTACCAAAGGGGAAAGGGACATAGGGATAAATTAGGAGTTTGGGATTACCATATACACATATACCATTTTATATAAAATAGGCAACCAACAAGGATTTACTCTACAGCACGGGGATTTATATATGTATAACTGAATCAATCTGTCTTATACCTGATGGTAACACAACATTATGAATCAACTATTCAGACAGGACTTAGGGACTAGACAACAAAAATATACTTCAATGAAAACAAAAGATCATTGTATTTAGCTGAGGATTCTGCTGTATAATTTCTCCTTATCAAGACCTGGATCATTCATGCATGTGCAGTCACTTAACAGATTGACTGGGGACTGTCTCATCCCAGATGGTCTCATTCATATGTCTGGCTGTTGCCTAAGTTAGTAGGGGCATCAGGCCACATAGTTTTCATCATCTAGAAGGCTAGCCAAAACTTTTACACATGATGACTACATTGGAAAAGCAGCAGGAAAGCAAGCTCAAATGTTCACACCCAAACCTCTGTTTCTATTATACCTACTAATGTCCCTTAGCCAAAGCAAGTCAAATAGCCAAGTCCAGATTCAAGAAGTGGAAAAATAGACTCTACTTCTTTATGGGAAATGCTGAAAAATACTGTGGCTTTTTTATTCTCCCCTTCTACCATTTTTTATTCTCCCCTTCTACCCTGTCCACCCTCCGGTTATAATTATTTCATTCTCCCCATATGCAAAGTATTCTCAACGTTCCCAGAACTTCTAAAATTCTCTTTCATTTACAGCATCAGGTTCAAGTCCAGTATCATGTGATTTGCATCATTTGTGAATGCAAGCAGGGGTACCTGGATGTAGTTCCTCTTGATTCAGAGACGTCAAAACTAAAAAGACACACCAAACAATAGTGCTGTGTTATGCGCTGTGCTCAGTCATGTCCGACTCCATGGACTGTGCGCCAAGGTGGAAATAACTACAGTAAACAAACGGAACTGATCGACAGCAATGTTAGGACTCAGATGGACATGTGCTGCCAGCTCCCCTTACTCTAGGGACAGAGAGTGTTCTGCCCTCGAGCTGTGCTCTCGCCCACTGTTCTCTGTAGCTATGCCCTCGGGGGTCTGGGCTCTGCCTTCTGAGACATTTTCCTTTTCTAAGTGAAATGGCTGTGTTTTTAACTGAATAGTTTTGTCGCCCTTTTCCTACTTATAGAAAGTTGGAGATAGAAGTCTTTTAATTTTAAACTGTCTCAGTCTCTTTTAAGACTATGTCAATATAACTCTCTTAAAAACTGTGTGGCTTTCCATGTATCAGATTTAGCTCACTATATTAGAAAAAGCTACATTCAGTCTACTTTTCAGGACGGGCTTCTATCTCTGAATTTACTAATAGCTAGTCTAGTTTCTTTATATGTAGCTGGGTTCTAAAAGCAACCAGAGGACACAACCTTATGCATAAGCACTTTTCAAGCCTCTGCTTACATCATTTGCAAATGTCCCATCGGCTAACTCAGGTCACATGTCTAAATCCACATTCAGTGGACTTTTAAAGAGATCCCATTCCTTGATTTGAGGCACTGTGAAATATTGTGAATGTGTTTTTCACAATCCACCACATTATTTAATGGGTGATTTTTCTTGATTTGAGTGTGCCATAGATTGAATTTTTCTGTCCCTCCCAACTGATATTTTGAAACTTAATCTCCAATGTGATAATATTTGGAGGTGGGACCTGTAGAAGTGATTCATTCATGAGAATGGAGCCTGCATGAATGGGATTGGGGCCCCCTCAGGGAGCTCCCTTGCCCTTTCACCATGTGAAGGTATTGCACAAGAGTGTAGTTCAGGAAGGGGATCCTCATCAGACACTTAATCTGCCAGCATCTTGATCTTGAACTTTCCAGATTTCAGAACTGTGAGAAATAAATTTCTGTTGTTTATAAGCCACTCAGTCTATGGCATTCTGTTATAGCAGCCTAAACCGACTAAGTCAGTGTTACCTAAAAAATAGTCTTTTTTTTTTTCTTTTTCTTTTCCCACTTTTGGATATTTATTGAAGAAAACAAAAACACTAACTTGTAGGAGACAGGAAGAATAGAAGAAAAGCAGGCCCCGGCATGTGCCGCAGAAGAAATTTATAATTATTGATAAACTGGATGCTTCAAGGCGTGAGACTCATGGAATAAGTCCAGAGGGAACAGTTCATAATCTGGAAAACAAGATATGATCCTGGGGTTGGAAAACTGACCCCAGGCTGTTTCCCAACTGGTATCTCAGAGTCACATGTTTTACATATCTGAAGGAAAATCTATAGATAAGAATATTAGTCTTAGTTACTAACCTGTTATTGATTACTATTTCTTGATTACTTAATGGTTAGTGATCACTGTGTTCTCTGGCCCTGAAGGCCACGTGAGTTATAGCTTAACTCCCTGCATGTTCTTTCCTTCACGGCTGAGAGTATAATAAAGCTGGCCTGGATTCAGTTTCGGCACCCTCACCTTGGAGCGGTGTTGGTCCCCGGATCCTCGCCTTTCACTGAACTCATGTGTCTCATTCATTCTCCCGCCGCACCACGCTTTCAGAAACCTGCTTGTTGAACCCGACTTGACACTAACTGGAAAAGATACATGCACCCCGACGCCCACTGTGGTGGTGTTCAGTCGCTCAGTCATGCCCAGCTCTTTGTGGCCCCGTGGGCTGCAGCACTCCTGGATTCCCTGTCCTTCACCATCTCCCAGAGCTTGCTCAAACTCATGTCCATTCAATCAGTGATCCCATTCCAACCATCTTGCCCTCGGTCGTCCCCTTCTCCCCCTGCCTTCAATCTTTCCCAGCATCAGGATCTCTCCTAATGAGTCAACTCTTCACGTCAGGTGGCCAAAGTATTGGAGCTTCAGCTTCAGCATCAGTATGTTCATTGAGGTGAATATGATTTCTGGTGTCCCTTTATCAGAAGTTAGTCAAGGTTTTTTTCTCCTACTCCTGTGTTTCAGGGGTACGTCTTGAAGAAGTCAATGGGTAAACTGCTGCATATTTCTAAGATTCAAACTCATAAATTTCTTTGGGTGCACAGGCTAATTTTCCCCAGGTAGTGTTAATGGAAAGTCAGGTCTGGCTGCTCAACACTTGAAAGTGAATAGTCCAGAGGCAAGGCTGGTCAAAAGTTTGCTTTACTTTGCATACCAGCAGCTGTTGGAGAGGGTCCACATGTCCAAAGGCCCACTCCCTGCTGACAATTGAGGACAAGAATTTTTAAATGGGGAGTTTCCGGGGTGCATAGGAAAAAGGAAGGGACTCCAGACAGAAACAGCAGTCAGCTCTGACAGTCATCTTGAAATTGGTCATGTGATTCTCTGACCAGCATCATCCTGATTGTTTTAAATACAGTTAATATTCAGGCCCAGGATCACTTTTTTTCCAGTTTCTCTGAGGCCAGGTCTTGGAATTGTGCCCTATGCCAAGGACAGTCTGGTCTTCCTGCAGTTAACTTCTTCTGTCAGGTAGGGTTTTTAGTTTCTACAAAACAGCTCAAAGCATATGGCTCAGAACATTATTTACAGTCTTTGTAGAGGAACTAAAGGTCCTCAACTTTGCTTAATGACTAAATATAATTATTTTATCCTGTTTGATTTCTTTTCCTTTGTTTATGGATTTTCTCACTTCTTAGACTAAATTTATTCTTTAACTAAAGTTTTTCTACAGACAAAAGGCAGGCTGAGGACACTGGGGGCAGAGGGAGGAAGGACTGTTAAGGTCCTGCTCTGTTTCAGCAGTAAGTGAAAGAGTCAAGTACCTCTGAGAGTCAGGACAGTGGAAGCAGACAAGAGAAAAAGTAGAAAGATTCTCTAAGAATAATGCAAATTTATCTGATGTTTGTGCACATATGAGAAAAAGGTTTTGATGAAAACTCTTCAGGTGAACATGCATATTATCTGTAAATACATCGATGAGGCCCATGGCACACAAAAGAGAAACTCTTACAGGAATCTCTTTGCAGGAATGAGTCAGTGGTGCTGTCCATGTGCCAACCTATTAGCCCAAAACTCAGTCCAGCAGCCATCACTGGACTGAAGAACAGGCTCAACCACCTTCAAGATGACTTTAGTCAAATGGTGTACCACACACCCAGGTCCTTCAATAATGGTTTTGTACTGGCAATCTTGACCTCTTTACCAATCTTCAATTTAGGCATTTACAGTCATATTTCCACCATGATAATATGGAGAAATCTACCTGAAAGTTGGTGAAATGATAATGAGATTCAAGCCTATTAAACATTTTTTTTTTTGTATAAATGAGAGAAAACTTTAAAAAAAAGGGCTCCTTGAGACCTAGAATAATTCTTAGGTATAAGGTCAATTGCTCCGTGAGTCATGTGCATGCTCATTCACTTTGGTCATGTCCAACTCTTTGTGAACCCACGGACTGTAAACCACTAGTCTCCTCTATCCATGGGATTCTCATGAAAGAATACTGGAGTGGATTGCTCTCCTCCAGGGTATCTTCCAGACCCAGAGGTTGAACCTGTGCCTCCTGCAGCTCCTGCATTGAAGGCAGAATTTTTCAAAAATTTATTTTTTTAATTGAAGGATAATTGTTTTACAGAATTTTGTTGTTTTCTGCCATACATCAACATGAGTCAGCCATAAGTATGCATATGTCACCTCCCTCTTGAACCTCCCCACCCCACCCTTGTAGGTTGATACAGAGCCCCTGTCTGAGATCCCTGAATCACACAGCAGATTACCATTGGCTATCGATTTTACAAGACCCAGAAAAAAGGAGCAATGATCCCACAAGAGACTGAACCAGACTTGCCTGTGAGTGTCCAGGAGTCTCCAGTGGAGGTGTGGGTTGGTGCTAGCCTACTGCAGGGTAGGGAGCACTGAGTGTACCAGTACAAGCATGGGGTCTTTAGAAGGAGCTCACCATAATCTTCATTACCTCCACCATAGTTCAGTTCAGCTCAGCCACTCAGTCATGTCTAACTCTGTGACCCCATGAACCGCAGCACACCAGACCTCCCTGTCCATCACCAACTCCTGGGGTTTACTCAAACTCATGTCCATCGAGTCACTGATGCCATCCAGCAATCTCATCCTCTGTTGTCCCCTTCTCCTCCTGTCCCCAATCCCACCAGGCAGGAGGGTCTTTTCCAATGAGTCAACTCTTCACATCAGGTGGCCAGAGTATTGGACTTTCAGCTGCAGCATCAGTCCTTCCAATGAACACGCAGGACTGATCTCCATTAGGATGGACTGGTTGGATCTCCATGCAGCTCAAGGGACTCTCAAGAGTCTTCTCCAACACCACAGTTCAAAAGCGTCAATTTTTCGGCGCTCAGCTTTCTTCACAGTCCAACTCTCACAACCATACATGACCACTGGAAAAACCATAGCCTTGACTAGATGGACCTTTGTTGGCAAAGTAATGTCTCTGCTTTTTAATATGCTGTCTAGCTTGCTCATAACTTTCCCTCCAAGGAGTGAGTGTCTTTTAATTTAATGGCTGCAATCACCATCTGCAGTGATTTTGGAGGCACCCCCCCAAAAAAAAAGTCTGACGCTGTTTCCACTGTTTCCCCATCTATTTCTCATGATGTGATGGGACCAGATGCCACGATCTTAGTTTTCTGAATGTTGAGCTTTAAGCCAACTTTTTCACTCTCCTCTTTCACTTTCATCAAGAGGCTTTTTAGTTCTTTGTTCGCTTTCTGCCATAAGGGTGGTGTCATCTGCATATCTGAGGTTATTGATATTTCTCCCAGCAATCTTGATTCCAGCTTGTGCTTCTTGCAGCCCAGCATTTCTCATGATGTACTCTGCATATAAGTTAAATAAGCAGGGTGACAATATACAGGCTTGACGTACTCCTTTTCCTATTTGGAACCAGTCTGTTGGTCCATGTCCAGTTCTAACTGTTGCTTCCTGACCTGCATGTAGATTTCTCAAGAGGCAGGTCAGGTGGTCTGGTATGCCCACCTCTTTCAGAATTTTCCACAGTTTATTGTGATCCACACAATCAAAGGCTTTGGCATACTCAATAAAGCAGAAATAGATGTTTTTCTGGAACTCTTGCTTTTTCGATGATCCAGCGGATGTTTGCAATTTGATCTGTTTCCTCTGCCTTTTCTAAAGCCAGCTTGAACATCTGGAAGTTCACGGTTCATGTATGGTTTAAGTCCGGCTTGAAGAATTTTGAGCATTACTTTGCTAGCGTGTGACATGAGTGCAATTGTGCGGTAGTTTGAGCATTCTTTGGCATTGCTTTCTTTGGGATTGGAATGAAAATTGACCTTTTCCAGTCCTGTGGCCACTGCTGAGTTTTCCAGATTTGCTGGCATATTGAGTGGGGCACTTTCACAGCATCAGCTTTCAGGATTTGAAATAGCTCAACTGGAATTCCATCACCTCCACTAGCTTTGTTCCTGGTGATGCTTTCTAAGGCCCACTTGACTTCACATTCCAGGATGTCTGGCTCTAGGTGAGTGATCACACCATCGTGATTATCTGGGTCATGAAGATCTTTTTTGTACAGTTCTTCTGTGTATTCTTGCCACCTCTTCTTAATATCTTCTATTTCTGTTAGGTCCATACCATTTCTGTCCTTTATCGAGCCTAATCTTGCATGAAATGTTCCCTTGGTGTCTCTAATTTTCTTGAAGAGATCTCTAGTCTTTCCCATTCTGTTGTTTTCCTCTTTTTCTTTGCATTGATTGCTGAGGAAGGCTTTCTTATCTCTCCTGGCTATTCTTTGGAACTCTGCATTCAAATGGGAATATCTTTCCTTTTCTCCTTTGCTTTTTGCTTCTCTTCTTTTCACAGCTATTTATAAGGCCTCCTGAGACAGCCATTCTGCCTTTTTGCATTTCTTTTTTATGGGGATGGTCTTGATCCCTGTCTCCTGTACAATGGCATGAACCTCTGCCCATAGTTCATCAGGTACTCTGTCTAACAGATCTAGTCCCTTAAATCTATTTCTCATTTCCACTGTATAATCATAAGGGATTTGATTTAGGTCATACCTGAATGGTTTAGTGGTTTTCTCCACTTTCTTCAATTTAAGTCTGAATTTGGCAATAAAGAGTTCATGATCTGAGCCACAGTCAGCTCCCAGTCTTGTTTTTGCTGACTGTATAGAGCTTCTCCATCTTTGGCTGCAAAGAATATAATCAATCTGATTTCAGTGTTGACCATCTGATGATGTCCATGTGTAGAGTCTTCTCTTGTGTTGTTGGAAGAGGGTGTTTGCTATGACCAGTGCATTCTCTTGGCAAAAGTCTATTATCCTTTCCCTGCTTCATTCCATTCTCCATGACCAAATTTGCCTGTTACTCCAGGTGTTTCTTGACTTTCTACTTTTGCATTCCAGTCCCCTATAATGAAAAGGACATATTTTTTTGGGTGTTAGTTCTAGAAGGTCTTGTAGGTCTTCATAGAACCATTCAACTTCAGCTTCTTCTGCATTACTTGTTGGGGCATAGGCTTGGATTACCGTGATATTGAATGGTTTGCCTTGGAAACTAACAGAGTCTGTCATTTTTGAGATTGCATCCAAGCACTGCATTTCGGACTCTTATTGACCATGATGGCTAGTCCATTTCTTCTAAGGGATTCCTGCCCACAGTAGTAGATATAATGCTCATCTGAGTTAAATTCACCCATTCCAATCCATTTTAGTTTGCTGATTCCTAGAATGTCAATGTTTATTCTTGCCATCTCCTCTTTGACCACTTCCAATTTGCCTTGATTCATGGACCTAAAATTCCAGGTTCCTATGCAGTATTGCTCTTTACAGCATCAGATGTTGCTTCTATCACCAGTTACATCCACAACTAGGTATTGTTTTTGCTCTGGCTCCATCCCTTCATTCTTTCTGGAGTTATTTCTCCACTGATCTCCAGTAGCATATTGGGTGCCTTCCAACCTGGGTACTTCCTCTTTCAGTACCCTATCATTTTGCCTTTTCATACTGTTCATGGGGTTCTCAAGGCAAGAATACCGAAGTGGTTTGCCATTCCCTTCTCCAGTGGACCACATTCTGTCAGACCTCTCCACCATGACCTGTCCATCTTGGGTGGCCCCACAGAGCATGGCTTAGTTTCACTGAGTTAGACAAGGCTGTGGTCCTGTGATCAGATTGGCTAGTTTTCTGTGGTTATGGTTTTAGTGTGTCTGCCCTCTGATGCCCTCTCGCAACACCTACCGTCTTACTTAGGTTTCTCTTACCTTGGACATGGGGTATCTCTTCACAGCTGCTCCAGCAAAGCGCAGCTGCTGTTCCTTACCTTGGACAAGGGGTATCTCATCACGGCCGCCCCTCCGACCTTGAATGTGGAGTAGCTCCTCTCGGCCCTCCTGCACCCGCTCATCCGCTGCTCCTCTGGCCCCAGGTAAAAAACAGGGAGGAAACACAGCTGCACCCATCAATAGAAAACTGGATTAAAGATTTACTGAGCATGGTCCCATCCATCAGAACAAGACCCAGTTTCCCCCTCAGTCAGTCTCTCCCAACAGGAAGCTTCCATAAGCCTATTATCCTTCTCCATCAGAGGGCAGACAGGGTGTGGAGAAAAGGGAACCCTCTTACATTGTTAGTGGGAATGCAAACTAGTAGAGCCACTATGTAGAACACTGTGGAGATTCCTTAAAAAACTGGAAATAGAACTACCATATGACCCAGTAACCCCAGTGCTGAGCATACACACCAAGGAAACCAGAATTGAAAGAGATACGTGTACCCCAATGTTCATCAAAGCACTGTTTATAATGGCCAGGACATGGAAGCAACCTAGATGTCCATCAGCAGATGAATGGATACGAAAGCTGTGGTACGTATATACAGTGGAATATTACCCAGCCAATGAGGTGGATGAAACTGGAGCCTATTATACAGAGTGAAATAAGCCAGAAAGAAAAACACCAATACAGTATATTAATGCATATATATGGAATTTAGAAAGATGGTAATGATAACCCTATATGCAAGACAGCAATACAGACACAGATGTGTAGAACAGTCCTTTGGATTCTGTGGGAGAAGGCGAGGGTGGGATGATTTGAGAGAATAGCATTGAAACATGTATATTATCATATGTGAAACAGATCGCCAGTCCAGATTTGAGCATGAGACAGGGTGCTCAGGGCTGGTGCACTGGGATGACCCAGAAGGATGTGATGGGGAGGGAGGTGGGATCAGGATGGGGAACACATGTACACCCGTGGCTGATTCATGTCAAGGTATGGCAAAACCACTACAATATTGTAAAGTAATTAGCCTCCAATTAAAATAATTAATCTTTTATTTATTAAAATTTTTTTATAAAATAAAATAATTTAAAAAATACATATATGTGGAGTCTAGAAAAATGGTACAGATGAATCTATTTGCAAAGCAGAAATAGAGACAGATGTAGAGAACAAATGTGTGGAGACCAAGGTGCTAAAGGAGGGAGGGGAAATCAGAAGACTGGGATTGACACATGCACACTGTTATGTCTAAAACAGACAACTCATGAGAACGCAGGGAAGTCTACTCAGCGCCCTGTGGTGAGCTAAATGGGGAGAAATCCAGAAGGAGGGCTGTGTGTACACGCGCGGCCGGCTCACTCTGCTGTGCAGCAGAAACTGACACAGCATGGTGAAGCGACCACGTTCCAGGAAGCATTGCTAAAAGAACCTACGATGAGTGAGACTGGCCTGTCTGCAAAGGTTTCCTAAGTGGTTACACTAGTTCATTTCAGCAGAATCTGAATGTTTAAGAAAGGAGATGAAAACAGAGATGTTAAGGAATGTGCTTAACATCACACAGTAAAATAGGAAGGAAAAAAAAAAACCAAAAAGATTTGTTGAGATATTTTCTGAAAGCAGGACCTGTTACATAATCTGCATAAAAATGAAGTGCCACTTATTCAAATGCCACTGAACTTTCAAGATGGCAATAGCAGCACATTAATCCGAGCACAGCTCCCAGGTCCATGAAGCCAGCCATGACCAGAGGATAGTATCACCGTATACATTGAAGCAAGTTAAATCTTTCTTATTTGGCCTAGACTGTAAATCATTATCTTTTAACTATAGCAAATATAGGTCTGAATCCTACCTCCATCACATATTACCAACTGAATGTTGGAAAAGTTATGAAATTTTCCATTTCCTCACTGAAATGTGGCCATGTTAATTAAAATTTCCACTGCAAGTTCTATACATACATGTTCTATACATACAATACTACACATAAATTTGCACATGTGAATTTTCTTCTGGTGAATTTACAAATAATTAAACATGTATCACTTGTGGCTCATCTGGTAAAGAATATGCCTGCAATGTGGGATACCTGGGTTTGATCCTTGGGTTGGGAAGATCGCCTGGAGGAGGGAAAGGCTACCCACTCCAGTGTTCTGGCTTGGAGAATTCCATGGACTGAATAGTCCATGGGGTCGCAAAGAGTCAGACATGACTGGGTGACTTTCACTTTCAGATATATTATAAAAATTGTGCAAAGCAGTGGTTTTATAATATTGCTATGTTAGTTTTATAAACATAATTATGTTAAGCTGACACAGTCCTTTAATTACTTTTTTAAAAAAATTCCTTCTCCATTAATGATATCCCTCATCTCAGTTGTAAGGTATCAATCACATAAGTTCACCATAAAGATCATTTTAAGATAAGATTTTTAGACATTTAAATAAAAGTTATATATTGAGGTTTAAGAACATAATATCATGTGCATTATATAATCTGTATATTATATTCTCCATTGTAATATTTCAACACTACTTTGGGGTATTCACAGATAAATTCATTTAATTTACATTGAGTTTAACAATTAAAAAAATCATTTACTAAAGCAGTTAGCATCTTGGCATAAAAATACATAGATGAACAGAACAGAACAGAGAGACCGAAAATAAACCTAAATAGATAAGGTCAATAATTTACAAAGAACACAAGGAAAGAACGACTGTTCTTTCAGTAACTGCTGTTGGGAAAACTAGACAGCCACATGCAATAGAATGAAACTGGACTACTATCTGAAACCACACACAAAAATTAACTCAAGATGGACTGGAATGTAAAGCCTGAAACTATAAAACTCCTATTAGAAAACATAAGCAGTAAGCTCTCTGTCATCAGTCCAGGTGATGATTTTTGTATTTGACACCAAAAAGCAAAGGCAACAAAACCAAAGGTCAACAAGTGGGACTACATCAAACTAAAAGGCTTCTGTGCTGCACTATGCTAAGTCACTTCAGTCGTGTCTGACTCTTTGCGACCCTATGGACTGTAGCCTTCCAGTCTCCTCTGTCCCAGGGATTCTCTGGGCAAGAGAGCTTGGGTTGCCATACTCTCCTCCAGGGGATATTCCTGACCCAGGGATTGAACCCACATCTCCTACAGCTCCTGCGTTGTAGGCGGATTCTTCACCTCTGAGCCACCAGGGAACAGCAAAGCAAATTTCAAAAAAAAATTAAAATGCAATGTAATGAATGGGAGAAAATATTTGCAATTCATATATCCAATAAAGAGTTAATATCCAAAACATATAAAGAACTCATACAACTCAATAGTAAAAAAACAAGCAATCCATTTTAAAAATTGACAAAGGATCTGAATAGGCATCTTTCCAAAGGCATGAAGATGATCAATAAGCACATGACAAGATGCCTAACATCACTATCATCAAGGAAATATAAATCAAAACCACAATGAGATATCACCTCACACCTGCTAAAATGACTATTATGAACAAAACACAAGAAGTGACAGGTACTTCTGAGAGGGTACCAGGCAGGAAGGCCAGGGGTCTCCAAACGGAGGAAAGAGGCTGCAAGTGCCAGACATTTTTATCTCTCTTAAGCAGCAGGAGGAAACAAGCTAGCAATACTTTTTTTCCTTCTCTATTCAAATTTAAAAGGAGGTTTCTCTTAAAATACTGTATTGCCATGACACCTGGTTTCACCTGAAGCTAATTGTTCTCAAACCTTGAGTTAACCAATACATTTTTCTTACGGAAATGTTTGTCTTAAGCTATGTCAATGTACCCCAAACTCTGTCTTCATGTTCTGACAAATGGCTCAGAACCTACTTGACAAACCAGTATGTTATACTCAGATATTGTTCCCCTAATCTATGTAAATGAAACCATTTGTATGGTAATCTGCCCTTCTACAAGATTCAAGTCAATCGTTTTATGGCCTGGGATGAATTATCTGGTGCCATTCTGAGTTTTAAGACATTCCTTTCTTTACATTAACAGACTGTGAGTGACTATATAACATCCAGCTGAAGACTAGCAGGCGGGTACTCTCTGCCCCCTTCTGATGCCTATGTCAGAAGCTTCCTCTATCTCCTTTACACTTTAATAAAACTTTACTACACAAAAGCTCTGAGTGATCCAGCCTTGTCTCTGGCCCCGGATTGAATTCGTCTCCTCCGGAGGCCAAGAATCCGGGTGTCTGACCATTCAGCAACAACCGTTCACTTGCAAGGATATGGAGAAAAAGGAACTCTTGTGCACTGTTGGTCGGAATGTAAATTGATGCAGCCACTATGGAAAACAGTATGAAAGTTCCTCAAAACTTAAAAATAGAACTACCATATGACCTAGCAATCCACTTCTGAGCATTTATAAAAAGAACAGGAAAACACTAATTTAAAAAGATACAGGTACACTTATTTTCACTGTAATGTTACTTACCCTAGCCAAGATATGGAACTGTTAGGTAGTTAGAGTAGGGAAAAGGAGTCCAGAATGGCGGTGGCTGAAAGACATGGAAGGGAAAAGCCTGAAAAAATAGAACAAAGGAACGTCCGAGGACCAGAGTGAAAACCTCAGGTAAAACAAACAGCACTCCTGGCTGGCCCAATTTACATAGGACAGGCCCAGGGAGACAGAAACATATAAAAAGAGGAGCCAAAGCTCTCTTCTCTCTCTCTCTCTCCCATGCAATGGAGTGCCCTTCTCTTCGCGTCTTTGGATCCACATGCCCTCACGCCTCGAAGATGGATTTTCCTGCTATTGTCTAAATAAATAGAGCTGTAACACTGAGCTGTAACACTGATTTATTTAAGAGCTGTAACACGGTCTGTTCTCCGAGAGCTGTGACCCGCCAAGGGGCTTTAATGTCCGTCACTCCAAATATTTGTTGTGACGAGACAAAAACCCAGGAGCTTACACTCGCCTGACAGAAACAAACTGTGTCCATCAGTAGATGAACAGACAAAAAAGATGTGATTATATACATAAATATATATATGCATATATGCAAAAGAGTACTGCTGAGCCATAAAAAAGCATGAAATCTTGCCATTTGCAACAACATGGATACTTCTCGAGGGGATTATACTATGTGAAATAAGTCAGACTGAGAAAGACAAATACTGACTTCATTTTTATGTGGAATCTAAAAGAAAATAAAAACTAAGCTAATAGATACAGAGAAGAGATTGAAGGGTGGAAGAAATGGGTAAAGGGGGTCAAGAGTTACAAACTTTCAGTTATAAATAAGTCATGGGAATGTAATGTACAGTGTGGTGAATATAGTCAATTATATTATTAATATATTGCATATTTTTAAATTGCTGAGAGTAGATCTTAGAAGTTCTGACCACAAGGAAAAAAAAAATTGTAACTGTGTATGGTGACTGACGTTTTCCAGACTTATGGTGATAATCATTTTGCAATATACATAAATATCAAATTGTTATATTGTACACTTAAAACTGGGCTTCCCTGGTGGCTCAGCAGTAAAGAATCTGCCTATCAATGCAGGAGATGCGGTTTTGACCACAGGTTCAGGAAGATCCCCTGAAGAAGGAAATGGCAATCCACTCCAGTATTCTTGCCTGGGAAATCCCAAGGACAGAGGAGCCTGGCAGGCTACAAGGTCATGGGATCACAAAGAGTCTGACATGACTCAGCAACTAAACAACAACACCTGGAACTAAATAATGCTACATATAAACTATACCTTAATTTTTTAAAAGTAAAAATGAATTATTTACTTATATTTTAGCTTTCATTCTTATGCAGAAAAACGAATGCTGTCTTGACTGTGGACCTCTGTCTTTCTCTCTGGGTTGTCTCATAACTTTCTTTTTGTTTCCAGGTATGTTTTAGAGAACTAGCTTTTTCATAACATCATTAAAAACTGAAACCACAACTTCAATTATTTAACTTCCTGAGTAAGATCACTGTTATGCTCTCTCCATTAAAAAGAGAGAGCAGAAGGGTACAGAATACCTCTCCCAACACCCAACCCCATGGTTAAAGCACATCTCCCTGGAAAACTGCAAAAATAAGAACTCACTCTCCTACTGACACTCTCTTGAATTCTCACCTATATCATGTGATGTTTGCTCCTGTGTACTCTGTGCCCTGAGCCTTTGAATACAACTCTTATTTAAATCATTGTGGGATAACAAGGGCAAGAATTACTCATCTTACTAGTGAGAAGCATAAAGTCAGATGAATGAAGTGAAATATCCAAGGTCACAAATCTAGTGATCAAAATTGATGTGGCAATTGACCTTCCTATTACAGAATAAATCATCAGTGATATAAACTTAAGAATAATACCTAACATATTACTCTAAACCAGACCCTCCAACAAACACTTTGCATTCATTGCCATATTTACTCTTACAACAACTCTCTAGGACAGATACTAATACCGTCCCCTTTTTACACTGAAAGAAACTAAAGCAAAAGAAAATTTAGTGATTTCTTCAAGGTCATTTTACTACTAGCAAATTGGAAAGCTGGAGTTCAGATCTAGGTGGTCTGGGTCTAGCATCCATGTCCTCACTTTCAAACAGTATTTGGAATGACATGTGGCTCAGGAACTCTTTCCCAGTGATGAGAGAGTTGCCCAACTGTGTCTGTTCTGCATCATACAACCTGTTTATTCCAAAGAAAGGGAACAGAAGGTCAGGGTGTTGTGCAGGAGAACCAAGGATGCCTTTGTAGAATTTTTGTATTTCTGAGATTCTTTCTGGAATTAGCTGATGGACTATATACATAAAACAAATATTTCAGTTGTAAAACTGTGTATATAGCATTCTAAATTTTTAAAATATAAACACAACATCTTTTTGGATATATATAGAACTGACAGTACAGTAGCATCTCCTAGCCATGGATGTTGTCCTAGCCAGGACTCTGAAATATAGGCCTAATAAATCTGAGACAGTGAGAAGGATTATATAAGTTTTCTTGATCTGAAAATCATGATGTAACCACCTCTGACTTCTGAAGTAAGGAGTTTATATTTTAATCTGATGTATTCAAAATTATGAGAAATAGAAAAGAGACAGTCTGAAAATTCATATATTTATAATGATGATTATTACAAAATACTTCCTTTAAATAATTACCCATAAAGTGTTCTGCATTTAGAATTACTTTTAAAGACGCATGTTTTGCAGCATTAAATGCTTCTCCACTATTCTCTTGCTAGCATGAAACTCAGCCATCTCAGTTTATCCAAATACATCGTTTTAGTTTCGGTCAGACCTTGCAGAACAAGGTGAATGTTCAACAGGAATGTAAATACCATATATTAGATATTGTCAGGTCATGGCTGAGAAACTGAGTCTAATTTTGTGGTAGATGCAATAAAATGTCTCATATTTTTTCTATATCCAAGAATATTCTTATTTTGTTGGCAACGTCTTGAAGATAAATGTAAAGGAACTTTATCTCTGGATGGTTATTGTACTCCACCATCTGACATAGGTATATTTAATAGCGATACATTCATGGTGTTAGAGGGTCTTCAAAATGCATCTTGAACAAACTTAGACGTCTTCATCTTAATATAATTGACACAGAGTGAGAATGAGAGCTATGGAGCAGGCCACATGTCTTCAGACCCAGTGCTTTTGCTATTCTCCCTCGGCCTCCACCTGCTGGCCTACCAGGAAAGTGACATTAGAACTATTGTCCAGACAAAGTAGACCAGAATCAACCAGATAAATCTAAACATGGTGTCTACTAAACATAAGATATTTAAATAGGGCCCAGACTTTCACACAGTTCATTCAGCAACTGAGATAATTACTATGCAGAAAATCTGCAAGGATGTAGATGTGCTGAAGAACATAGCCAACAGGGAATAACAGACATATAAAGAACACTACAGCAAATAACAACAAAATACACATTCTTCCACCAAGATAGACCATATTTTTTTATCATAAATAAATCGCAACAAATTAAAGAGTTGAAATCTACAGAACGTGTTTCTGATTATAATGGAAACAACTAGAAATAAACAGAAAAGAGAAAAACCTCTGAATATTTAGAACATAACCCACTTCTAAATAATAAGACTTAAAAAGGATACATGGAACTGAATGAAAATAAAGATGCAATGTATTAAAATATGTAGGATGCAGCTAAAACAGTGCTGAGGGGAAATTTTACAGTAGTGTGTGTGTGTGTGTGTGTGTGTGTGTGTATGTGTGTGTGTATGTGTGTGTGCATGCACGCAGTCATTTCTGACTCTTTGCAACCCCATGGACTCTAGCTGGCCAGGTTCCTCTGTCCCTGGAATTTTCCAGGCAAGAATACTGAAGTGGGTTGCCATTTCGTCCTCTAAGGGATCTTCCCAACCCAGAGATCAAACCTGGATCTCCTGAGTCTCCTGCATTGGCAGCCGGATTCTTTACCACTGAGCCACCTATTAAATTTTTATATTACAAAAGAGGAAAGATCTCAAGTTAATAATATAAGTTTCTACCTCAAGAAATTAGATAAAAAAAAAGAGGCAAAATAAGCCCAATGCAAGCAGAAGGAATGAACAGGATGAAAAGACAAGCTACCCACTGGAAGAAAATATTTGCAAACCACATATCCAACAAAGAACCACAGAATAAAGAACTCTCAAAACTCAACAGTAAAAAAAAAAAAAAAAAAATACAATTAAAAAATGGTTAAAGACATGAACAGATAGTTCACGGAAGAAGGTATACAGACAGCAAATAAGTTTATATAAAAGATGTTCAACATCATTAGCCATTAGGGAAATGTAAATTGAAACCACTATCTACCTATTAGAATGGTTAATATAAAAATAATTATCACACGAAATATTGGCAAGAATCCAGAGAAAACACATCACTCATATACTGCTGGTGGGAATGTAAAATGATATACTAGACCCTCTGGAAATATTTGGCAGTTTCTTATAAAACAAAACAGGCAACTATCATAGAACCCAGAAATTTTCAGCTCAGACATTTCTCCCAAAGAAATAGAAATGTATTTTCATGCGTAAGTCATAGCAGCTTTATTCATAACAGCCCCAAACTGAAAAAAGTCCAGACGTCTGTCAATTGATGAATAGTTCCACTGTAGTACATTCATAATATGCAATACTACTCAGCAATAAGAAGAACAAATCATTGATACATGCACCTTGGGTAAAAAATGTCAGTCCCCAAAGGTCACATACTGTATGATTCCATTTATGCAACAATTTTTAAATGACAACATTTCAAAGTGGAGGTCAGAGTTAGCACAGGAGAGAAGATGTATGGAGAAACTATACAGAGGTGGGTATGGTCATACAAGGGCAACCTGATAGCTTCTTATGATTTGGAGTGTTCAGTATCATGACTGTGGTGCTAGATACACAAACTGACAACTGTGATAAAATTACATACAACTCAATCCCCCTCCAACACATATGTGTACACACATGCACACACACACACACCAGTGGAAAATAAAGCTGGAGAAACCTAAATAAATTCAATTATATCAATGTCAATATCCTTGATGTAATACTATACTAAGTTTACAAAATGTTACTGGTGGGGGAATTAGGTAAAGTGTTTAAGGGATTTCTCTATTATTTTTAAGCAACTGCATGTGAATCTACAATTATCTCAATAAAATTCAATTTAAAAATGATACATGTAAATATTTCTCCCAGAAACTACCCACAGGAACTCTAAGGTCAGATTAACCATTGGATTGTTGCCAGAGAAATACTGTGTAAAAACTCCCAGTGCTACCTCCAAAAACTCCAAGCCCAGTGCTACCTCCTGATCATATTCACTGACTCATCTAAACTATTAAACAATCTTATGAGAAACTGTGGGCTTCCCAGGTGGTGCAGAGGTAAAGCATCTGCCTGTCAATGCAGGAGACACAGGAGACGTGGTTATGATAATTAAGCCTATGGGTCATGCCAGGCTCCTGAAAGGGTGCGGAGCACTGAAGCTGTCTCTAAATGGCTATGTTTTTTCTAACCAGTAGGCACTGTTTATCATAGCACAATCCAGTGGTTTTGAGAAGTTGGGACTTGGCAGAGTGTGCTAATTCTCTATGACATGATGACTTCTACTATGACTTGGCACAGACCAAACTGAGGTCAAAATGAGCAGTTCTTTTCCAATAGTTTTGGAAGAGACACTGACAAAACCCTCCTTTCTTTTGACAAAGCTTATTACCCAAGTGATAGATGCAGAGATATAGAGGCTAAAGCTCCCATGATAGCAAAAAGCAAACAAAAGAGATTAAATATTTTTTTTCTAACTGGACAACTTTTAGCTTCAGAAGCTTTGAAAAATAAACATGAATATATTTTTGATGATGGGGAAAAGGTAGGAAAAGACCAGTTTCAACAACAGAAGGTAGGAGAAGATTATACATTAAGTCTGAGACATATAAACAATAACAGAAGTGATGAAGTTCTTCCTTAAAAATTAGCAAAGGAAAGACAAGGAGCGAGAAGATAGAATTGTTGGTTTCACCAAAATACTACAGCTGGAATAAGTACTTAATTTCTGGGCCCTATATCAGAATAATTAAGTCAGGGTCTCTGTTCATAGAGTCTGGATTTTAATAAATTTCTCCAGACTAAGGTACAGACACCTTTGCGAACCATGGCTCTAGACTGATGTGAGGCTCAAATGTATTTCCCATGTGGAGCTTAGAAGATACCCCAGTATACACCCAGCAAACTACTCTTATCTAATGCAGTTTGTCTACCAAAATCTCAGAACACACTGTGAGTGCTGCAGAAAGATAACAAAGCAAACATCAGATACATAGAACTTGAATGCACTGTTTTATAAGTTGGTTCAAAAATAAATTTGTCTATACCTATAGTGTGATTCTTTCAACTGAGGAGTTTTTTAAAAAAGAGAAAACAGACCTGTAGTCCTATATGAATATAAAAAATCTATATAATTGAATTTGGTCTAGTGGGAGTCTGAATTTTAGGCTGAATACATGCTAAACCTCATCCTATAAAAAATCTTGCTTGAGTTCAGAAAGTAAGTTAATGGCAAAGTCCTAACAAAAACCCTTTTTGCTATACTTGGCTATAAGTGTAGTAGCAAGTAAGTTGTTGGGGAAAGTGTTACATTAATTTTAGTCTACATTTTTATCTGGGTTTTTTTATTCACTGTCCACATTATCTTAGAGATAATGTTAAATGAAGAGAGAAAGAATCAAGAGGTGAATAAAAGGAGAAAGTAAACATTTTCTTTGGTCTTCATCAGCTCAAGAGGATTCGGCTTCAGATTATTCTGTGAGAAGTTTAAACTATGTTCAATACATTTCCAAAATATATTCACATATACTATTTCATCTGATTCAAATGCTTTCACAGCAAAGTGTTTGTATAGGTGTCGAGTCCGGCTCAACAAGACATGCTTCCCCAAAAGCGTGGCGTGGTGAAAGAATGAGAAAGACCCAAGAATTGAAAGTGAGGATCAGGGGACCAACACCGTTCTGAGGTGAAGGTGCCCAATCTGATCAAGGCAGCTTTATTGTATGTTTTCAGGCAGGGGAGTACGTGCAAGGGAGAGAGAACATGCTCTCAGAAGCATATGGAGCCATCTGGCTGTTAAAGATAGGCTAGGAATGTAACATAAAGATTTACTTTTAACTAATGACTTACGTTTCTGTCTAAAGAACAAAGCTCCAGATACAAAAAACATCTGACTCAGAGAAGCCAGGTCACTGAACAGTCTGATGATGGCTTTCCACCTGCAGACACACATCCTGCTTTCAAGATGTTTTTTTATTCCCTCTGGATTTATTCCAAGTGTCATATGTCTTGCAGCATCTGGTCAGCAAGACTAATGATGTTTTCGCACGCCTTTCCTAGGGTCTACTTTTTCTCTTTTGCACTTGCTTCCTACATATAGGTGTGTGTCCTCAGTCAAGTCTGACTCTTTGCAACCCCGAGGACTATGGCCAGCCAGGCTCCTCTGACCATCGAATTTCTCAGGCAAGAATACTGGAGTGGGTTGACATTTCCTCCTCCAGGGGATATTCCTGACCCAGGGTTCAAACTCACCTCTCTTGCACTGGCAGGCAGATTCTTTATCATTGCTTTATTTAAACACATTTGGTATGTATGGAATCCTTAATCTATTCTTTCATCCACCATTTTTGCATGATCATTGTCTAGTTATTTTTCAGTTTTGACAATTTTTATTCTTCTTCCTTCACAACATTCATTCCCATGGAATTTCAACATGGATGAGAGAATTCAAGACTCTTACCTCAACAACTTACTTCTGCTTTCTCCACCAGTATAAGACAGTACAGTATTTCCCAGGCTTCTTCCTCCAGAAACCAATGCCAACAGTGCTTATGTGACCTATGAATGGGTACCACACACACTCTCACAGAATGCATTCTACAGGAAAATGGCTATCAGAAATTTATTTTTAAATTTATCTTTTGTTTTAGTTCTAAAAAGATGGTTCACCTTCCAAGTACTGGTTTTGTCAGATTTTCTTGAAAACTTCTTTTTCTCGCTTTCAAGATTTACACCAAATTTCTATCTTTTACATTCTTTGATAAGCCTTCCCATTTTTCTTCTGGCCTTTCCTCTGACTTTTTGATACATGTACATTAGAGGATTTAACCAGTTTTGACCCAATGTCTTTGTATCTTATTTTTATAAACTCCTATTTAACCTCTTTCAGAATTCTCTACATCCAAAATATAAAGGAACAGTATTGTATCACCCAGTTTTAATACCTTTCTTTGTCCCCTGCAGAGGAAGGAGTATCGTTATTAACGTATATGGGAAGGGCATCTTCACATAGTTCAGATTGTGTCTAGGTCATACTATAACAATAACTATACTAGTGTAGTCAATCCAACATTTTCTTAACCCAAACAATAAAAAACCACCATGTCTCCACTCTTCAATGAGCTTTACCATTTTTCTCATGTTAACACAGAAACCAGTGTACTTTCTCCCTCAAGGTCCTCTCTGACCTATATCTGTCCATTTGCACAACTTGACAGCTTTCACCACAAACATGTTATACCCCCAAATCAGTCATCACTGTTAGTTGTTCTTTCGCAAAATATGGTTGCTGTAAATTTTGATTAGTTGGTTGTTTATAGTATAGTTCAATTCTCTTGAATGTGCCATAAAGTAAGGAAATTTGTTCTCTCAGTTCTTGAGGTTGTTTGAAACTCAACAGTGTGGACATGCACCACTTTTCTCCTGAAATATTCTTTAGCATAAACAACTTAGCTTTGTGGTTTTGTTATTGTTTCATTGCTTCCTTCTAATGCTTTATACCCCAGAATTAATTTAATTTTACTCCCCTCTCTTAACTCAGTCCTGATTTTCCAAGAACTGAAATTTTTCTTTTGATGCCTCAGAAACTTTATGGATTTCTGCAAACCCATATTTCTTACAACTGTTTCAAGAGCTAGGGGAGTAAACACTGACAATGAAGAAGTCTTTTATCTTCATATAGATGAACAGATTAACTGTTTTCAAATAGCCTAGAACAAGTCCAAAATTTGTAAACAAGAAACATTTTAATGTACTCTTCCATTGGAGGAAAAGTGTGTCCAAAAATTTTGCAGAAATTGTTGATTCTTCTAGAATCTTATCAGAAATGATGACCAAGTAAGACACAGAAGTAATGGAACTAGCAAGCAAGAAAGGTTCAAAACAATGTTACATTAAAAAGCCTTCATCTGAATAAC
Source organism: Cervus elaphus (assembly GCF_910594005.1). Lineage (NCBI taxonomy): Eukaryota > Metazoa > Chordata > Mammalia > Artiodactyla > Cervidae > Cervus > Cervus elaphus. The sequence continues at coordinate 312,884 of NC_057833.1, read as the reverse complement.
TATTTGATTGTGACATATTCAGCAACTTCCCAGGTGGCTCAGTGGTAAAGAATCTGCTGCCAACACAGGAGACATGGGCTTGATCCCTGGGTCAGGAAGATTCCCTGGAGAAGGAGCTGGCAACCCACTCCAATATTCTTGTCTGGGAAATCCTATGGACAGAGGACCCAGGTGGGCATGGGGTCATAAACTATCAGATTCGACTTAGCAACTAAACAAAAAGCAAAATTCAGCACTACTTATTCATAACCTAATGGGCCAGAATGGATTAATCCCTGGACACAAATTTGAAGAAGCTGCCCTCATGGGGCTTGCAGACTTTTCAGTTTTAATCTTCACAAAGATTCTTTGAAACATGAGGGTTGGAATTATTATGCCAATAATAGCTAAGAATAAAGAATCAATATCTTGCCCATGGTCCAACTAAAAGTTAGAGGTTATTTAAAATCAGTTTCTACCCAAGCCCATTAAATGTTCTGGTAAATATTTGAAGCATATTACTTTGAAGAAAGGTCAAAGTTGTACCTGCTCAGGGCAAGTTACTGGGCTGTCTTCATTTCTGGTCCTAGAGGAATAAGTAATGATAAAACTGTCTTAAGCTAATAGAGATAGGTGTTGAAACTCACTTCTGATATATATATAGTTGTCATTATGTGGACATATGAATGAATAAAATAAATGAATTAAATTGTAAGTCAATACAGTTGCATTTCATTTAACTAATCCTATACATCAGAAACTAATCCCATAAATATTTTATTAGTCAGAGTTATTCAGAGAAGAAGAACCAACAGTGTGTCATGCTCAGTATATGAAAGAGAGAGAGACTGAGATTGACTTATTATGAGTCACATGGTTATGGAGACAGAAGTCCTGTGATTTGGCAGGTGAAGATCCAGGAAAAGGTGGGAATGTAATTAATCTGAGTCCAAAGGCTTGAGAATGAGGGAAGATGATGTTATAAATCCCAATTTAAGGGCAGGACAAGATGAGATGTCTTATCTTAAGTAGTGAGGCAGGACAAAAAAAAAGGGCACATTCCTCCTTTCTCTACCTTTTGTTCTGTTCAGGCTCTCAACAGATTAGATGATGTCCATCCACACTGAAGAGGGGAATTTGTTTTGCTGAGTCCATCAGTTCAAGTGCTAATCTCATAAGGAAACTCTTACACAACACACCCAGAAATAATGTTTAATCTGGACATCCTATTGACAATCAAGTTGACACATAAAATTAACCATTACACTTAGACTTACATATTTGATAAAAGGTACGTGTATCCAAATATTCATTGCAGCATGCAGCTTTTAATACTTAAAAGCTTGCCAACTTCCATATATTAGCAATTCACTCTTTGATTATTCACTTAAAATACAATTGCAAAAGCCATCACACTATTTGGGTTTCAGCAGTATTACTTTTTGAAAGATAATACATGTGAGTTGTAGAAAAAATCAAGTCCATGAATTTATGAATGGTAAGTAAATGTGATACAGGCATAAGTGGAATATTTGATAATAAAAAGAAATGAAGTACTCATACAATGGTACAACGTGGATGACCTTGAAATTATATTAAATGAAGAAAGCTAGGCACAAAGGACCACAAATTGTATTGATCTCATTTTTATAAAAAGTCCAGACTAGGCAGATCTAGAGAGACAGAAAGTAGATGTGTCGTTGCTTAGGGTTTGGGGCGGGGGGAGCTTCCCTGGTGGCTCAGACAGTAAAGCATCTGCCGACAATGCGGGAGACATGGGTTCAATCCCTGGGTTGGGAAGATCCTCTGGAGAACAAAATGGCAACCCACTCCAGTATTCTTGCCTGGAAAATCCCATGGACGGAGGAGCCTGGTAGGCTACAGCCCATGGGGCCACAAAGAGTCAGACAGGACTGAGCGGCTTCACCTTCAGGGGCAGAGGAGTGGAGGAAGCGGAGAAAGGTAGGGGTGAAAGGTAAAGAGGGTGGGGTTCCTTTTGAGGGTAATAAAATATTCTAAAATTGACTGTAGTAATGGTTGTACAACACTGCAGATGTATTAAAAGCAACTTTATTGTTCCCTTTAAATGAATGAATTATATTGAAATAAAGCTGTTTAAAAAGTACATAAGGACATATAATGAAAAGCATCTCTCTAATCCCAGTTATTTCTTTAGAGTCAATCACCTATTTTATCCTAGTGTTCTGGATAATGTTTCAGTGCATAGATAGGTGTTTATTGATCAATTATCTATGTATCTATCTCTCTAAGTTTCCAGTTCCTTTTCCCTGCTTCTTGTTTGTTTGTTTGTTTGTTTTTGTCTTTTTTTAGGGGGAGGTGGTGTTGGCATCAACAGGGAAGGTACTTAAAACTGTTCTGTAATAGTATTCATAAACTTTTTTTAATGCCAAACAGTATTTCATCATACAAATGAGTCAATCATACATCCTAAGTTATAAGGAATTAGGACCATTTGTCTTAAGAATAAAAACAATCCATTGAAATAGACTTAAGATGACTCAGGATTGTAAAAGTTTTCATAAATGTTCAAGAGCTTAAAAAGATGGTTATAATGAAGAAACACACTGCAAAACTCAACAGAGACACAGAAGATGTAACAAAGAACCAAACAGAAATAAGAGAAATGATAAGTGTAACATGTGAAATGGAAAAATCACTGGAGAGGCTTAACAGCAGATCGAAATAAATAAAGGTCAAAGCTTGAAGAGAAATTCAAAGAAAATATCCAGTTCAAAGAGAAGAATAAAAGAATGAAAATACAAACAAAGCCTCAGTGATCTGTGGGACAAGATTTAGAGTTCTGGCATATAGATTCCTAGAAATAAGGGAAAGAATGGAGCAGAGAAATTTCAAAGAAAACTGGCTAAAATTTGGATAGGAGGAATCAACTGACATATCCACAAAACTAAGAGAACCCCAAGCAGGAAAGACACAAAGAAAACCACATATTTTAGACTAATTGTAAGAAAGTCAAAGATATAAATATATCTTTTAAAACAATGATAGCCTACTCAATATCAGATAAAAATGGAAATCAAAGGGATGCTGTCTTTAAACCTTGCAAAAATACAATAAAACGCTGCCAATCCACAATCCTGTATTTAGTAAGATGAATCTTGAAATGAAAGCAAAATAAATTTACTCTCAGATTAATAAAAGATGAAAGAACTTACTGCCACCAGATCTGCACTTTAAGATATTCAAAAGGAAATTTTTTAGCCCAAGGAGAGGTGCACTATGTAAAATTCAAGCGTCCAAGAAAGAATGATGCGCACCTGGAACTGTATACATGTGGTAAGTGTAAGATCTTCTTTCCCTTCTCTTAATACCTATGAAATAAAACTGACTCTATGCCAAAACTATAACAATGTACATGAAATTTATATCATATGTTCACATAAAATATGTGACAACAGTGACCTGAAGGATTGAGGAACTGAAGCATGTTGCACAAATTAATTAATCTTGTATTAAGTGATACATTAACTCTAAGTGGACTGTGACAAAATAGAAGCAATCAGTTAAAAATAACAACACACAACATGAAAAAGTACAGCTAAAAACACTGACAGGTGAAAATAAATACTTAAAGAAATATGTGTTCATCCCCTGACTTATTGAAGTCAGAACATCATCAGATCCTGACTTTGTTAAAGACTTAAGTTTAGACCATCATAGCTTTGGTGCCTGTTTGTTTCATACTTTCATGGTAAAGAATCTGCCCACAATGCGGGAGACCTGGGTTCAATCTGTCGGTCGGGAAAATCCCCTTGGAGAAGGGAATGGCGACCCACTTAAGTATTCTTGCCAGGAGAACCCCAAGGACAGAGGAGTCTGGTAGGCTACAGCCCGTTGGGTCACAAAGAGTTGGACACGACTGAGAGACTTTCATACTATTTCTACATTTGAAAAATGTTCTGTGCAATTTCTTTGGAAAAATACAGTATTTTTAAAAATTTATTCTCAAATAGCATGCATATCAAGGATTATGGAAAATTCCAGAACCTCCCTCCTGTATGCTTTCCCGTATATGCTTTCCCGTATCCAGACTTCTCCCAGAGTGGGGGCACTGCCAAGTTCTCTTCAGAGTGTAATCTATCTTTGTCCAGTTCTAATTTCTTTTGCGATCAGGGACCTCTAGATTCTCCCAGGTCCCTTCAGTGTGTGACCAAACAGGACCACTTCCGGTCTTCTCAGAACAGACCTCCTGCACCCAGATTCCTCAGCCGCCTCTAGTCTGTAGAAAAACTTTAGTTCCAAGTCCTTCACCAAGTTCCAAATAATAAATGTAATCAGTGAGGCGAGAGAACACAGAAAGGAAAACAGTCAAACAAGACAAACTATATAATAACGACAGCCACTAAACAAAGTCAAAGGCCTTAGGTTCCCTGACCTCAAAGGCTATAGATAATATTCTGAGCCATATCCTTTGAGCTCTTTTGCAGAGATTGAAAACCCCAGCATGTGGAAGAAGTCAACTGTAAGCTGCAGGTAGACTCAAGCAGGTAGACTGGCCCAGACTGGCTGGAACCAGAAGGCTGAAGATGTTGACTCCCTATTACCTCACCACCAACCAATCAGAACAATGTCCGGGAGCAGATTATCCACCCCACACCCTGCCTCCTTCACTCTGGCTTTAATAACTTTTGCCTAAAGACCATCAGGGAGTTCAGATCTTTTAAGCACCAGCGGCGTAAACTGCTTGCTTGGCATTCTGCAATAAACCACTTTCCTTCACCACAACTCTGGGTCAGTAGGCGGACTTCACCACAACTCTGGGTCGGCAGGCGGACTTCACCACAACTCTGGGTCGGCAGGCGGACTTCACCACAACTCTGGGTCGGCAGGCGGACTTCACCACAACTCTGGGTCGGCAGGCGGACTTCACCACAACTCTGGGTCGGTAGGCGGACTTTCCTACAGTGACCCAACAGCAACAAAAGAATTGTGTTCCTGCCCCGTGGACCACAGACCTGGACCTCAGTAGTTTAAAATCACTACTTGTGCCTAACAACGGTAATTAACAAATGCCATTTTTTCTCTCAGAAAACACAGGCAACCCTGCTCCCCTACCCCTCTTCCCTGACACCACTTCCTCTCTCCCTCCGACATCAAACTGGCTTCCTCCGACCCTGCGGAAAGGAAAACAACAAATGCCTGAGCCCTGAACCTCCGTTTTCAGCCAGCACTGCATCGCCAAGACCAAACGTGCAAGCCAACGGTCTGGTGGTTGGCGTTGGGGGGGGTAACGACAGGTGCAAATTAACAGCGCTTCTTTTCCTTCCTGGACTCCGTAACCTCTGTCAGAAGTCCTGCCTCACAGGCTCTAGAAAGTGTCTCTCGGATTACAGGCAACCGTCGACTTGCTCTTATTCTTTTCTTTACCTCACGTGAGAGCGGTGACGGTGACAACGTGTTTTTCCTTGTTTTCCTGGCCCCTGCGTTCTTCGCTTATAAATTGGATCCAAGTGACGGCCGCGCCCCCAGAGTCCGCCGACCGCGGAGGCGGCGGAGCGCCCAGCACGGGGCGGGGCGGCTGCCCCGGGAGGGTCCCTGCCCGCGGGTCTAGGCCCCCAGGCCGGCGCCCCTCCCCCCGCCTCTATTTGAATTTGAACTTGAACCTCCTCCTCTGCCGTCTCGCTCGACCCGCCCCGCCCTTTTCTCGTTCCTCGGCGGAGGAAGTCAGACCCCAGGCCCGGCGTCCCGGGTGCCGAGAGGACAGCTGACCTGGCGGTGAGTGGGGCTGGGCCCCTGGTAACAGAGGTTCGAGGCCGGCAACGCCCCGCGCCGCATCCTCAGGTAGTTCCTGAAGTTTCGGGGCACCGGGAGGGAGCCGGCTCCGTAGACGGCGGCCGAGGCCCCGGGAAGGAGGCTCTGTTGGCTAGAGTTTTCCACCTGGGCCCGCCTCTAGGGCCGCTTGCCACGCGCCGCGTTTCTGTCCCGCCGGCCGAGTCCCGTCCGACGGGGCTCCTCTGGGATCGCGGGCTGGTGCTCCCTCCGCACAGCGCTGGGGACCCGGGTCAGGTCGACTCGTAGGTAAAAGGGTTTGCAGTCATTTCTTAACCTGCTTTGCTGGCAGAAGGGCGGGGATTACAGGGAGAACCCATCTCTCACTTAAGCATTCAGGTAAACTGGAAAGATGTAGTTATTTCAGGTGCTCCTTCTCAGTTAAGTCGCAAGGGACTCTTTGCTACCTCATGGGCCAACAGGCTCCTCTGTCCGTGGGATTTTTCCAAGCTGGAATACTGGGCTGGGTTGCCATTCCCTTCTCCAGGGGTCTTCCCCCACGCAGCGATGGAACCTCGTCTCCTGCATTGGCAGGCGGTTCTTTACCACTGAACAACCAGGGAAGCCCATTTCAGGGTGCACTAGAATGTAAAATAAAACTGGTATTTCTAGACTTAGGTTTTTCTCTAAATTTTATATTCTCCCTTTTGTTTACCTTTACTGAGAACCTGCAGTGAGTTAGATTTTATATCACATACATAAAATTGGAGCCACCTAAATAGGTCTATGGAGAAGGAAATGGTAACCCACTCCAGTGTTCTTGCCTGGAGAATCCCATGGATGGAGACGCCTGGCGGGCTACAGTCCATGGGGTCGCAAAGAGTCGGACACGACTGAGCAACTACCAAATAGGTCTAGGTGAAGTAAATACATATGTACTAAGTTCATTTCTCACCTCCGTAAAGGATTATAAATCAGTGTTTTAAACTGCATGTCTCTCTGATAGGAATATGCAGGTAATCTGTTCTGACATCGTGTTTAAGATGAAAACACTACTATCTTCTCCATCAAATTTGAAAAGAATGTGAATCTTACAGCCAGGACAATTAGGTAGAACAAGTTAATATTCTGATTGGAAAAAAGAAGATACAAAGAACTACCTTTACACATAATATGGTTGTATTCCTTGAATGTCCAAATGTAACAACTGGAAAGCTCTTTGAAAAAGTAAAATTTAGTAAACTGAGTAATCCTAATCTACAGAAAAACTGCATTTCATGTATATTAATGCTTAGGGAAAAAAAAAAAAAAACTTTTCGGGTTGTGAACAAGCAACACAAAATATACAGGACCTATTTTTAAAAGATATAAAACTATAAGGGAAAATGCATATATACAGATGTATCTATGAAAGTACATTTTTTTTCCTCCTAAAGAAATGTATAAATTAAATACAATTTTAGAATTTTTTTGGTTTTTCTAATTCCATTGTTCATGTGGAAAGACAAAACACCTGAGAATAGTTAGGAGATTTTCAAAAAGGAAACTGTAAATATCATTTCAAAGCTACAGTGATTAAAAGACAATAGCATACACCTAGGACCAGATAGGTTAACAAAACTGATGATCTAAGACTTCTATTTTGTTTCAACTTGCTGGTTTGTTTCTACTGATAATCTTTTCTTAGTACAGCAATATCTTGAGTTCATTTCATTTTGAAATTGATTTTATGGTTTAACGTTTGAATACTGTTTCTATTCATTTACAAATATGAACATTACTATCTTCCTGTATTTGACACAGAAAGAGTCATAGGAAATTTATATTGGTCACATCTAAAGAAAGATACTTAAAACCCATGAGGAAAACAAGGTAAAGAAAAGTAAGAATAGGAAAGAGCTGATAGTAATGAAAGGCTTACCTTTATAGAGGAGGTCTGAAAAGTGGGCCCTGAGTGTTCTAGCCACAGATATGAGGAGAGAAACACATTTATGGGACTCTTATTGTCTGAGATAAGTCAACCAATTCTTTCAGAAATGCTGAACTATTCCTGATACTGAGGGCTTCCCCGATGGTAAATATCTGGTAAATAACTCGCCTGCCAATTCAGGAGACACAGAGGGTTGGGAAGACCCCTTGGAGAAGGAAATGGGAACTCACTCCAGTATTCTTGCCTGGAGAATCCCATGGACAAAGGAGCCTGGCGGGCTACATTCCATGGGGTGGCAGAGAGTTGGATACGATGAGCGCATGTGCACACACACATTCCTGATACTGAGGCCAGGAGAATCTGTCTCCAGTCACAGTAAAAGGAAAGGGTATAACATGAAATGTGACATCAATACCTTCTTTTCAGTAATTATAGTGACATCAGTTTTAGGAAAAATAAAATAGAGTCATTAGCAAGGTGAACTAAATCACCTCTAAATGAATTATGTTTGCACACTGCCTTTTAAAGCATCAAGTATTTATGTTGCTTTGTTTTGAACTTTGACACAGCCACTTTCCAAAAAAGATATGGGGGAAAAAACCAGATTCATGTCATGTATGCCAAATTCTTCATACTGCATTAGAGGACAAAGAATTTTGACTGTCTTGGAAGGAATTTGGATATACAAATAAGAGCAATATCAGGTCATGTGAACCACCAGCCTGAGAACTCAGCATGTAAATCACAAGTACGGCATAATTGCTCAGCTTTACTTTTTTCATTGATGTTCAGCCTAAGAGTTACTGTGTGTATAAGTTAATGTCTAATATATATTTTACATGTTTTATAGTAAATGTGGTATATATTGTAGTGATTACATACAATGATGATTTAGCATACTAAAAATTTAATATCTTCAGTCATCAAATTATTTTATTTCTCCCTTGTAGTCCACCTCTCTCTGAGGCCTATTACCACAAGCCTTGATCAACCTGTCGATGAGATGGAAAATAAAACAGAACTCCTGGATCTAATGCCTGGTGTTCCTCCTGCCTACAACTGCCATTTAAATTCATCAGATCCAAATTCTGATGCCCCTCCAGAATACAATTCCCATTTTGTACCCGTTAAGTTAAATATTCGCTTTGACAGAAAATGATGCTAAGAATTAAGGTTGCTCTTTTAATTAACTGATTAGTTTCTTGATTCAACAAATAAATATTGCATGCCTGCTGGATTCCAAGTAGTTTACTGGCTGTCAAGTGGGACAGATTCCTGCTCTCAAAGAATTTACAGCCTCCTGGGGTCGGAAGTTGTGAAAGCATTGATGGCATTCTCCACATTATTAGGGAAACAGACTCTTTCCAATGGACTGTAGCACCCTCAGACTCTTCTGTCCATGGGATTTCCCAGACAATAACACTAGAGCGGATCACCATTACCTTTTCTCCAGGAGATCTTCCAAACCTGGGGATCAAACCCAGGTTTCCCACACTGCAGGCAGATTCTTTACCATCTGAGCCATCAGGGAAGCACAGAAGACAGAGTAACTGATTCTGCCAGGGATGAGGGAAATCCTAACTAATGAAGTAAAGTTTTGTTGCCATGATAAGGATTTTCTCAACCCCCCAAAAAAGTGGGAAGGGACCAAGCCTGGGAGAAAGAAAACCATATCCAGAAGCACAAGGTCATGAAGGCCTGGTGGTTTCTTGGGGACATGATAAAAGCCTATTTGGGACAAATAGCAGAAGTGTAGAGAAATGATGGTGAAAGATCTTGAGTGCAGATAAGGAGTTTGCATCTTATCCAAGAGACCATGGGGGGTCTGCAATGGCTGTTTAACAGGCCATTGGGACTATAAAGTAGATACTTGAGTTTGGTTTTTCATCACCTTCCCAACTTCTGGCACAGGGTCCATTGCATAATGAGTGCTCAGTGACTATCCTGTGAACAGCTAGTTGATATTGAATAAGACAGCTCTAAGGATCAGTGTGAAGGAATTACTGGAACGAAAAGAAAGTAAGAAAAAGGGGAGAAGTCAACAATAGTCCCCACTGGATGAGACTTGGTGACAGTATCAAGAAGAGAGGCGAAAACTTACAGTTTCAAAAATAACCATCTGTGAGATGATGCAGAGATACTATGTCTTTATAGAAATAAGCTTCTGTAGCTCAGGCAGCCTTTGCTCCTGCATTATTTTCTGAAAATGGCAGGGCTGTTTTCCCCTCTGCCTCATGTTTATGCATGTTGTCTGGATCTGGTCCAGTGTAACCCCCAATTCTTGGGTCAACCCCTTCTAAACCCAGATATTAACAATCCCCAACATAATACAGTCAGTACCATTTGTCATTACTTAGTGCCTTTCAACATGATTTACCTTGATTTCTTTTTTTAATGGAGATAAATTTATACACAAAATTCACCACTTAAAAAGCATGCAAGCCAGTGGTTTCTAGTATGTTCACAAGGTTGTACAACCATCACTAGTTTAAATTTAAATCCAGAACATTTTCATTTTATTCATCACCTTCTGTTAACAATCACTCCACATTTTGTCCTTTTCCTGGAAACCACTGATTTACTTATATCTGTATAGTCTTGCCTAATCTGGATATTTTCTATAGATGGAATCATAACACAGGTGGCCTTTTATGCCTGCTTTTTTCAGCATACAGTTGTCAGGGTTTATCCATGTTGCAGCATGTGTCTGAACACTATCCTTTTTTATGCTGAATCATATTCTGTTGCATAAACATCTTAATCATCCATTGATCACTTCAGGAACATTTGGACTCTTTCCACTTTGGGGCTACTATAATGTTGCTATGAACATTTACTTTTAATGGCACGTTATGTGTTAAATTTCAGGGAAAAAATTCTAATCATCTGTTAAAATGTAGTTTAATATATGCTAAGTGTATCAAAACAGTATGATTTCTTTTAATAAACTAAAAATGATAGATTTCTGGCTACCTATTGAATCAGGATCTCCAACAAAAATCTTGAAAAACATCCTATCTTCTTGATTTTTATCAACAGCTAAATTTTTTAAATTTATTTTTAATTGGAGGACAATTGCTTTACACTGTTGTTTTGGTCTCTGCCATTCATCAACATGAATCAGCCATAGGTATGCATATGCCCCCTCCCTCTTGAGCCTCCCTCCCACCCCTGACCCCACTCCACCTCTCTAGTTGTCACAGAGCGCCGGGTTGAGCTCCCTGTGTTATCCAGCAGCTGTCCACTAGCTGTTTATTTTACATACGGTCATGTATGTGTTTCAGTGCTACTCTCTCAATTTACCCCACCCTCTTCTTCCCCTGCTGTGCCCACAAGTCCGTTTGCTACATCTGTGTCTCTATTCTGGCCCTGCAAATAGGTTCATCAGTACTATTTTTAATATGCGTTAATATATAATACTTGTTTTTCTCTCTCTGACTTCGCTTTGTATAACAGGCCATAGGTTCATTCACCTCACTAGAACTGGCTCATTCATTCCTTTTTATGTCTAAGTAATATTCCATTGTGTGTATCTATGTATGTATGTGTGTGTGTGTATATATATATATATATATGTATATACCACAACTTCTTTATCCATTCATCTATCAGTGGACATCTATGTTGCTTCCATGTCCTGTCTGTTATAAATAGTGCTGCAATGAACTTTGGTGTACAGGTGTCTTTTTGAATTATGTCAACAGCTAAATTTGAGAATTACTGTTCTAATATCATTTCCCAACCTATACATCCATGAGTAGACTGTGAAATTAAGTTAGTAATTTTCAGTCAATAAATTCTTGACCAAAAAAGGTGAGAATATTCAAAATAAATAAAAACCCACAAATGTCATCAAGGCTTCAGTCAGTTTTAAAGGTCAGGTCTCAGCTAGAATCTCCTGTTAATATGGAGTTAGTTGCATTTTAGCTAAAATCGATCTGTAATAGAATCTGAGCTGGTTTCTTCTATTTTGTTTTCAACTACAGTAGTTTTTTAAAACCGCCTCTTTTGGCTGGGATTAAGAAGAGAGCACCTTTTGTGTTGTGGATCTGTCTGTCTATTACATTTTGTTCTGGCCTTTCCTCAAAGGTCAGAGAAAGAGAGCTGTGGTTCTCCCTCTCACAGGGCTTCAGGTAAGGCTCTCCAAAGTTAGGAATAACTTAGAGTTTATTAGATACCCCTTAGTAGTGGACCAAAGCCCAATTACTTACATAAATAAACCAATTAATCAGTTTAAATCTAAGAAAGTAAAATGAAAGAAATTTGGAGATTAAAGTATTTAGATCTTATTTTTTTCAAGAACTATAGATACTTCCCAGCAGAATGGATAGTCTCATGTCTAAATGCTGGTAATTCTTCATATTTTAAGCAGTCATTGTGAAATGTTTGTGGAAAGTTACCCATGCTTCTTCATTAAATGTTAAGGGATCCTGCTTCCTTACAGGGAGCCTTCCTTTTGCACAGGTGGAGCTGAAATGTTCCTTGTTACTGCTGGCAGGAGTTCAAGCTCCCAGTTAGGCCTGCACTGATACCATCCTGGCTGGAGAAGGCTGAGATAAAAGGAGATGATATCCCTGCTGCTTTTAAGAGACATTTAGTAAAAGAAAAACAAAATCTAAAGTCACCCATTAGTTATACCCTCTTATTAATTCATGATTTTGAGAGCTTGTCTTCTTAAACATCATATCTCTTTAAGGAAATCTGGTTTCCTTGACTGTGATCTTTTTTATATTGACAGAGTTAAAATTTAACTGATTCTTGTTTGGAGGAAAGCTGTGTGAGAACCAGATGATGAGGGTATAAACAGGTAACTGAGTCACAGACAATGCAGCAGTCTAAGTCATCACTTTGAAACTAGCACATGACTTCAAATCTCAGTGTTTCCACTTACGTGAACTTGAACAATAATGGTAGAGAATATAAAAGTAGAAATTTGCATCATGGTAATTTTATGCCAGACCCTGTACTAACTAGCTTTATGTGATAGGCATAGAGAGGGAACAAATTACTTAATCTCCTCACTTGGTTTTTGCACTTGTGAACTGGGCATAACTATCTCACAGGTATAAGAAGATTAAGTGAGTTAATAATACAGTAAATCCCACTACATTTTTGGTACATGCCCCTTCCCTTAGAAAATGGAACTTCTTGTCATTGTTAAGACCTGTCTTGTGACTTATGTAATCTCCATATAAAAATTCATGCTAAGTCTCAATATATTAGTTTTCACTATATATAGTCGTCTCATTTGTTTTTGAATGCAGGGCTCCTTGGACCAGCAGTCCCTTCACCAGCGCACACCCCAGGAGACTTGCTCATGGGATACTACAGCCCACTGCAACTCAGGACCCTCCCTTCACACCTGCCAACTGGTGGTACCCATCCTATACAGTACCAGCATGGCTGGCACCCTTCACCAAGTAAGTCTGCTCTAGCAACTTGGATGCCAGAGCCAGCTCCTATGCTGAACTGTCCTCCTGGTCTGGAATGCTTAGGTCAGGTACTTCACACAAATCCAAATTGTTTTCTTATGAAATATGATCTGGGAGATCCAACAAGAAGAAATGAACAGTTGAAGAGGGTGGGTATGATCAAAGGTGATGACAGGTGTCTAGTTTGTGAGACTTTAAAAGTGGTGGTACTAATTTAAGAAATGTAGAGGATAGGGATTCTTTTAGTGGGAAGAGTGTGGTTTTCATAAACAGAGCAGGTTGAACTGTAAGATACTCAAGGTGTCCTCTTATAGAGAATTAGAAAAACAGGAGTAGGAATAGAAAAATGCTATGGTAGATGCAAGCTGGCGTGTCACTTACTAGGAACTAAGAGTGAACACAAAGAAAGATGATGTGAAAGAAACAGACACTTAATGGCCAAATCATTAAGTGGCTTGACCCCTTGCTTTCCCTCACCACTCATAATTCATTAGCTGCTCCAGCCCCCACAAAAACCTAATACCTTACTAAAAAATAAGGTGACTACCAAGCATATATGGGCTTCCCTGGTAACTCAGTTGTAAAGATTCCACCTGCCAATGTAGGAGATGGAGGTTCAGTCATTGGATAGGGTAGATTCCCTGGAGAAAGAAATGGCAACCCGCTCCAGTATTCTTGTCTGGAGAATCCCAGGGATGAAGGAGCCTGTTGAGCTACCGTCCATGGGGTCACAAAGAGTGGGACGTGACTAAGAGACTAAACAGCAACAACCAAGCACGTGTAGCTTCAAGCTAAGTCATAAGACTCCCCTGCCCACAAAACGGTGACCTCCTCAGTCCCTTCTACGTAAAAACTGTAGAACCATCCTGAAACCCTGACCACAAATTTGGGGATAGGCAGTTTTGGTGAACAGAATGGTGTACACTCAAAAATTGTACCCTAAGATAAAGCTGTTAGTGGAAAACCTTCTGTAATCTTGGCCCATTTGGTTTTGGATGCCAGGGGTTCTGAAGTTCATTGTGAGCAAAAGACTATAATTCAATACTTGTCTCCCATTATAGTCAAAAAAATATTCCTTGAGGTTGCCATGTTCCTACTGGCAATTCAATATATTGTTAATCTTGTGCACTGCAAACTATTGATATGATGCTATAGAAACAATGTGTGAAATTCAACACAGTTGTACTAGGAAACTGAAATTAAATGCAAAAATTTTATTAAACTTTCTCTTTGTAACACAAATATAAATACACATAAAAGTCATTAAATTGGTAGAGTAAACCCCTTTATAGAATGTTTATAGGTAATACATTTGGAAAATCATTTTTCTACTCACACACTAATAAAGGAATTTGTTCTTGCAAGCCTAGGGTCTCCTAAACCATTTCCCTTTCTTTTAAAATTGTACAACTTTAAAATTACATAAGTTAAAAAAAGTTGTTCAACTTTTTCTGTTACCTTGACAGATACTATCAATTCACTTTTCCATTTCAGAAATGGTTTCAGTTGAAAAACAAAACCAGGAATAAATCAAAAAATAAAACAGGCTTTGGAGCCAGACAATATGGTTTTTAATTCTGACTTTATCCACAACAAGTTCTGTAACCTTTAACACACTTCTTAACCTGTTGGTGTTTTAATTCCTTCATTTATAAAACAATACTATCTATCCCTGCCCTACTGCGCATTATGAGAATTATTGACATGTAATATAATTCAAACAAAGCTAGTGGAGGTGATGGAATTCCAGTTGAGCTATTTCAAATCCTAAAAGATGATGCTGTCAAAGTGCTGCACTCAATATGCCAGCAAATATGGAAAACTCAGCAATGGCCACAGGACTGGAAAAGGTCAATCTTCATTCCAATCCCAAAGAAGGACAATGACGAAGAATGCTCAAACTACCACACAATTGCACTCATCTCACACGCTAGCAAAGTGATGCTCAAAATTCTCCAAACCAGGCTTCAGCAATATGTGAACCGTGAACTTCCAGATGTTCAAACTGGTTTTAGAAAAGGCAGAGGAACCAGAGATCAAATTGCCAACATCCATTGGATCATCAAAAAAGCAAGAGAGTTCCAGAAAAACATCTATTTCTGCTTTATTGACTATGCCAAAGCCTCTGACTGTGTGGATCACAATAAACTGTGGAAAATTCTGAAAGAGATGGGAATACCAGACCACCTGACCTGCCTTTTGAGAAACCTGTATGCAGGTCAGGAAGCAACAGTTAGAACTGGACATGGAACAACAGACTGGTTCCAAGTAGGAAAAGGAGTATGTCAAGACTGTATATTGTCACCCTGCTTATTTAACTTATATGCAGAGTACATCATGAGAAACACTGGACTGGATGAAGCACAAGCTTGAATCAAGATTGCTGGGAGAAATAGCAATAACCTCAGATATGCAGATGACACCACCCTTAAGGCAGAGAGTGAAGAAGAACTAAAGAGCCTCTTGATGAAAGTGAAAGAGGAGAGTGAAAAAGTTGGCTTAAAGCTCAACATCCAGAAAACTAAGATCATGGCATCTGGTCCCATCACTTCATGGCAAATAGATGGGGAAACAGTAGAAACAGTGAGAGACTTTATTTTTCTGGGCTCCAAAATCACTGCAGATGGTGATTAAGTCATGAAATTAAAAGACGCTTATTCCTTGGAAGGAAAGTTATGAGCAAGCTAGACAGCATATTAAAAAGCAGAGACATTACTTTGCCAACAAAGGTCCATCTGGTCAAGGCTGTGGCTTTTCCAGTGGTCATGTATGGATGTGAGAGTTGGACTATAAAGAAAGCTGAGCACCGAAGAATTGATGCTTTTGTACTGTGATGTTGGAGATCACTCTTGAGAGTCCCTTGGACTATAAGGAGATCCAACCAGTCCATCCTAAAGATCAGTCCTGGGTGTTCATTGAAGGGACTGATGTTGAAGCTGAAACTCCAATACTTTGGCCACCTGATGCAAAGAGCTGACTCATTTGAAAAGACCCTGTTGTTGGGAAAGATTGAGGGTAGGAGGAGAAGGGGAAGAGGATGAGATGGTTGGATGGCATCACCGACTCAATGGACATGAGTTTGGGTAAACTCCGGGAGTTGGTGATGGACAGGGAGGCCTGGCGTGCTGCGATTCACGGGGTCGCAAAGAGTTCAACACGACTGAGTGACTGAGCTGAACTGAACTGAACTGAATATAATTCCTGGCACACAGGAAGTACTGAATAAATGAGAACTATATTGATGCTGTTTAGCTAAAATGCCTCCTTGGCTGTGAGTGGAAGGCACACACCCAATCATCGTTCTTTATCTTCCCTAGATCTTTGAGATGTCGTATGGAAGATATGTAAATCCTTTTCAGGAGCTGTTAGTGGAACTCTGTCTAGCATAGCAGGATTATTTGGTGTCTGAGACTTAAGTTTGCCAGAGACCCCAATAAATCCTCAAATAACTACTCTGAAATAGCCGCAGTTTGTTATGCGGTAAATTTCTCCCACAATGAAGAGCTTCATTTCTTTAGGACATTTTGCCCAGCAGCAGACATTTTACCAAGTAGTGAATATGTTTTATCTTTTAATCCTAGATTTAAGATGCTAGAATATTTTAAAGGGATGGTAAACCATTTTAATGGCCACTTTTGAAATATCACAAGACATTTTCAGACTCCCCACACCACCTTCTTGTGTTTTCACAGATGAAATACTACTGAATTAAACATGGATTGTGTTGTCTCTGTCTGCATGTAATCACTGGTATGACTAAACACTCATCATTTCAATTCATTTCAAAATGCATTCATTAACTTATTTAACAAATTAATTAACTTATTCAACAAATGTTTAAGAAATATGGCATTTCAGTCAATGTTCTATGTTCACAGATTAGGAATGATGTAAAATTGTATAAGGTATCATCAGTCTGCCCTAAAGGAGATTTCCTCTGTTAGAAGGAATCAAATATAATAGGTAATGGAACTGTCAAATGTCTATCTTGGGAGTAATTCTGAAATAAAGTGAAGATAAAAAATTTATCTAATGGTATTCCCAACCTCCCTTTCCTTTGCCCGAATCCTAGCCAATGTTGCCTGCCCTCCAAACTTTTCCTAATTAAAGTATGTGCTGCGGGAAGATCTTGGTGTTTAGTAGTGTACGTGAATGGCAGTCACTATGTTATTTTCTCAGAAGTACCTGTGAAATGATATCACATTGGACATTCCTGAGTAAAGTCCACTGGCTGATTCACTCTCCGTAAGTCACTGAGAAAACTGGCTTCTCTGGCTGGTCGGTATTAAACCATCATGAACTTCCTGACAACTCCAGTCTGTGGGAGACATGTCAGATGTCAGTGAGTGGAGATCGAGGGGACTGAGCTGGGAGCAGTCCATGTCAACACAGCTTCTTCTCAATGCAGTCACTGTAGCAGGAAGGTGATTTTCTGATATTTTAGATAAATGTTTCGATCTTTTACAGTAGAACTGAAGGAAGCCGTTTTTCCTATCTGGTCATCTCTGCTAATAACCATCTGATCAGGTGCAAATAGGCCAATTTCACTTGATAAAATATATTTTTAATTCTATTCGTATTAAGTGAAGTGAAGTTGCTCAGTCATGTCCAAGTCTTTGCAACCCCAGGGACTGTAGCCTACCAGGCGCCTCAGTCCATGGAATTTTCCAGGAAAGAGTACTGGAGTGGGTTGTCATTTCCTTCTCCAGGGGATCTTCCTGACACAGGGATTGAACCCGGGTCTCCCGCATTGCCGGCAGATGCTTTACCGTCTGAGCCACCAGGGAAGCCCTGATGCTGTTATTAAAGATACTTTAAAAATCAATTAATATGCTATAATATATGATCAATTTCTTTTCTAATGCTGACCTTAATTCTTTTATTTCTCACCTAATTGCTTTTTTCTCTCCCAGCAGTTGGACTACATACATGTTCTTCAGCATTTTGAACCTCTGGAAAGTATGTATAATTCAACAATGTTCAACAGTATTTGAATAAGGTGGAAGTTTGAATCAGCAACATTATAATCAGAATTATCCAGTAGCCACTTTCTTCTTTAGATTAATCCATTTTAGTGGTTCAAAGAGGAAAGATTTCCTTTAGAAGCTAAGAGAATTATCTTTGTATAATTGTATTTATTTATAAGTCATGTAATCATCAAATCTTATATATTACCTGATTCTTCACTTAGTCCTTGTCTCCACTCCTATCATTAACTTGTATAGATAAGGGGCGGGGGGTGGGAAAGAGCAGAAAAACGAAATGACTTAGCAGATAACAAGCGAATCTTGATTTGCTGAATTCCAGTCCAGGGCCCTTGCTTTGGAAGTAGGAAGAATGAGGACAGTCAACATAGAGACTGTCTTTCATCAGTAAAACATTCCCGACCCTTAAAGCAACAGCTCTACACATTTGTTTGGCTACAACATAAAGTTTCTAACTCTTCTTGGTCCTTTTCCTATTTGCAAGTTGCAATGACACTGATCATCTTCCACAAGCTGACTAATTCATGATGCAACATACAATCTCATCAAAATACTTTTAGAAGTCAAATTTTCTGGATATAGGTATTATATAAGACATAATCAGTCTTCTTCAATATGGTTTCAATCTTTACTCTTATGTGAAAAAAAAATGTTTAATCATTTTACCCTGAGATTAAAATAAATGTTTTAAATTCTAAAAGATCTAAATAGATATAAGGATTATAAAATATTTTGATGTTTGAATCAGTTGCATTTGTTTCACATGAAATTTTTAAAAAGTTATTTTTCTTTATACCTGTAACAAATGTTGCATGAATAACATCTTGAGAACTATTTTCACTACTTCTAATTTAAGATGGCTCTCTCATTTTGTGTTTTAATGATGGCAGGTTTTGAAACTAATCGGAGAAGGAAATGGCAACCCACTCCAGTATTCTTGCCTGGAGAATTCCATGGACAGAGGAACCTGGTGGGCTACAGTCCATGGGGTCACAAAGAATTGGACAAGACTGAGTGACTAACACACTTTGAAACTGATTATAGATACTATGATGAAAACAACATGGACCAGATGGTTTACACTGTAACTGAAGTTGGAGCGGACTTTATGCAGAATGCTACTGAGACACTGAGGCCCTCTCTGCTCAGGGTCACTGACTGTGTGGGCCAAGAAGTCATGACAATGCAGAGACCTTTCAAGTGCACGTGCTTCTGCTGTCCCTCCTCTGGGCAAGAGGTCAGAGAATGAAAGTCTAACCCATTGTTTCTTCCTGATCCAACTCTTCACCACATGGTTGTGCTCTTTCCAAAACCACGGAGATGGGGATTGTCACTGGCTCTGACAAGTCAGTATGTAAGAAGATTTGGGGAAGGGGGAAATTTAATTAATTAAATTAATTCACCTAAGGAAAATCACCAAGGGATTTTCTTATGGGTTCATGGTTTTGGTGATAATTGGTAGGCCAAGAACAAATTAGAATTGTTTAGTCAGTGTCCACAGTTCTATCAATTGTGTGTACTGAATTAGAAATTTACCTGTCAACTAGAACAGTAGTCACACACTTACCTAAAATACCTTTGGATCCCTAGATAAGGTATTGGTAAACATATACTTACTTTTAGTATTAGAAGAGATTTTAGGTGACTTTACACAATCCATCACAACCCATGTCTTGCTACAGATAAAGAAAGAGTGGTTCAAAAGAGTTAAGTGCCTGATGACGGTGTTATGTTTGGCAGGTGGCAGTGCCAAAACTAGAAAGCAGATATTCTGAATTACGGTTTGGTTGTGCATGTGTATTTCAGTCACTTCAGTCAAGTCTGACTCTGCGACCCTGTGGACAGTAGCCCGCCAGGCTCCTCTGTCCATGAGATTTCCCAGGCAAGCATACTGGAATGGGTTGCCATGCCCTCCTCCAGGGGATCTCCCCGACCCAGGGATGGAACCCGCATCTCCTGCATCTCCTGCAATGGTAGGCAGAATCTTTGCCACTAGCGCCACCTGGAAAGCCAACTCTTCTCCAAACTGTGCAGCACTCAGAATATGGTTTGCTACAAGGAAAAGGAAAGCAGTTTTAAAAAGAGGCCAACCAGAATTTTGAATTCCAGATATGTCACCCACTTAAATGCTATAGTTTATTTAACTTCTTTGGGACCCAGTGTTCTTGTACTTAAAAATAGGCACAATAATATCCACAGGATTTTTTAAAAGACATGTTTATTAGCATTTGCTAAATGTTAATTTATTTATGTTAATAATTTAGTAAATGCTGATACTTAATGATTATGTGATTTGATTTTCTATATAATAGAGACAATAATAGTACTCATCACTTGGATCTTTTTGAGGATTAAATAATAATAAGTGATAACTGCTCTGAACAGCACCGGGCACATAGTACAGTGGTGGGAGAATGTTATTAATATTTATTTCCAGGTATCATACTTTATCACTACTGCTTTTGTAATAACAGTCTTATATTTGGAATGAAACTTTATTTATAATCCTTGATTATTTTAGATATACTAGGAATTTTTCTTCATATTCACAGTTTGAGTTTTCTTCCAAGATTAAAGTAAGCCGTGATGTAGTGTGGTTCCAGGGTAAACAATCTACCTGCCAATGCAGGAGACACAGGTCTGACCCCTGGGTCGGGAAGGTGCCCTGGAGAAGGAGATGACAACCCACTCCAGGATTCGTGCCTGGGAGATCCCACGGACAGAGGGGCCTGGTGGGCTTCAGTCCATGGGGTCATCAAGAGTTGGACACAACTGACTATACACACACACATGATGTAGTAAAGCTAATCAAAATTCTAGACTTACTCAATTTATGGAACATTTATCCCATGATAGGTTTTTGGTTTTTCTGACTTCTCCACTCATGTTTGTGTCACGTGTGTGTGTGTGTGTTTAGTTCTATGACATTTTATCAGCTGTGTGGATTCCTGTATTCACCACAATACAGATGCCGAACAGTTCCATCACCACAAATATCCCCTTTTATAACCACACCCACCATAGAATTAGAAAGGGAGCTGCTTGTTTTATAGAAAGCGATAGGCAAGCCTCCTCTGTGTCCTGAAGGAAAACATAGCCCCATCCTTCAAAGTTTCTTTGTTCAAAGATATCCTCGAAGTGTAAGAGTGAAGTGCCAAAGAACCATGAAGGGCTATCTCTCCCAACTATAGTTTCCCTAGTCCTTGAATAAGTGAAGAGCGTATCTAGTGTGTGTGTGTGTGTGTGTGTGTGTGTGTGTAAATGCAGCATCTCCACCTCTGTCTCTGCTTCACTGGCAGCTGGAGGAGCAGTGTCCTCCTGGTATCACCACTGGCTTTGTAGCTGAACACTGGAACCTGTGCAGGGTGGTGTCCAGCCTCCAGAATGAGAAGAAGGAAGATATAATGGGAGTGCTTGGGCCGTGTTCTACCTATGGCTGTGGTTCATTCTATTTTTGAGGTAACCTAATGTTAAAATAATGTATTTAGAATTTCTCTATGTGGGTAGATCAGCCTCTGAATGATCTTGTTTCAGTCCACTTTCACATATAAGTGAACTGAGGTTTATAATATCACTCATGAAATGAATATAGGACTTTCCTGGTACAGTGGATAGGGATCCCCCTGCCAGTCCAGGGACACCGGTTCTATCCCTGGTCCAGGAAGATTCCACATGCTGTGGAGCAGCTAAGCCCGTGTGCCCCGACTCTGTGCCTGTGAGCCACAGCTCCCGCGGCCCGCATACCAGAGCCTGTGCCCCCAACAAGAGAAGCCACCGCAAGAGAGCCTGGGCCCCCAACAAGAGAAGCCACCGAAAGAGAGCCTGTGCCCCCAACAAGAGAAGCCACCGCAAGAGAGCCTGTGCCCCCCAACAAGAGAGGCCACTGCAAAAGAGCCTGTGCTCCCCAACAAGAGAAGCCACCGCAAGAGAGCCTGTGCCCCCCAACAAGAGAGGCCACTGCAAGAGGGCCTGTGCCCCCAACAGGAGAGGCCACCGCAAGAGAGCCTGTGCCCCCCAACAAGAGAAGCCACCGCAAGAGAGCCTGTGCCCCCCAACAAGAGAGGCCACTGCAAGAGAGCCTGGGTGCCGTGACAGAGAGAGAAAGCCCATGTGCAGCAGCCAGTGCAACCCAGAAATAAAGATTGCTTTTATTAAAAGGCTTTAAAAAATAAATAAAATGAATATAGTAGTATGATGAAAGAGTTAATTACCCAGCTGACATCAAAACATTTTCAGAGATTGCTACTGGGTTCCATCATCTTTACCCAAAATGGGAGGTCTTTTTTTTTATGATTTCAGCAGTTGATAAAGGTACAAAGAGTAATAACTCACTAAAAATATAAAAAACTTTCAGAGAGATAGCCTGAACTAATCTATTTTTTAATACTGATAGAGCTTATAACAGGTCATACTATAGCAGTTTTTCAGTAAAAAAAAAAATATTGCCTTTCAGTGTCTACAAGAAATTTCTTATTATCTAACAGTAAGATTTGACAAAAGAAATTTATAGAAATATTTCCAGGATTTTTAAAAGATTCCTTTCTGAATGCTTGACAATCCAGCTAGGTTCATCATGTTTATCCAGTAAACTTTTCAAGGTCCCATATTTATTTCACCATATTATCTGGCATTGCTTATCTGATTTAAAAAAACAAAAGTTACTGTAGCAAAGAGAAAATGTGGCTGAACTAAAGAGTGGGAAGAATGGAGTATATTATTCCCATGAGCAAGTGACATTAACATATTCACCATATAGTAAGTCCCAGGGTCTCCCTTTTAGAAGCAGAAGTTCTTTGGTGTCCTAGGATACCTTAAAGACAGTGAGTTTAACCTACAAAAGCTCGTGTGAGTATATGGATTTTATGAAGTACACAGTACCATACCTCCTTGCTCTTTCATGTTGCTTGCTAAGCTGGAGGAGAATCCTCCCAATCCCCAGTCCTAATCCTTTGCTATATTGAAAAGAATTTAGTAATTAATTCAAATCATACCTCATGACACAAGTTTCCCCTAATGCTTCATTTAAAGATGAAGAAAGAGCATCGGCCTGATAATTTTAAGATGTAGTCCATTCTCTACATTTGCCTCTCTATTCTTGCCCTGCAAATAGGTTCCTCTGTACCGTTATTTTAGATTCTCTATATATGTGTTAATATATGATATTTGTTTTACTCTTTCTGACTTATTCACTCAGTATGACCAACTCTGGGTTCATTCACACTACTGCAAATGACCCTTTCACTCCTTTTTATGGCTGAGTAATATTCCATTGTATACATGTACTACATTTTCTTTATCCATTCATCTGTAGATGGACATTTAGGTTGCTTCCATAACTTGGCTGTTGTAAATAGTGCTGCAATGAACATTGAGGTGCATGTGTCGTTTTGAATTATGGTTTCAGGATATATGCCCAGTAGTGTGATTGCTTGGAGAAGGCAATGGCACCCCTCTCCAATACTCTTACCTGGAAAATCCCATGGACAGAGGAGCCTGGTAGGTTGCAGTCCATGGGGTCGTGAAGAGTCAGACATGACTGAGCGACTTCACTTTCACTTTTCACTTTCATGCATTAGAGAAGGAAATGGTAACCCACTCCAGTGTTCTTGCCTGGAGAATCCCAGGGACGGGGAAGCCTGGTGGGCTGCCATCTATGGGATCGCACAGAGTCAGACATGACTGAAGTGACTTAGCAGCAGCAGCAGTGTGATTGCGGGTAATATGGTAGTTCTATTTTTAATTTTTAGCTCTTAACTAGTTGCATAGTACATAACCCTTCTTAACTATGATTTCCTCATTTGAAATTACATTAAGTACTAAGTCCTTTTCCTGAACTGTTTTTATGCTCTCTCAATAGAAATTGTTACTAATTAGAAAATTAAAACATGTATTTTAACACTTTTCAATCATCACAAAGTCTCATTCTTGTCTTTCTAGGTAAGATTACTTGATGGCATATCTAGCATGGGCAGTATTACTCGGAAGTGGAATGGTGTGTTATCAGCAATGAGTGATGCTGACCGCTTTGAAATTCACTTCCCATTAGACCTAGATGTGATGATGAAAGCCATGGTTTTTGGAGCTTGCTTCCTCATTGTAAGCCTGTCACTTTTGAGTTATCTTGAAAGTGTTATTCTTTCTGATGAGGAATAACAGTAAGAGTGCTGGGAAGGGAATAAATGTGGGAACTAGGACACCTCCTGTCTCTGCCACATTCGGTAGGTACATGACTTGTGACATAAGTCAGTTGAAAAGGTCAGTCAGTAAATTTGAGTTATTCATTAACCTACGCTGAAGCCAGGAACAGTCTCTAGTACATCTGAAATGTTCAGTGAAGGCTGAATGAATAAAAGTCCTGTTATTTGTAAGACATGGCTGGCTATTTAAGGGGAATCAAAGATAAACAAAATAGTACTATATCCCTCAGCAAATGTAAATGAATTAAATATATAACTAGATATGAAGCTTCCCAAGAGTTTCTAATATAAAATAAATGCAAATTAATCTTCTCCAGACCATGTCATGAGATAGGTGTCAATTCTATATTTTAGAGGTAAAACTAAAATTTTTCAGGGGTTCATAGTAGGCAGATGGGAGTACTGAGGAATCTCTTCCCTCAAATGGAATTGTAATGAAGGGAGTTGGAAAGAAGGGGAGAGACTTGAAAGGTCCTGGAAGAGAGGGTTGCAGAACGGGCAGAATTTAGCTGATACAAAAGCCTAGTGAGCTCATAAGTTCAAAGTTCCAACAGGAAACTTGATGAGGCAGCCAGCTGTCTTCACTCTGTTTCCCCGCCCCCGAGCAGGCTGGCGGTCAGTGCTCTGGCAAGTGTGGTGGGGCAGAGGGAGAGGCCTAGGGCTACAGTGACTGTGGTGCATCCGCTCTTGAGATCAAAGCTATATTCTGTTTACCAACCAAGTGTGTGTCTTAGAGCATCTATCCACGTAACAGTTTTTGGATTCTAAGAAATCAAAATATATGTACAGTAACATAACACATTATAAGGCAAATGATTTACATTGGAAACCTATATATAAGTGTAGTTAAAAAAATAAATTCTAAAAATAAGTTTTAGACACATATAATTAGATAGCTGAATGGTTGCCCATTACATTTTCCCATGGTTCTTAGCTCTACTGCTGATATCAACAAAGGACCAGTCATGTGAAATCAAATAATTTTGTTATATATAATTTCTAGGTTTACTTTAAAATTAAATGCAGGCCGGACTTACATGCATCTGGGTAGATTTTGAGGAAAAAAATCCTAATCATGAAATAGGTGGATAATGTAACCAGTTACTTGTAATAGCAAAGATGCTAACTGTGATGCTAACGATGATAGGGGCAGGTATTCCTTTTTAGTGTTTTTGTATTATATGCATGCTTCTGGTTCTAACTACTCTCTGTGTAGTAACTCATTGAATTCTTACATGTTAGATAAGTTACTATGATGATACCCATTTTAGAGATGGGACAACTAGGGTTAGTTATTTTGTGCAGAGCCATCCAGTTGCATAAGTGTCCAAAAGCCACTGTTGAAGGTGACTGCAGAGACGGCACCTTACACCACTGTGCCGTGTGTGCCTCTTGCGTCTCTGTGTGATCTCTGGTTCCTTTCTGTGTTAGCACAGAGGAAGAGAAACAGGATGAATGGTGGCCTCACGTATTTTTTAAATTTTAGGATTATAACTGGGAAGCCCAGGAGGCTCTAAGGAGGTCTTGTCTGAGGGTATGTTTTTCCTTCCTCTGGTGGCCCAATGGTGCAACCAACTTAAGACCACTTTTTATGTTATGCTGTCAATTTGGTGCTTCCCAGGTCCTGTATATGTTTTAAATGTGAAACCCTAGACAAGTACAAATCTTGATTGTGAATTCTCAATGGACAGTTTTCTCCCTACCTCTGGCACAGACTAGTGCAGTCAAGCTTTTTATTAATTCTCATTTGCCAAACTTTTTTTCCCTGGTTTCTCTTTTATACTGGATTGTGTCCCTTAGAGGGTTCCCATGTTATTGGGAGGGTCTTTAATACAATGCATTTATCGCTTAGGCCCACTGCCTTGCCACAATTGGTGAAATCAAATCAGAAATTGGCAACTCTTGGAAGCCAAAGAAGATGCCTGTGTAATACATAGAATTTTCAGATTTTTCCTTACTTGCTGCTGCACAGATTTCTCTAAATTTCCTAGGAGTTTGGCTTTGTATGGAAATAGGTTTTAATTATGCAGTTTTCCTTAGAACAAGGGTTTGAACTGCAGGTCCACTTGTATGCAGCTTTTTTCAGTAAATATGTAGCACAATATCACATGATCCACACTTGGTTGAATCCACAGATGCAGAACTGTAAAGTTATATGTGGATTTCTGATTCCCACTGCCCACATTGTTCAGGAGTCAACTGTACTTTAGTTAGCACTTTTAGATTTTCACATTATCTACTTTGAACATTCCAGCAATGGAAATGACATGGTTTATTAGTGCCAAGAACATAGGCACATAGGCAGAGTGCTCAGACATCAACATAACAATTAAAATAATTTTCTCCTTGTGAATTATTAATTGTTTGCAATGACTAAAAAAGATAGTCCTTTGTTTTCTGTTTTAGATAACATATGCAATGTTTCTGTCAGATGGCATTCATACAGAATTTCCAATTGTCTGAAAAATGTTTGTTTCCACTATTGTTTATTATGTAAATCATCATTCAGTTAATATAGGAGCAACTGTCTTATGATCCAGGATACAGAAAAATTTATCTTGGAAAAATGGATGAAACCATGTTTCTTCTGAAAATTTCAAGAGCATGTTTGCTCAGTTATTTTCACTAACAGTCATTGAACATTATTTACTTTTTTTTTTTTTTTTGCTAAAAACAAGCAAAACCGATTTAGAAAATAAACAAATTTTAGACTCTTGCTTATGCAAGGATGGGTAAATGAGGGATGCCAGTGAGAATAATTAAAATGACAAAATATTTATCTAGCTTTTTAAATTAATTTTAATTGCTGCTTGCAGCTGTTTCTCCCCTCTCCAGCATAAAACTGAATAAAACAAACCTACAGAAGGAGGCAGCACAAGCTCTTAGCTTTCTTCACTAAAATATACTCGTTTTCCTAGCCAGAATTATGCCAGGTCTAATCAGTACATTTTAATAAATAGAAGCAAAGGGTTTTAGATATAGAAGGAACAGGAAGAACTATCTGCTCTACATTCTAATGTACAAGTGAGAAGGCTGGAAAGGCCTAGTTCATGCGTTCAAATTGATACCAGAAATTAATACTAGAACCAGAACTGTGATTACACATCCCCCTTTTTTGTCCAGTATTCTGGCAATCACACCAGAAATTTGATTTAAAGCATTTCAAGGTATTTTCATAACAATGACATTTTAATTATTAATTATTCTAAATTAATTCTATATTATTTTAAACTCATGCAAACAGGGCCCATTTCAATCATCCAGACTCATCTCATAGCAGTCCTCTAACTATGGTGGAAGAACCAAATTACTCTGTTGCAGAAATAGACACTTTAAAAGTGACTATGTCATGGATTACATAGAGGTTATTTTATCTTAAACGTCGGTACTCTTGTATCTTTACTTTCACGGCTACCATTCACATCTGAGTTTATTTTTTTTATTAATATAACTGCTTTTAGATTTTTTTGTAAAAGGATATTTAGCATTTGACAGATTCACTTGAACTGAGGTAATTTAATTTTTGGTGGCACAATATCAGATGAGCACAGACAGAATCAAACCACTACCTTGATTAGGAGAAGGGAAGTACATTTAATGGGCAGAAAGATACAGTTTGCCCAGATGTCATCCAGTCTTCCTGCTGGCCTGACAGAAGACATGCCTGGGGGTGTGAGAATATTTTATTCAGAGGTCTAGCAGACTTAGTCAGCTATGGAAATTATTCTGGGTACTGCTACAATATTTCAATGAGTTTATTTATTCATCAGTTTTAACATTTGCATTTTTGCCATGTTTTCTCTGTTTGTATATTTCTTTCTGTTCTATTTGTCTTTGTGTATTTCTGTCTGCATGTAATCTGTGCCGTTTGTTTGTGATATGGCTGTAGCATCTGCCTGGAAATGGGTATCAGGGAGAGATTGTGCCATTTTCTTCACTGATAGATTTATAACATTCTAAGAGAGAATGTGCTCATATTTTTTGCATTTTCAAGAGGTCACTTTATAATCAATTGAGAAAACAGGAGTGAGAAACATGTTATCTTTGTCCTGACAAAGCTGTTGAGAGTACATGGCTGTGTTCTCTGGGAGGACAATAAGCGCCCTGCATGCAAACCTTCATGTTGTGAACTTTCAAAGAGGTGAACGTGCGTCTGGTTCTTGGAGGGAGCCAGAACCTGTGCTCCCAGCGTGAAGCCGGGTGAAACCGCAGCTTGGCCTCCGTCTCCTCTCGCTAACGGTCCTTAAACCCTGCCGCTCCTCCAGTCGGTCAGGGTTCTTGCCTCTTCACTCGATGGCGGCCCCTGTGCACCCCCTGTCGTACTCACTCCTGTACCTTCTGAGGTACTGTGCTGTAAGATTAAAGTGTTTTCTTTATTTTTGTGGTTTTTTATGTGTTATTTGTGTGAAAAGTATTATAAACCTATTACAGTATAGTACTATATAGCTGATTTTGTTGTTTGGTACTTTGGCTAACTTTGACTTAATGAACAAAGTGAACTTACGAATATGCTCTTGGAACTGAACTCATTTATATGTAGCGAACTTAGTGCAATAGATCTGTAGAAGGATGCAGTTGACATTCACTCTCCCTGTCAGGCAGAGTCAAAAAACCACAGCCCTTTCTTACGGAGGCTTGACACTATGAACTTTACTCCATGGAGGAGCTAGGAATGTGTGCTCCCTCGAGACAGGCTGCCACAGAGTGGGAGAAAAATATTTACAAAAGACATATTGGATAAAGGACTGTTATAAAAAATACAGAGAACTCTTAAAATTCAACAGTAAGAAAACAACTGAAATAAACAACCCAAGGCCTTAGCAAATGCCTCACTAAAAGAAGATATATATGGTAAAAATATCATATGAAAGGTGCTCCACATTATATGTCATCAGGGAAATACAAATTAAAACAATGGTGAGATACCACTACCTACTGATTAGAATGGTCAAAATTCAGAATACTGACAACAGCAAGTGCTAGTGAGGATGTGGAATGACGGGAACTCGCATTAATTGCTACTGGAAATACAAAATGGTGCAGCCACTTTTAAAGGCACTTTGGCAATTTATTACAAAGTGAAACATTTTCACTGTGTGATCACAGCAGTCATGCTCCTTGGAATTTACCCAAAGAAGTTGAAAAAATGTGCACCTAAAAACCTGCAATAAACTAGTTCATAGAGACATGGAGGAAACTTAGAGGCTGTTAACTAAGTGAAGGAAGTGAGTCTTAAAAGGTTACTTACTGTATGATGTCAACTATATGATATTCTGGGAAAAAAAAAATCTATGGAAAGAGAAAGAGATCGATGGTTACTAGGCAGGGGTTGGAATAGATGGAGGAATGAACAGTCAGAGCATAGGATTTTTAGAGCAGTGAAATTATGATGGTGAACCCATGTCACTGTAAATTTGTCCACACCCATAAAATGTAAAACACCAATACTGAGCCCTAATCTAAGCTGTGGTCTTTGTGCGATGATGATGTGTCAGTGTAGTTTCATCACTTTTTATAAGTGTACTGCTCTGATAGGGAATGTGGAGAGACTATGCATGTGTGAGGACAGTTGGTAAATGTTCAGTGTCTGCCTTCTGGTCAGTATTGCCGTGAACCTAAAGCTGCTCTAAAAAGCTGTCTATTAAAAACAACTGAAATTCTTACAGAGGCCTTCTAAGTGACATTTGTGAATGAGGAATAACCACCAGGGATTTTTGCAAACAAGACCACAGATAGCATCTAAAGGGGACGCTGATGACCAGCATCCACAGATTGAGCCATCAGAGCGTGTGACAGTCACATGGACATATTACCACTCAGGGTGGTTTAGGTTACCTGTGGTGACAACTCCAAAGTCTTAGTGGCTTATAAGGGAAAAGGTTTGTCCCCCACTTACCCCCTATGTCCAGTGCAAGCTGTCAGAATACCTCTGCTCATCAGTTTCTCAAGGATGCATGCTGGTAAAGACTCTATATGGATCCAGTCCTTCAT
This sequence comes from Cervus elaphus, assembly GCF_910594005.1. NCBI lineage: Eukaryota > Metazoa > Chordata > Mammalia > Artiodactyla > Cervidae > Cervus > Cervus elaphus. The sequence goes on along the minus strand of NC_057833.1, from coordinate 282,622 downwards.
AACTGCCAAGGTGTGCGGAGGTACACAATGCAACTCACAGACTGGATCTTTAAGTTTCTGCCTAGAAGCGAAGTACCTCACCTACAGTCACAATGCATTGATCAACCCAACATAGATACAACCAACTTTAAATGAGTAAAAAAAAAAAAAAAATACAATCTTATTATATACCTGGAAGGAAAGAAAATAGTTTGTAAGTAACACTAATGCTACCTCATAGATGTTCTGGTTTGGTTTTTTTTCCCCTTTTCTTCAAAAAAGCTTGTAATTCAAAATGTTATATGAAATCACTTCATATATAAATGTGGGCAACTGACTACATTTTTAAAACAAATCTGTAGGTTGATGATGCTTGCTGGCTTCTAGTTTTGTATTTCATTTTTATCAACTAACATCTTAGTAGGAGCTAGGATAATTTAGGCAGTTGAGTGAAAGGCCCTAGGAATAAGGGAAATGAAAAACAGAGGAAAGTTTCTCAGTTGGACACAGACAGAGATATCAAAGATGTACATTTACTCACTTCAAAGTTTGCCTTCCCTGAATGTTTAAAATTAAAAAGAGTGGCAAAACCAAGGTGAGCGTGGAGAGCAACAGGAACTCTCATGAGCTGGTTCAAGTAAGTGCAAATGTTTAGCAAAGGTCATGCACAATAATGTTTCTAGTAGCTATTCTCATAGCACCAAATGCAAATATCCCAAAGTACCCACCCTCATATTCTCACAGTGGATACCACACAGTAATAAAAGGGAGAAACTGCAACGTACAGCACAGCCTGGCTGATGGAAAGTCTCAGAAGCTGTCTGTACTAGTCAAGCTTCTCCAGAGAACCAAGAGAATATGTATTGATATATGAAATTGGCTTATTTGCTTTTGGAGACTAAGAAGTATCACAATCTGCTGTTGGCATGCTGGAGACACAGGTGAGATAATGGCATTCTAGTCCAAGTCCAAGGTAGGAGAAAACTGATATCCCAGCTCAGACAGAGAGAGTAAATTCTCTCTAATGCCACTTTTTCTGGGCATCCAGCTGATCATATGAGAATCAGCTTCACTGTTTTGCAGGGCAGTCTGCTTTGCTCAGTCTACTGATTCAAATAATAATGCCATCCAGAAACACCTGCATAGACACACCCAGGATGCCTAACTACATATTTGGGCACCCCATGGCCCAGTCACGTTGACACATAAAACTGACTATCACAAGTCTACTCTGTGTCAACTTGGCACCCATACATACCTCCTTACATACATCCATACATACAATACTTCACCTTTGAACATAGACAATAAAAGTTAATAATTCCACCTAACCTGATAGGACTATACTTCTACAAGTATGTAGAAAACATGTGTGTGAAAACACAATCACCCCTTCCCCAGAAGATTAAATCCTTGAGTGACATATACCCTTCTGATACCTTGTAACTTAAATACTATGATATAAAATTAATATATAAGTACCATGATAATAAGTCAGTACATCTTATGTGACATGATAAAGGAATAGGAGAGGAACACAAAGGCATCTGGTATACACACAATATATACAAAATAAGGAACACTAATTCCCAATTCTGTAACACGTCACATGGTCATAGCTGGCATTTATAATTGCCTTCTTCCTCTACCCATTACCTTTGTCTGCAGACAACACTTCAAATGGTTTGATTTTTCACTTGGTGGACTTACCCAAACCTTCATTCCTAAAGAGCATAGCGCACTATTAGTCCTGTTTGGATTGGGTTGTTGTAGTTTTCTGTTGACATTAATGCAGGGCATGGTAATACCAAGATATGCCCTAAGAGACTTCCTGTATTCCAGAATACTCTTCTTTACCTTCATTGTTGAGTAGAATCCAGTTTCCCCTTGGTAATCAAGATCAGTCACTTCATTCAGTATAGTTACACCCTTCTCTTTACCTGTTGATTCAGAGGCTTGAAGAGTCCGAACTGCCAGGGTGATGGTTCTTAACTTTAAGTTTAATGCAGTTCATTGCTTGTCCTCCTAGTGTAAGCCTTCCTCCTTCTGGTACTAAAGCTTGTAGGCCAGCAGAGCATGAGGTCACAGGAAGAGGAAACATGAACTGTGTTAATGGATTCATGGTGGGTAATAGCGGCTCTGCTCCCGTTTCCTCCCCTTGATCCCTGTATTCATGGATATTGGCTGCAGAAGAATAGCTCTGTATTTTGGATACTGAGTCAGAGCAAATACAGCCTCCTGGGGAGAACCTCACCCCAGCTTTGCAAGGCATTGCCACTTGGTGCTGTAGCCAAATCTTCAAAGAGCTGTCTCACCATTATTTCAACCCAGCTGCTCCCGAATGGTGAGGAACATGGCACCAGTGAATTCCGTGAATATAAACCCATTGCCACACTTTTGCTGTATGTGTGTTCCTCAGTCAGAAGCAACATTGTGTGAAATACCGTGATGTAGTGAAAAAAAAGAACACAGTTGGTAGTTTTGGCAGAAATCTTACCTGCAAGGCAAGCAAATCCATATCAGTTAGCATCTATTCCAGTAAGAACAGAATGCTGCCCCTCCATGGGCTAAGAGCCCCAAGCAGTCAACCTGCCACCTGGTAGCTGGCCGATTGACTCATGGAGTGATACCATGCTGAAGACTCAGGGTCGGGCTCTTCTGCTGGCGGAGTGGGTGCTCAGCCTCCAGCCGTGTGTGTATTAGTCGGTCGGTTGTGTCTGACTCTTTGACCCCATGGACTCTAGCCAACCAGGCTCCTCAGTCCATGGAATTTTCCAGGCAAGAATACTGGAGTGGGTTGCCATTTCCTTCTCTAGGGGATCTTTCCCGACACAAGGATTGAAAAGAGTCTCTTGTATTGCAGGGTCTCACCATTCTTGGTGAGAAATTCATGGTGCTGAACCTGTGCTGACCTCTCTCCCTGCCACCATGAATCCAAGGGGCAATGATGTGTGGCAGGGGATAGGGATTGGCTGGTAGAAAGAATGGTTCATCCTATTTGCTTGATTACCTCTGTTGAGGTCACCCTTTGAGGAGCATTCACACAGGACACAGATAGCTTCATGTTTTTGCCCAAAGAAGTCTGCCCACATACCTCTCCCTCAAATTTCCTTGTCATTGGTTTTCCAACCATGTTCATTCCAACCAAATGGTCATGTGGTCATTGATGAATCATTGATGAATATTGATGAATCTTATAGCCCATGCATCATTATCATACATCTGGCCTTTTATCCTTCCAATCAAAGTGAACGACCAGGTGTCTTGCCCAAGGCTCTGCTAACTGGGAGGATTTTCTTGAACACTGTCCTTCAGGGCTGTCCCAGAGAGGGGCTGTAGTGTTGTAGCTGTCCACAGCTGGTGCCTGTGTATCCTGCAGAACCATCTGTAAATCAAGCCTGAGTGTTTTTCTCCTCTGTGAATTGATGGCAGGTTTATTCTGAGCGTGAAAGAGAAGTCAGTGTGGCAGGAGTGGGGACCACGGACATTGGGGCTATTTCTTCATGTAATCTGTGCCTTCTGGGCCTACTCAGGCCCAATCATATATATACCACTTCCATTTGATGATAGAGTGCTCCAATGCACGCCCATTCTTATGGCTTGACGGATCAGATAACAGGCAGTTCATGACCAGGAGCTTAGATCCCATAGTACTTGGTGGCCAATGCTTAAGAATTTTTTCTCTGCTAAGACCCTTAGCTGGCCAAGAGTGATTTCTCAAAAGGAAAGTAGTTCTCTGCAGGGGATGTCAGGATTTTGCTCCAAAATCCAGTTATTGTTGTCATTCAGTAACCAAGTCATGTCTGACTCTGCTGCCCCATGGACTGCAGCTCGACAGGCCTCCTTGTCCCTCACCATCTCCTGGAGTTTGCCCAAGTTCATGTCCATTGAATCAGTGATGCCATCCAACCATTTCATCCTCTGTCATCCCCTTCTCCTCCTGCCTTCAATTTTTCCCAGCATCAGGGTCTTTGCCAATGAATTGGCTGTTTGCATCAGGTGGCCAAAGTATTGGAGTTTCAGCTTCAGCCTCAGTCCAAAACCCTAAGGGTCTGCTAAAGACTCCAGGCAGCACCTCTGTATGCCATAGACCCTTCAAACACCATTGGATCTGCTGGGTAACGTGACCAAGCAGCTTGCCCAGCAGACCAGATCTGTTGCAGAGCTTTCTCTGGTTCTGGCTCAAAACTGTCAGCCATTCAGGACACTTGGTAAATGAGCTGCAGTAACACTCAAATGAGAAAATGCTGCCTCCAAACTCCAAAGGCTGCAAGGAGGCACTGTGCCTGTTTTTTTTTTTTTTTTTTCAGTTGTAGAATGGGCCAGATGCACCAAATTATCCTTCATGTTAGAAGGGATATTTCAACATGCCCTACAACACCAAACTGCTAGAAATTTCATTGAGGTGGAAGGCCCCTGAATATTTGCTGGATTTGTTTTCTACTCTCTGATATGCAAATATCTTACCAATAAGCCTAGAGTAGTTGCTACTTCTTGCCCACTAGGTCCAATCAGCACAATGTCACCAATACAACAGACTAGTGTGATATCTTGTGGAAGAGAAAGGTGATCAAGATCTCTGTGAAGTAAACTATGACATTGGACTAGAGAGTTTACATCCCTGTGAGGTGGAACAGTGAAGGTTTATTATTGGTCTTGCCAGCTGAAAGCAAACAACTTCTGGTGGCCCTTGGAGACAGGAATGGAGAAAAAGGCATTTGTCATATCATAGCTGCACACCAGGGACAAAGGGATGTGTTACTTTGCTCAAAGCAATGAAACCATGTCTGCCACAACAACTGCAGTTGGAATCACCAACTGATCATCTACAATAATCCACTGTCATTCTCCAAGATACTTCTGTCTTCTGCACAGGCCAGATAGACAAGTTGCATGGGGATGTGGTGGGAATCACCACGTTTGCATCTTTCAAGTCCCTGATGATGGCCCTAATCTCTACTCTATCCCTGGGTATTACTGTATTGATTTTGGTTTACTGTTTTGCTGGGTAAAAGTGGCCCTAGTTGGCTTCTCCTTGGTCTTTTCCACCATAATCGCCTTCACTCCACATGTCAAGGGAACCAGTGAGGGCATTCTGTCAACTACTGAGTATTTCTTCCAGTTATGCACTCTAAACTGGGGAAATAACAACAGGATGGGCTCAGGGACTCATTATTTCCTATCTTCAATGCACAGTTAACCTAGTAAAATGCCATAGGTCCCATAGGGATGGCTTGGGGAAATAGTAGTGTAAATTTTTAGTAATGTCTCCCAGTCCTTCCTTCAGGGGACCTTACCTCCTGTTTATTCAGGGACTTTTCAATCTATAAACTGACTCAAGTCTGGGAGTTGACTCAGTGTGTGTGACCTTCTGTTTTTATGATTCAGTTTTGACTTTTGTTCTCTTAATCTAGAACTTTTCTGCTGCAAGTGTAAGACATCAGAGAGTGAAGGAAAGTGGGGGAACTGATGGTGCAGGCCACTTTAATGTCCCTCAAATTAAAATACAAAAAAGCAAACAGTGCTGACATGATCCTAACATGTGGACTGGCCTGATTAGGACAAAAAGACTCCATTTGCACCCATCTTCAAATAGTATTTACATACCTATGCACTACTTTTAAATAATAAATGGGTTATTCATAAAAATTAGGTACTTAAAACAATTTATCATAAGCGGCAGTATTTCCTTATGATTAAAATAAGGACTATGAAAATAAATATCTAGTTAGAGTTAGCATCCCATTTCTACCATTCATTCCTCTGTGCCTCACTTTCCTCTTAGATCCATGCTTCGGGCAAATCACATTAACCTCTCTAGGCCCTAGCTTTCCCATCTGTAAACTGGGAAAAATTATAGTATTTACCTACATGAGTTTATTTGAGGATTGCGTGCTTAGCAGCTTCAGTTGTGTCCTACACTTTGTCAGACTATAGTCCACCAAGCTCCTCTGTCCATGGGATTCTCAAGGCAAGAATATTGGGGTGGGTTGCCATGCCCTCCTCCAGAGGATCTTTCCGACCCAGGGATCAAACCCAAGTCTCCTGTGCCTCCTGCATGCAGGCAAATTCTTTATCCATTGAGCCAACTGGGAAGCCCAATTTGAGGATTAAATGGGTTCTTATATATAAAGTGCTTAGGACAATGTCTTCTTCACAGCCACAGTAAACACTACAAAGGTGGTAGCTATTATTTTGTTACTAACTTTTCTTTTTTAAAGGGAAGCTCTTTTGTTAACTTGAAATCTGAGATTTCAATGACACCTGCCACAGCTCAGTTTTTATAAAAAAGCAATTGTTATATCTTTTAAAAAATACTTTAAAATAATGTTTCCAGTTTGATTTTGGATCAACAGAAACAGAACAAATGTATTCCCTATAACTAACCCTTTAGCTAAGGATTTCTTAGAGTTACTCAAACTTAATTGTACATCAAAATCACTGGAGGGTTTGTTAAAGTAGATTTCTGGGCCTGAGATGGGCCCGGTAGACGGGCTCGGTGGAGTGGCTTGGTGGATGGACTCGGTGGACGGGCTCGGTACGGGGTTCGGTACGGAGGCTCGGTAGACAGGCTCGGTAGACGGGCTCGGTACGGGGTTCCGTACGGGGGCTCGGTCCGGGGGCTCAGTAGACGGGGTCGGTAGAGGGGCTCGGTAGACGGGGTCGGTAGACGGGCTTGGTACAGGGGCTTGGTGGACGGGCTCGGCGGATGGGCTTGGTACGTGGGCTCGGTACGGGGGCTCGGTAGACGGGCTCGGTAGATGGGCTCGTGGAGGGGCTCGGTACGGGGTTCCGTATGGGGGCTCGGTAGACGAGCTCGGTGGACAGGCTCGGTGGACGGGCCCTGTGGACGGGCTCGGTACGGGGTTCCGTACGGGGGCTCGGTAGAGGGGCTCAGCTCCTCATTCAGGAGGGTTAGGGTAGAGCCTCCCTAATGGCTCAGTGGTAAAGAATCTGCCTGCAATGTAGGAGACACAGGTTCAATCCCTGGGTCAGGAAGATCCACCGAAGGAGGAAATGACCACCCACCACAGTATTCTTGCCTGGGAAATCCCGTGGACAGAGGAGCCTGGTGGGCTACAGTCCATGGGGTCACAAAGAGTAGGACACGACTGAGGGACTAAACAGCAACTTAGGTTTTACATTTCTGGTATAATCCTGCTAGCTTGGGGATGACACTTAAGAGCTATTGTCTTAGTGAACAAAATTGAGCATTTGTTAGGGAAAGAATTCTGAAAATTTAGTAAGTCACTCTCATTCTCTATCTGGATATGTGTGTATAAATATATATGTGTGTGTGTGTGTGTGTGTTGTTGTTGTTGTTGTTTAGTCGCTAAGTTGTGTCCAACTCTTGGGATCCCATGGATTGTAGCCTGCCAGGCTCCTCTGTCCATGGGATTTCCCAGGCAAGAATACTGGAGTGGGTTCCCATTTCCTACTTCTGGGGCTCTTCCTGACCCAGGGATTGAACCCATGTCTCCTGCATTGCAGGCAGCAAACTCAACCACTGTACCACCTGGAAGCCCAGTTGTATTATATCCAAGGTTAATTTCTCTCATGCAATGTTATGCAGTATCCTAATCACAGGATGAACTTATCGATGCTTCCCAATATGATCCCAAGTCCTGAGGAACACCACTTAGCCAACATGTGTGGCCAGGATTGGAACTCTGAAGCCCTGGGAGTTGGAGCATAAAATGTATCTTCTAATTGTCTTAAATATACAACCTTCCCTGGGCACTTACTCTGTTTGCAGCATGAAGATGAAGCAGCTGCCCCCACACGGACTCCATAAGAGGGAAGGGGCTATAGAACTATGTGTGGGCTCTACCACCAGCTCACCAATATTTTGGGGAGCCTGAGGGGGGGCACTTGGTATTCCACAGAGAACTCTACTCCTGGGGCCTCCTAACAGAAGGACTGGGACAACAGCTGCTTCTGCATTGTAAGATATATGAAAGTGTTACTCTGTATCACTCTATATAGATACTCTGTATCTACTCTGTAGATCAGTCCTGTCCGATTCTTTGCAACCCCTTGGACTGCAGCACACCAGGCCTCCCTGTCCATCACCAACCCCTGGAGCCTACTCACTCACATCCATTGAGTCTGTGATGCTATCCAACCATTCTCATTCTCTGTCATCCCCTTCTCCTCCTGCCTTCAATCTTTCCCAGCATCAGGGTCTTTTCCAATGAGTCTGTTCTTCATATCAGATGGCCAAAGTATTGGAGTTTCAGCTTCAGTATCAGTCTTTCCAATGCATATTCAGGACTGATTCCCTTTAGGATTGAGTGGTATGATCTCCTTGCTGTCCAAGGGACTCTCAAGAGTCTTCTCCAACACAACAGTTCAAAATCATCAATTCTTCAGCACCCAGCTTTCTTTTAGCACCCAGTGTCCAACTCTCACATTCATACATGACTGCTGGAAAAACCATAGCTTTGACTAGATGTATCTTTGTTGGAAAAGTAACATCTCTGCTGTCTAGGTGGGTCATAGCTTTTCTTCCAAGGTGTAAGCATCTTTTAATTTCATGGCTGCAGTCACCATCTGCAGTGATTTTGGAGCCCAAGAAATAAAGTCTGTCACTGTTTCCATTGTTTCCCCATCTATTTGCCATGAAGTGATGGAACCAGATGCCATGATCTTAGTTTTCTGAATGTTGAGTATTAAGCCAACTTTTTCACTCTACTCTTTCACTTTCATCAAGAGGCTTTTTAGTTCTTTCTTCGCTTTCTGCCATAAGGGTGGTGTCATCTGCATATCTGAGGTTATTGATATTTCTCCTGGAAATCTTGATTCCAGCTTGTGCTTCATCCAGCCCAGCATTTCTCATGATGTACTCTGCATATAAGTTAAATAAGCAAGGTGACAATATACAGCCTTGACTTACCCCTTTCCTGATTTGAACCAGTCTGTTGTTCCATGTCTAGTTCTAACTGTTGCTTCTTGACCTGCATACAGATTTCTCAGGAGGCAGGTCAGGTGGTCTGGTATTCCCATCTCTTGAAGAATTTTCCACAGTTAATTGTGACCCACACAGTCAAATACTTTTTCATAGTCAATAAAGCAGATGTTTTTCTGGAACTCTCTTGATTTTTCGATGATCCAGTGGATGTTGGCAATTTGATCTCTGGTTCCTCTGCCTTTTCTAAATCCAGCTTGAACATCTGGAAGTTCACGGCTCATGTATTGCTGAAGCCTGACTTGGAGAATTTTGAGCATTACTTTGCTAGCGTGTAAGATGAGCGCTATTGTGCAGTAGTTTGAACATTCTTTGGCTTTGCCTTTGTTAGGGATTGGAATGAAGACTGACCTTTTCCAGTCCTGTGGCCACTGCTGAGTTTTCCAAATTTGCTAGCATACTAAGTGCAGCACTTTCACAGCATCGTCTTTCAGGATTTGAAATAGCTCAACTGGAATTCCATCACCTCCACTAGCTTTGTTTACAGTGATGCTTCCTAAGGCCAACTTGACTTAACATTCCAGGATGTCTGGCTCTAGGTGAGTGATCACACCATCGTGGTTTTCTGGGTCATGAAGATTTTTTTGTATAGTTCTTCTGTGTTTTCTTGCCACCTCTTCTTAATATCTTCTGCTTATGTTAGGTCCATACCATTTCTGTCCTTTATTGTGCCATCTTTGCATGAAATGTTCCCTTGGTATCTCTAATTTTCTTGAAGAGACCTCTAGTTTTTTCCATTGTGTTGTTTTCCTCTATTTCTTTGCACTGATCACTGAGCAAGTCTTTCTTATTTCTCCTTGCTATTCTTTGGAACTCTGCATTCAGATGGACATATCTTTCCTTTTCTTCTTTGCCTTCAGCTTCTCTTCTTTTCTCAGCTATTTGTAAGGCCTCCTCAAACAACCATTTTGCCTTTTTGCATTTTTTTCTTGGGGATGCTCTTGATCACTGCCTCTTGTACAATGTCACAAATCTCCATCCATAGTTCTTCAGGCACTCTATCAGATCTAATACTTTGAATCTATTATCTGTTACTCTGTATATCATTTACTCTATAGTTGAAAAGATAAAATCTTACCAAATAAAATCATATAAATATAAATACTTAGAAATTTTAACATTCATGTAACATTTCTATTGCCAAGTACTCCAAAGGAATATGTTCTTTTATTTTATAGCCATAGAATTTTTATTGCTAAGTATTATTCTTTTTTTAAAAAAAAAACTAGTTATTCTTCTCTTGTCTAACAAGTAATGCATATGATTACTATCATTTAGGGCAAGATGATTTTTTGGATATTCTCTATGTCACTAACTTCCAGGGAAAGCTCTGCTAAAAAATAAGCAAACGAATCTCTTTGCTTCTGTGTATGTGTGTTTGCCATTTACTTTAATGAGCTCTAAGTGTAATTGTGAAGTATTTTAAGTTATGTGATGTCAAAATGTAGTATCAGTTGTACAATAATAGTAAATAAATGTAATAATTTTTAATATTTAGTTGTAAAAATTTAAGTGTAAGCCATTTACTTTAATGAGATCTAAGTGTAATTGTAAAGTATTTTAAGCTGTGTGATATCAAATTTTTACTATCAGTTGCACAATAATAGTAAATAATTTAAAGAAGGAGAAGGCCAATCAAAATAATAGTGAAGCTTGTTTTTTGTAAATAAGTTTTTCTAAGCTATGCATAAAGTAAAAAGCAGGATAACATCTACCAGATTCCTTTGTTAGTCCCTCTGCTGTAAAATCATATCTGGGGACTGACTCTCAGTTTTATCGTTTGTGGTATTTTTATGATGCATTCTTTAAGAATGTCAGAAGGAAATTGGATTTGAAGAGTAAAATACTGGGAGCAATAGAAATACAAAACTGTACCAGTAATTATTTTATTACATTTTCTTATCTTACTGAAAATGTGGCTGTGTGTTATTTAAGCAGTCACTTCCTTAAAAGAAAGACTGACTCAGCACTCTGTTAATTGATACAGTGTCTCAGGATATATAATAATGTAGAGCTTCTCATTTGGTCAAATTGTAGAACAAAATTTGGAATTCTGCCAAATGACTAGGTAGTTAGTATTCCAGATTAGCTGAGATACCAGGCTTCTGACACTATGAGTCCACAGGGTGGCTGGCTTTTAAAAACAAAACAAAACAAAACAAACAGATCCGTGAAGCCAGTTTAACTAATGGGTTGATTCATTTTTGCTCCTTTGTTGGTTTTTGACACAGTCCTATTTTATTGTACAAGTCACAGGCCTTCACGTCTGGAACTGATCTAGTTTTTTTCCATTGAGATAATGAAAATTTCATATCCATGCCTCAGAGTTACATGGGAGTTGATGTTTTGGGGATTATTATCCAAACTGCTCTTCTAATAGTGTTTCAGTATCAGCCACCCTTAGGAAATTATGAGTAAATGCTAGATAATGAAATTCACTCATATTATAAGATATAAAAAATATGTAAAAGTATGCCATTTTTGCTTCAGAAATCCAAATATGACCAGGGTTTGATTTCCTAGCTCTATCCTTTCTAGATAAAATCCTTAATGAAGTCTCTGTAAACCTTGATTAGTAAGGGTAATAATTCCCTCTTTTTGGGATTGTTGTTACAAACATATTTTACCATTATTATTTTATTTATATTATTACTACACCCTTGATTCTCAACTCTAAACATTTTTATGGCTTTCAGATGATGCATAAGTACTCTAAGTGGGAGATAAATTTCTTAGAATAATAATGAGGAAGTAAAATTTTACTAATTCTAAATATTGGATATACCTAATCTAGCATTTTCTACACTGAGGAAGTAGATGTTCTCCTACAATATTGGTGTATATTTGTAACATATTTTTGATTTTTGATAGTCAATTCAAATAACAACTATAATTATTAATGTGTGTATTTATGTGAATAAGCCATACGTCCTCCAGATCAGTTTTACAACAAAATTTTCCAAATTTTAGTTTTTGTGAAGACTTGTTAAAGACTTATTCTAAGTTGAGAGTCCATAATTCAGTTCAACTTTTACCTCTTGAAATATGTGATGGATTTCCTTCAGAGTACAGTAAGGAGTGTTCGAGAGCATTTATACAACCACAGAATTTGTAAATAGAAGGGACTTTAGTATTCAACAGGTAAAATATTGTTTTACAGATAGTATTTTTATATTATTTATTTTATCAATAAGAAAACTGAGGCTCCAGTATTAGTTAATTAATGTTCACTGACACTATAGGCAGGTGTGAGGTATTTCTTTTATACCCACAATCTTTCGCAGGATTTCCAAATCTGTTCCCTTTGTTCAGGGGATTTAAGAATGCCCAGGACTCTTGTGTTCTCCATAGTCCATGGGAGCAGAGGAGGTCATGTTCAAGGACAACTCATTCATCACATGCCTAGACTCTGTTGCTAGGTCTCATGTGTTCAGTTTCTCTCTCTCTTTGACTTTTGATATCATTTTCACTCCTATTTTGAATTAGCAGTCTTCCTTTTTATTTTACCAAACCTTGTACAAAATAGACCATTCTGATTCACATTCCATGTAGTCTGTCTCTCTCTCTTTTATACATATGCTTGAGGATGATACTTCTCAATACCATGCCATCACACAAGGTTCAAAGAAGTGAACCAGTGCAACAGACAACAGTTTGCAATACTCTTAAACCATTTTATGGACCACAATGCAAGTCTTCATTATCTTATACACAATCTTATCATACCATTAAAATTACATAATTATAATTATATAATTAATTTTACTAATTGCCTTTTAAATGAAATATACTTGCTTTACTGTATTGTATTAGTTTCATGTGTACAATAAAGTGATTGACTTTTATGTATTTATATATATATATATATATTTATATATTTCAGATTATTTTCCAATATAGATTACAACAAAATATTGGATATTGTTCCTTGTGTTCCAGTAAGTCCTTGTTCCTTAGCTATTTTATATATAGTTGTGGGTTCTGTTAATCCCATACTTCTAAATTATTCCTCTCTCTCATCTTCCTTTCCTCTTTGGTAAAAATACATTTGTTTCCTGCATCTGTGAGTCTGTTTCTGTTTTGTAAATCAATTCATTTCTTTTATTTCTTAGATTTCACATATACATGATGCACAATATGTGTCTCTTTGTCTGACTCACTTCACTCAGAAAGATAATCTCAAGGTCCATCCATGTTGCTGCAAGTGGCCGCCTTATTTCATTCTTTTCTGTGACCAAGTGTTATTTTATTGTATATGCATACTACATCTTTTTTACCCATTTATCTGTTTATGAACACTTATATTGCTTCCATGTGCTGGTTACTATAAATTGTGCTGCTATGAACACTGGGGTGCGTGTGTCTTTTTGAACTAGTTTTCATCTTTTCCCAGTGTGTGCACAGGAATGGGACTGCTAGGCCATATAGCAGCTCTATTTTTAGTTTTTAAGGAAACTTCGTACTGTTCTCCATACTAGCTGCACCAGTTTATATTTCTACCAACAAAGTAAGAATATTCCCTTTTCTACACACTTCCTCCAACTGTTATTATTTGTAGACTTTTTGATGATAGTCATTCTGACCTGTGTGAGTTGATACCTCATTGTAGTTTTGATTTACATTTCTCTACTAATTAGTGATGCTGGGCATCTTTTCATGTGCCTTTTGGCCTACTGTAGGTCTTTTTTTGGAGAAATGTCTATTTAGGTCATCTACCCACTCTTTGATTGAGTTGGGCTTTTTGTTATTTAGTTGTATGAGCTGTGTGTATATTTTACATATTAACCCCTTTGTTACATTTGCAAATATTTTTTCCCATTCCATAGATTGTCTTTTTGTTTTGTGTATGGTAACCTTTGCAGTGCAAAAGCTTGAAGTTTGATTAGGTCTCATTTGTTTACTTTGCTTTTGGGAGCCTGACCTAACAAAGTATGCTACAATTTATGTCAGAGAATGTTTTGACTTTCTGCCTGATGTCTAATTGGGTGATTTCCATTATTCTATTTTCCACATCCCTTATGTATTCCTCTGTATTATTTAATTTGCTACTCATCACTTTTAGCTTAGTTTTTATTTTGGCAACCGAGTTGTAGAAGTTTGATGGGTTCCTCTTTATAGATTTTAGCTCCTTGTCATAGTGACCTACATTTCTATTGATAATCTTTTTTAATTCCTTTAGTATTTTTATTACCTCCTTTTTGAGCAGGATCTAGTAGACAGGAGAGGTCTGTTTCATTGTTAGTTCTTTTAGGGGATTTCTCTAGTTCTTTTAACTGGGAGTAGTTCCTCTACTTTTCCATTTTACTTGTTTCTCTGCCTGCATGTATTAGGAGAAACAATTATATACAGTGTTCTTGAGGGCTGTTTTTGTGCGGGAGAGTTTCTGTGTAGACTGTGTGACTCCAGTGTTTGTGGGGCCTGGGCTGTTCCTGGTGTGGATGCCTGCCACACGTCTCCTCAGCGTGTGCTGGCCATTACTCCCTTGGTAGGGGGTGTGCTTGGTATTGTGGTGACCAGAGCCTGCCCCGGATGTTGGGTGGGGTCTCCTCCTTGCTCTGTGGCTGCCGCAGCCCTGTCAGGGGCAGGCGTGCTCCCCAGCTGGAGTAGAAGCCCTGCAGATCGGGTTCAGCAAAGCTCTGTTCCTGTTGAGTGTGTGCTCCGTCGCTAAGGAGGTGAGGCCTGTGTGCCAACTGCACTGCTGTCCTCGGTCTTTCCCAGAAACAGCCCAGGGTCACGTCCCCTGCTCCACTGTGTTCATCCCAGACCTGCGGTGGTCTGACACAGGGGGCGGGGCTGTTGTGGCTTTAGGAATCAAAATGGTTGTACTGACAACTACTACCTGGCTTGCCTCTCTGGTAAGTCTCTCCCAGGGCGTGTCTGGCCCAGATGCAGCTCTAAGCTATGGTATAATGTAGGTGGGACTGGAGTGCTCTGCTGGGAAAGGAACCACTCCATACTTCTCCCCAGGGGCTGTCCTCCAAGGACATGCCATTCTGTGATGCCTTCCACCACCTGATGTGTAGACTAAGTCTGCTGCTGTGGAACCTGCCCCTGGATGACCCCTGCTGTGAGAGAACTGATCATCACTCTGCCCAGTCCTCAAGCTCACAAAGCTTGCAGCCTCTGAAGCCATGTCCCGCCATGGCAAGGGGGAAATGGGGCTCTCATGGCTGATCCACACCTACCGTGTACATGCTCATTTTGGGGCGCCTACAGCATACCCACACCCCACCCTGAATGCACTAGCTGTCAGCCCAGACCACACTCCACACCCTTCTGGCTATCTCTATGCAGCCTAGATGGAGTCCTTTCCAAGGGTCCGTCAGCTGAAGCCCTAGCATCAGTGCCTGGCACTTCACATACTCACAGCCCCGCCCAGGCACGTTTTGGGCTGGATAGGGCAGGGAAGTGGAAGCCATCAGCTCCTGTCTCTCTGCCCGGATAGTTAGGCAAGCACATTCCAGGCCCCTTCAGCTCTCTATCTGTCCTGATGAACTTCCCAGCCACTGAAGGGGATTCTCAAGGCAAGGGCACCTTTCCTCTTTCACTGCTCCCTCTCAGGAGCTCCAATCCCATCCCAAAGTCGTTTTCTTTCTCATCCTGCCCAGTTACATGAGCATCTTTCTTGCAGCTTTGGTTGTATAAGAGGTCTCATGCCAGTTCACAGTTGCTTTTCTGTGAGAATTGTTCCACATAAAAATATATTTTTGATGTGTTTACAAAGAGAAGTGAGTTCCAAATCCTTCTACTCCATCATCTTGATCTCTATCCTTAAAAGCTTTTTCCTACTGAATAATTTCCTACATGTTGAAATTACATCCAGTTATGACAGCACTTATCACAGCTTGAATGTAGGCAGGGTCTATGACTTGCTTCTAAAATAATAAAATATGAAAATGAGATGGGATATCTCTTCCTTGATTAGGTTAGTAATATGGCAAAATTTATGAGATGTCACTGTTAGCTGATCAGAGAGAGATTTTTTTTCTCTATTGATGACTTGAGGAAGTAAGTTGCCAATTTTTTAGAAACCCCAGGCAGAGGTCCAGGTGGCAAGAAACTGCAGATAGCCTTCAGCTGACAGCCAGACAATAAACAGACATTTCAGTCATATAGCGGCAGAGAAGTGGACTATGTCAGCAAACTGAAAGAGCTTGGGCTCAGCTTCACCCACTCAAGCCTCCAGGTGATAATTCAGCCTAGAGAACACCTCATTGACACCTTGCAAGACCCTGAGCAGACGGCCCACGTAAGCTGTGCCCAGACACCTGACAAACACTTTGAGATAATAAATATATGTTGTTGTAAGCTACTAAGTCTATGGTAGTTAGTTACACAGCAACAGAAAAGATATACAATCAGCCAGATCAAACTGAAATCATTTGAGCCTGCTTTACCATTTTCTATAGTGCTGTCTGATTCAAAGTATTTGTTGCTCAGTCGCATCTAACTCTTTGCAACTCCATGGACTATAGCCTGCCAGGCTCCTCTGTCCATGATATTTTCCAGGCAAGAACACTGTAGTGGGTTACTTTTTCCTCCTCCAGGGGATCTCCCTAACTCAGGGATCAAACACAGTCTCCCACATTACAGGCATATTCTTTACTATCTGAGCCGCAGGAAAGCCTGATGTCTCACAAACAATTGCAATTTGGCTTGTGAGTTTTTTTTTTTTTTTTTTCTTTTTCAGTGAGTTTTTTTAATTAATAAAAATATTTTATTTTTCTGAATGTAAGGTGTCTGTGGCATTACAAGATATTTTTTTAAATTTTGGATTTGCTAAACATGATTTCTTTTATATATCTAAAGCGATACTCATTTTCATACCTAAGTACTATTTTTTTGTTTTGTTTTGTTTTGTTTTTTTCTTTAAAGAAGGCTTGTAAAATCCTATCTACTTTGGCCCTTCAAAACCTAGGTTCACCCTGAGCACTGATCACACTCTCTGGCTCTTGGACAGTCTTGCACACCGACTGCAAGCTGCCTGAGCAGTCAGGGGCAGGCTAACTCCTCTCCTTGGCCAATCAGGAGTCCTACCTACATCACCAGGCAAAACTGGCTGAACCAACAAAGAGACAGATCGGAAGCCTTACAGGCTTTAAATAATCAGAGGAACTGCTCTTCTCCCTGCCAGAGCTGAGACTGAACTCATTTTTCTAGAGACACCGTGTAGTAGGGGACATTAGCTGGGGGAATCCCACCACAATTTCCTAGTCCACGAGGTTCTCTTCTCCCCCACAGGTTACATGACTCTTCTCCACAGCCAAGAAATACCATTCTGCTGTCACCACTGGCAGACAGCAGCATGCCAGTCTAGGAGATGCTCTTTGTCCCACGCACTGGAGAATCCCTTCCCTAGAGGTGCAAAGGTACTAAGCCTGGGGAAGCTCCTCCAGCTCCCTCAAATTGCATTGGCTGAGACCAGTGGCAGCCTCGTGTCACAAGCTAAGAGAAGCAGAAGACAGCTTTGAAAATTAGTTATTAGAACCACAGACCATAGAATTTAGGCCAAGATAAATAGAGGACTGCAAGCTAAGACAAAATTTTAAAAGGATGCATGGCATCCTTAAAATATAGTCCATATGCCTGGGATACTATTTAAAAGATCACCCATTATACAGAGGATTGAAAGTTAACTTGAATGAGAATCAAAAATTAACTGATATGTAACAGTTTTTTTTAACTTTCTAGACTTGCTAGACAGCCTCCCTGGAGTAGGAAATGGCAACCCCCTCCAGTATTCTTGCTTGGAGAATCCTGATAGCTTACAGTGAATGGTGAATGGTGCCTCCAGATTCATGGTCTCTGAAGAAGATTTAACTCCAGGACCAAAGACAAGATCTCTGTCACTCAGAGCTTTGTGTGCAAAATTTTACTTAAAGTGACAGGACAGAGAAAGCTTCTGACATAGACAACAGAAGGGGATAGAAAGGGTAACTGCCTCCCTAGTTTAAGCGGGGCCTTATCTACTTCTCAGTTAGCTGCTGAGAATAGATAAAAAGAATACCTCAAGGTTGTAAGAGTTCCACCAGACCCTTTCCCGAGGCATACATCCTGAGATAACTTTGGCATAAGAGTAGTCAGGGAGAGTGTGTTCTGGGCAACCTCTCTGGGCAAGATCCACTGTTGCTGTGTAGTCAGGGGTACAAGTCTTGAGAAACAGGTTCCCAGGCAAGATCTGTTACAATTACAATCATTAACATAGAGCCTAAGAACAGCGATTCCATGAGTAAGACATTGTGCTGTGTGACCATTACTTTCAGACCTAAAGAAAGGCCAGTTCTAGGGCAAGATACATTGTTGCACAGGGCTTAAGGAAAGCTGAGGGGGAATGTTCACCCCCTCCTTAAAGGGCCTTGGACAGCCTGCCTAAGCTTTAACTCTTTCAATCCCATGGACAGAGGCGCCTTGGAGGGCTACAGTCCATGGGGTCCCAAAGAGTCAGACATGCCGGGAGCAGCTTAGCCCAGCGCAGCACAGACAGGCCCGAGAACAGCGTGGAGGCGACAGAGGGCGCGGTCAGTGAGCTCTGCCTACCTGCTCCAGCCTGAGCAGAAAAGGAAACTAGACTGGAAACACATAAATAAACAAGCTGCAAAGGCAATGATAACAGAGAATCTGGCCTTCCTGTCGTCAAAGTAGACAGAGAGGGGCTGCAAGAGTTTTCAAAAAACAATGGCTGAAAGCTTCCCAAATTTGATGAAGGATATAAATTCACAAGTGCAAAAAACATAAAGGTATAACACGGAGAATCACAAGAAATCTACATATTAAATAAATAAAACTATAATTAAAGAGTGAGTTCAGCAAGGTCACATGATACAGATCAAGACATAAAAATCAATAGCAATGAGCATGTAGAAAATCAAAGTTAGAAATGTAATATCATTTATTATTAACATCAGAAAATAAATGAAAGACTTAGGTAGTCTTTAACAGGCTTTAGTTTTAAGTAGAATGATTTCTCCTACTTTATTCATAACCTTAGCAAACATGTACAGGATCTATATACTGAGTTACAAAATTCTGATGAAAGAAATCAAAGATGTAAATAAATGGAAAGATTCACTGTTTTTATCATGTACTGGAAGATTAAACATAATAAAGATAGTTGTATCCAAATTGGTTTATAGGTTTAATGTAATTTCTATTGAGTTAAAGTAAAAGGAAAACCTGTGTAAATATAGATAAGTTTATTCTAAAGTTCATATTGCAAAAAAATTAATTAACAGAAACTTTCAACTAAATAGGATTAGGAGATCAGAAGGGGAGGCTCTCATTCCCTGTGACAACAGCAGAGTCTTACTGGAGGGAAATTCTCCTTCCTGGAATGACTCATCCAATGAAAAGCCATGGACTTTTTGTATACTGAGGCTTCCCAGGTGGCACAGTGGTAAAGAATCCGCTTGCCAATGTAGGAGACACAGGAGATGCTGGTTCAATCCCTGGGTAGGAAAAGTCCCCTGGAGAAGGAAATAGCAACCCTTTCTAGTATTCTTGCCTGGAAAATCCCATGGACAGAGGAGCCTGGCAAGCTACAGTCCACAGAGCTGCAAAGAGTCAGAAATGACTGAGTGAGTGTTTACTACAGCCCTCCCCACTTCCTTTTTCCCTCTAAAAAGCATTCTCCTTCCCTTGCCAGGCAGACACTGGCCATAGACGCAGACCCAAACTACTGCTGATCAGCAGATCAGCAGATACTCTGCTGATCCCAAATAAACTCATCTTTGCCGGAGGAATATCTGTTGAACTGTTTACTTCTGGTCTACAAAATATAAACAGACAACTAGCCCTAGAACAGCTAAAATAATCATGAAAAAGAACAAAGAGGTAGGAATCCTCCTACTGAACATTAAGCCCTAATAGCGAGTTACAGTAATGAGGACTGCATGCTATTGGTGGAGGTCTAGTCACATAGATCAGTGGAATAGAATACAGAGTCCAAAAGTAGATTCACACAAATTTGTTGAACTGATATTTTACAAATGTGAAAAAATAATTCATTGGAGGAAGGAGAACATTTCAATGAATGGTGCTGGGGCAGCTGGAGATCCACAGGCAGAAACATAAACCTCAACCTGAGTCTCATACTTCACATAAAAATTCACTCAAAATACATCAGATATGGAAATATAAAATGTAAAACTATTAAAATTTTATTAAAGAATAGGAGAAAAATCTTCAGATCTAGGACTAGGCAAATGATTCTTACATTTGGCAATAATATTCCAATCCATGTAAGGAAAAACTGATAAAATGGACTTCATCAAAACTAAACATTTTTGCTCTGCAAAAGACCCTGTGAAAAGACAGGCTGGGAGAGAAAATTTGCTAATTAGAAATCCGAAAGTAGACAACTATCTGGAATATATAAAGGATTCCCAAAACTCAATAGTGAAAGAAACTGTTGTCCTACAATTTTAATCAAGTTAACATATGCTTAAAAATAAACATGGCAGTAGGCCATTTTAAGGTAAAAGAAAATGAAATTTTTCCCTTAATTCTTTTAGACTTATGAATGATAAAGCAAAGATTATAGCCATAATGGGATTTATAACATATAAAGATATACTGCATGTGCCAAATAGAGCACAGAGATGGGAAGAGAGTAAATAGACCCAAATGTTTTCAATGTTTCTACATTAATATGAAATAGTATAATGCTAACTCTATTAGACTGAAAAGTTAAGGATATGAACTGTAAACCAGAAAAACTACTAAAAATTATGTAAATAATTATAGCTAAACATCCAATAGATTAATTAAAAGCCAGACATTTGCAGTATGGATTAAGGGGGGGGGGGGATGCTACATATAGGCATTGAACTTTAAAATAAAGATATAGAAATACTTGAATTAATGGATGGAAAAATATATGAGGGAAACAGCATAACAAAGCTGAAATGGCAATATCAGTATTGGGTAAGATAGTCTTCAAGAAAAAATACTATTGAACATAAATAAGGACATCATAATAATAAAATATTTATCTTTATTTTAAATAAAGATAAATATAAATATACTTCATCTCACACACAAGCAAAAGTAATGCTCAAAATTCTCCAAGCCAGGCTTCAACAGTACGTGAACTGTGAACTTCTAGATGTTCAAGCTGAATTTAGAAAAGGCAGAGGAACCAGAGATCAAATTGCCAACATCTGTTAGGTCATCAAAAAACCATCTATTTCTGCTTCACTGACTACACTAAAGCCTTTGACTATGCAGATCACAGCAAACTGTAGAAAATTCTTAAAGAGATGGGAATACCAGACCACATGACCTGCCTCCTGAGAAATCTGTATGCAAGTCAAGAAGCAACAGTTAGAACAGTACATGGAACAACAGACCAGCTCCAAATTGGGAAAGGAGTATAACAAGGCTGTATACTGTCACTTTGCTTATCTAACTTACATGCAGAGTACATCATGCGAAATGCTGGGCTAGATGAAGCACAATCTGGAATCAAGATTACAGGGGAAAATATCAATAAAATAACCTCAGATATGCAAATGACACTACCCTTATGGCAGAAAGTGAAGAGGAGCTAAAGAGCCTCTAGATGAGGGTGAAAGAGGAGAGTGAAAAAGCTGGCTTAAAACTCAACATTCAAAAAACTAAGATCATGGCATCCAGTCCCATCACTTTATGGCAAATAGTTGGGGAAACAGTGGAAACAATGAGAAACTTTATTCTTTTGGGCTTCAAAATCACTGCAGATGGTGACTGCAGTCATGAAATTAAAAGATGCTTGCTCCTTGGAAGAAAAGTTATGACCAACCTAGATGGCATAATAAAAAGCAGAGACATTACTTTACTGACAAAGGTCCATCTAGTCAAAGCTATGGTTTTTCCAGTAGTCATGTATGGATGTGAGATTTGGATCATAAAAAAAGCTGAGTGCCAAATTGATGCTTTTGAACTGTGGTGTTGGAGAAGACTCTTGAGAGTCCCTTGGACTACAAGGAGATCAAATCACTTCATCCTAAAGGAAATCAGTCCTGAATATTCATTGGAAGGACTGATACTGAAGCTGAAACTTCAATATTTTGGCCACCTGATGGGAAGAACTGACTCATTAGAAAAGATCCTGATGCTGGGAAAGATTGAAGGTGGGAGGAGAAGGGGACGGCAGAGGATGAGATGGTTGGATGGCATCACCAACTCAATGGATATGAGTTTGAGCAAGCTCTGGGAGTTGGTGATGGACAGCGAGGCCTGGTTTGCTGCAGTCCATGGGGTCACAATGAGTGACTGAATTGAAATGATAAATATACAAAGCTGTAACAATCTTCAATACTCCTAAACACATAGCTTCAAAATTTAAGAATTAAAGAAGTAAAAGAAGAACTTGACAGAATTCCCTGGTGGTGCAAGGAAGAATCCACCTGCCAATGCAAGGACATAGGTTTAATGTCTGGTCTGGGAAAATTTCACTTGCTGTAGAGCAACTGGTCCTGTGTGCCACAACTACTGACCCCACGCTCTAGAGCCCACAAGCCATAATTACTGAAGCCCAGACACTTAGAGCCTGCACTCTAAGAAATTACCACACTGTGAAGCCCTCACACTGCAACAAGAGAAAGCCTGTGCAAAGCAACAAAGACCCAGTGCAGCCAAACAAACAAACAAAATTTTTAAGAAATAAATAATTTTAAAAAGAAGTGGGAAATGCCCCAATAATGACTGAAAGTTATAAAACCTCTCTCTCAGCAATTGATAGAACAATGAGAATAATATATATATACATAGGAGCTTCCCAGGTGGTGCAGTGGTAAAGAATCCATCTGCCAATACAGGAGACACAAGAGGGATGGGTTCAATCCCTAGGTTGGGAAGATCCCCTGATATAGGAAGTGGCAACCTACTCCAGTGTTCTTATCTGGAAAATTCTGTGCACAGAGGAGACTGGATAACAGTCTGTGGACACAAAGATTTGGACACAAAGAGTCAGATGCAAAGAGTCAGACATGACTGAGCACACATGCATGCATAGACATATACATTGAGGATTTAAAAGATGAATAACACTATTAAACAACTTAGCCTAATTGTTATTTATATTTAACTACACAGGAGAGCTACAGAATACATGTTCTTTCCAATTATTTAGTACAAGATGGGAACATTGCATGCAAAGATGGGTTCGATAAAGGACAGAAATGGTGTGGACCTAACAGAAGCAGAAGATATTAAGAAGAAATGGCAAAAATACACAGAATAACTGTTCAAAAAAGATCTTCACCACCCAGATAATCACGATGGTGTGATCACTCACCTAGAGCCAGACATTCTGGAGTGTGAAGTCAGGTGGGCCTTAGAAAGCATCACTATGAACAAAGCTAGTGGAGGTGATGGAATTCCAGTTGAGCTATTTCAAATCCTGAAAGATGATGCTGTGAAAGTGCTACACTCAATATGCCAGCAAATTTGGAAAGCTCAGCAGTGGCCACAGGACTGGAAAAGGTCAGTTTTCATTCCGGTATTGCCAAAGAAAGGCAATCCCAAAGAATGCTCAAACTACCGCACAATTGCACTCATCTCACACACTAGTAAAGTAATGCTCAAAATTCTCCAAGCCAGGCTTCAGCAATACGTGAACCATGAACTTCCAGATGTTCAAGCTGGTTTTAGAAAAGGCAGAGGAACCAGAGGTCAAATTGCCAACATCCGCTGGATCATCGAAAAAGCAATAGAGTTCCAGAAAAACATCTACTTCTGCTTTATTGACTATTCCAAAGCCTTTGACTGTGTGGATCACAATAAACTGTCGAAAATTCTGAAAGAGATGGGAATACCAGACCACCAGACCCACCTCTTGAGAAACCTATATGCAGGTCAGGAAGCAGCAGTTAGAACTGGACATGGACCAACAGACTGGTTCCAAATAGGAAAAGGAGTACGTCAAGGCTGTATATTGTCTCCCTGCTTATATAACTTATATGCAGAGTACATCATGAGAAACGCTGGGCTGGAAGAAGCACAGTTGGAATCAAGATTGCCAGGAGAAATAGCAATAACCTCAGATATGCAGATGATACCACCCTTATGGCAGAAAGTGTAGAGAAACTAAAAAGCCTCTTGATGAAAGTGAAAGAGGAGACTGAAAATGTTGGCTTAAAGCTCAACATTCAGAAAACCAAGATCATGGCATCTGGTCCCATCACTTCATGGCAAATAGATGGGGAAACAGTGGAAGCAGTGTCAGACTTTATTTTCTTGGGCTCCAAAATCACTGCAGATGGTGATTGCAGCCATGAAATTAAAAGACATTTACTCTTTGGAAGGAAAGTTATGACCAACCTAGATAGCATATTAAAGAGCAGAGACAAAAAAAATAAATAAATAAAAAGCAGAGACGTTACTTTGCCAAAAAAGGTCCATCTAGTCAAGGCTATGGTTTTTCCAGTGGTCATGTATGGATGTGAGAGTTGGGCTGTGAGGAAAGCTGAGTGCCAAAACATTGATGCTTTTTAACTATGTTGTTGGAGAAGACTCTTGAGAGTCCCTTGGACTGCAAGGAGATCCAACCAGTCCATCCTAAAGGACATCAGTCCTGGGTGTTCATTGGAAGGACTGATGCTGAGGCTGAAACTCCCATACTTTGGCCACCTGATGCGAAGAGTTGACTCATTGGAAAAGACCCTGATGCTGGGAGGGGTTGGGGGCAGGAGGAGAAGGGGACGACAGAGGATGAGATGGCTGGATGGCATCACCGACTCAATGGACATGGGTTTGGGTGGCCTCCGGGAGTTGGTGATGGACAGGGAGGCCTGGCTTGCTGCGATTCATGGAGTCACAAAGAGTCAGACACGACTGAGCAACTGAACTGAACTGAACTGAAACAATATTCTGGGCCATAAAACAAGCTTCAATAAATTTAGAAGAACTGATATCATATAGAGTATACCCCCTGAGCATCATATGATTAAATCATAATAAAATATTTAAAACTGACATATACGTGAAAATTAAACAATGCATTTTACAGTAATGTATAGAAGAAAAATTAATCAAGAGGAAGTAATGAATGGCAATAAAAACACAACATATCAAAATTTGTGTGATGTATTATAGTTCTTACAGGAAGTTTTATACTTTATTTATATTAGAAAATTACTTAAAGTCAAGCATTTAAGGTTTCATCTAAGGAAGTTTAAAAAATCACTCAAATCTACATAAAGAAAAATATCAATATAAGACGAGAACTTGGTGAAGTATAAACGTCAATGGAAAACATCATAATTAATAAACCTAGCTAGATTTACCAAGAAGAAAAGTAAAGGAAAATTAAATTATGATTATCAGGGATGGCAATAAGTAAGAAAAGTTGACAAATATCTTGAAAATACTACTTATCAAAACTGATACAAGCTATAGCAGAAGATATATATATAGTCCTGTATCTAATACAAAAATTGAATTTGTTATCAAAATCATTTCCACAAGCAAATTTCTGGGTTCACTGATGAATTATATAAAACATATGAGGAAGAAATAGCACTGACACTTCAGAAACTCTGAGAGAATATAGAGGGAAGACAGACTTTACAACTGGTTTTATGAAGTCAACATAACTCTTAAAATGAAACCTGACAAAAATATTACCAAAAAATAACCCCCTATACCAGTATTTCTCATAAAACCACAAAAGATTTTTAACAAGATATTGGCAAAGTTGATCCAGCAATATGTATGATTTGACTGATTGAGTGAAAGTCACTCAGTTGTGTCCAACCCTTTGTGACCCCATGGACTATATAGTCCATGGAATTCTCCAGGCCAGAATACTGAAGTTGGTAGCAGTTCCCTTCTCGAGGGGATCTTCAAAACCCAGGGATCGAACCCAGGTCTCAGTCATTGCAGGTGAATTCTTTACCAGCTTAGCTACTAGAATAATAAATCTTGATAAAGTACTCACTTTATCTTAAGTATGCAAGATTGGTTTAATATGCATAAGTCATCAATGTAATTCACTGTATTAACACAATAAAAGAAACCCAATATAATCATTTCAAATAGATTCAGTTCAGTTCAGTCACTCAGTTGTGTCTGACTCTTTGTGACCCCATGGGCTGCAGCGCACCAGGCTTCCCTGTCTATCACCAAATCCCTGAGCCTACTCAAACTCATGTCCATCAAGTCAATGATGCCATCCAACCATCTCATCCTATGTCGTCCCTTTCTCTTCCTGACATCAATCTTTCCCAGCATCAGGGTATTTTCTAACGAGTCAGTTCTTCCCATCAGGTGGCCAAAGTATTGGAGTTTCAGCTTCAGTATCAGTCCCTCCAGTGAACATTCAGGACTGATTTCCTTTAGGATTTACTGGTTGGATCTCCTTGTAGTCCAAGGGACTCTCAAGAGTGTTCTCCAACACCACAGTTCAAAAGCATCCATTCTTTGGCACTGAACTTTGTTTATGGTCCAAATCTCACATCCATTCATGACTACTGGAAAAACCATAGCTTTGACTAGATGGACCTTTGTCAGTAAAGTAATGTCTCTGCTTTTTATTACCCTGTCTAGGTTGGTCATAACTTTTCTTCCAAGGAGCAAGCATCTTTTAATTTCATGACTGCAGTCACCATCTGCAGTGATTTTGGAGCCCCCCCAAAATAGTCTGTTACTGTTTCCATTGTTTCCCCCTATTTGTCATGAAGCGATGGGACCAGATACCATGATCTTAGTTTTCTGAATGTTGAGTTTTAAGCCAGCTTTTTCACTCTCCTCTATCACTTTCATCAAGAGGCTCTTTAGTTCCTCTTCACTTTCTGCCATAAGGGTGGTGTCATCTGCATATCTGAATTTATTGATATTTCTCCCAGAAATCTTGATTTCAGCATGTGCTTCATCCAGACCAGCATTTTGCATGATGTCTTCTGCATATAAGTTAGATAAGCAGGGTGACAATATACAGCCTTAACTTACTCCATTCCTGATTTGGAACCAGTCTGTTGTTCCATGTACTGTTCTAACTGTTGCTTCTTGACTTGCATGTAGATTTCTCAGGAGGCAGGTCAGGTGGTCTAGTATTCCCATCTCTTTCAGAATTTTCCAGTTTGTTGTGATCCACACAGTCAAAGGCTTTGGAATAGTCAATAAAGCAGAAGTAGATTTTTTTCTGGAACTCTTATGCTTTTCTGATGACCCAGTGGATGTTGGCAATTTGATCTCTGGTTGCTCTGCCTTTTCTAAATCCAATTTGAACATCTGGAATTTAATGGTTCACATACTGTTGAAGCCTGGCTTGGAGAATTTTGAGCATTATTTTGCTAGTGTGTGAGATGAGTTCACTTATGCAGTAGTTTGAGCATTCTTTGGCATTGCCTTTCTTTGAGAATGGAATGAAAACTGACCTTTTCCAGTCCTGTGGCCACTGCTGAGTTTTCCAAATTTGCTGGCATATTGAGTGCAGCACTTTCACAGCATCACCTTTTAGGATTTGAAATAGCTCAACTGGAATTCCATCACCTCTACTATCTTTGTTCGTAATGAGGTTTCCTAAGGCCCACTTGACTTCACATTCCAGGATGTCTGGCTTTAGGTGAGTGATCACACCATCATGATTATGTGGGTCGTGAAGATCTTTTTTGTACAGTTCTGTGTATTCTTGCCACCTCTTCTTAATATCTTCTGTTTCTGTTAGGGTCCATACGATTTCTGTCCTTTATTGTGCCCATCTTTGCATGAAATGTTCCCTTGGTATCTTTAATTTTCTTGAAGAGATCTCTAGTCTTTTCCATTGTGTTGTTTTCCTCTATTTCTTTGCATTGATACTGAGGAAGTCTCTCTTATCTCTACTTGCTATTCTTTGAACTCTGCATTCAAATGGGTGTATCTTTCCTTTTCTCCTTGCCTTTTGCTTCTCTTCTTTACTCAGCTCTTTGTAAGGCCTCCTCAGACAACCATTTTGCCTTTTTTTGCATTTCTTTTCTTGAGGATGGTCTTGATCCCTGCCTTCTGTACAATGTCATGAGCCTCCATCCATAGTTCTTCAGACACTTTGTCTATCAGATCTAATCCCTTGAATCTATTTGTCACTTCCACTGTATAATCGTAAGTGATTTGATTTAAGTCACACCTGAATGGTCTAGTGGTTTTCCCTACTTTCTTCAATTTAAATCTGGATTTGGCTATAAGGAGTTCATGGTGTGAGCCACAGTCAACTCCTGGTCTTGTTTTTGCTGGCTGTATAGAGCTTCTACATCTTTGTTGCAAAGAATATAATCAATCTGATTTTGGTATTGGCCATCTGGTGATATCCATGTGTAGAGTCGTCTCTTGTGTTGTTAGAAGAGGTTGTTTACAAACAATCATTTGACAAAAGTCATCAATCATCTGTGATAACTCTCAATATATAAGGAATAGTAAGAAGCTTTCTTAGCCTGATAAAGGGCATATGAAAAAGCTATTTAATGATATAATATTGAGTGCTTTTCCCCTAGGAGCTGAAAAAAAAGCAAGGTGTCCAGTCCTACCATTTCTGTTGAATCTTGTATTGGCGCTATAAGCTGATTGCTGTAAAGTAGTGATAATACTTAAAAGGCCTAAAGTTCAAAAGTAAACAAAACTTTACAAAATGGTTAAGGCATCAGTTCACTACACAATGATCTATAGATTCAGGGCAGTCCCAAACACAATCCCAGCAGACACTTCTGTAGAAATTGATTCTAATATTTATATGGAAGCACAAATGACCTACAATAGCCAAAGCAACCTTGGAAAAGAAAGAGATTGGAGGATGTACATTAGCTAACCTCCAGACTTACTAGGAGCTACAGTGATAAATGTGGTGCTAGTCTACAACTGATAAACAGCTTAAAGAAGAGAGAGTCCAGAAATACATCACACGTTGATGGTAAGTCAAGTTTTGACAAAGGTGCTCCTGAAATCCAAAAGGGATCCAAAGGGATAGGAATGTCTTCAATATCCAAAAGAGATATCCAATATCCAAAAGGCATAGGAATGTCTTCAGTAAATGATCCAGAAAAAGTGGATAGCCATATGGAAATAATTAACTTCAAACACTATCTAGTACCATACACAAAAATTAACTCAAGCTGTATAATAAACTAAAATATGTTAACTAAATCTATAAAACTTTAAAAATAATAAGCATCATATAATACCCTTGTAATGTGGATTTAGCAAAAGTTTTATAGACAAAACTAAGAAAGCAATAACCATAAAAGAAAAAAAAATACATATATCAGACTTTGTGTAAAGTAAATTTTTGGCCATCAAAAGATATTTAAAACATTATTAGGTAAACCAAAGACAGGGAAGAAACTTTTACAAACAAGTATCTGATGAAAGACTTCTATATACAATATGGTTTTAAAAACTCTTATAACTCAACAATTAACAGACAAAATCTATTAAATATGAGCAAAATATTTCAACAGACATTTGACAAAAGGAGAAATACTAATGACCAATAAGCACATGAAAACCTGCTCATGCTGGCAAAGTAATGTCTCTACTTTTTAATATGCTGTCTAGGTTGGTCATAACTTTCCTTCCAAGGAGTAAGCGCCTTTTAATTTCATGGCTGCAGTCACCATCTGCAGTGATTTTTGGAGCCCAGAAAAATAAAATCAGCCACTGTTTCCACTGTTTGCTCATCTATCTGCCATAAAGTGATGGGACCAGATGCCACGATCTTAGTTTTCTGAATGTTGAGCTTTAAGCCAACTTTTTCACTCTTCTCTTTCACTTTCATCAAGAGGCCCTTTAGTTCCTCTTCACTTTCTGCCATAAGGGTGGTGTCATCTGCATATCTGAGGTTATTGATATTTCTCCCAGCAATCTTGATTCCAGCTTGTGCTTCCTCCAGCCCAGTGTTTCTCATGATGTACTCTGCATATAAGTTAAATAAGCAGGGTGACAATATACAGCCTTGACGTACTCCTTTTCCTATTTGGAACCAATCTGTTGTTCCATGTCCAGTTCTAACTGTTGCTTCTTGACCTGCATACAAGTTTCTCAAGAGGCAGGTCAGGTTTTCTGGTATTCCAATCTCTTTCAGAATTTTGCACAGTTTATTGTGATCCACACAGTCAAAGGCTTTGGCATAGTTAATAAGCAGAAATAGATGTTTTCTGGAACTCTTTTCTTTTCCTATGATCCAGCGGATGTTGGTAACTTGATCTCTGGTTCCTCTGCCTTTTCTAAAACCAGCTTGAACATCTGGAAGTTCACGGTTCATGTATTGCTGAAGCCTGGCTTGGAGAATTTTGAGCATTAATTTACCAGCATATGAGATGAGTGCAATTGTGCGGTAGTTTGATAATCATATAATCATACAATTATAATGAGGGTCAAATTGGAAAATGTGAAATTGCTGCCTATGATAAAATGCCCTTACTTATTTTAGTGACTCTTCTCTCACTTAAAAGCAGCTTACCAAGCTTACCAAGCAGCTTACCCACAGAAAGTTTTTCCATTAGCCATCCAGATATTACTCCAACTTTTGACTTCATTTCTTATAGCAAGACACAGCTTTGAAGAATAACTGTCCTTTGTTGCTGTTTAGTTGCTCAGTCATGTCTGACTTTTGTGACCCGAAAGACTGTAGCCTGTCAGGCTCATCTGTCCATAGGATTTCCCATACAAGAACCTTGGAGTGGGTTGTCATTTCCTTTTCCAGGGGATCTTCCCGATACAGGGATTGAACCTGTGTCTCCTGCATTGGCAGGTGGACTCTTTACTGCTAAACAACCAGGGAAATATGACTGTGTCCTTCCTTGTGCATATGGGAAATTCATCAGTCAAGTGGCAAGTGAGTGTGTGTGTGTGTGTGTGTGTGTGTACATATACATACAATCTATGTTTGTTAAATAGGGAATTGAAAGAATAATTGGGCTTTCTGAAAGGATTAAAAATGAGTTGATTTTTATGAATGGCACTGACAGCTAACGAAAATGATTGAAAATATGAATAAAACTAGCAAATACACAGATGTATATACAACACGTCTTTTTACTTACTTTAAATTGTTTCCATGGTACTAGACATCCCTAAACAGCACCTGTACTCTGAACTACATATTCAGGTATGTCATCAAGCAAACAAGAACATGAAACAAACCTTATAAGATCATTGGATCAGTTAATGACTATATATTAAAGAGTAAAGACTATCAATATATGCAGAGACAATGAAATGAAATAAAGACATCAGGTTGAGATTCATAGAAACGTAGGTTCAAATCAAAGCTCTTGTACTAAGTTATATTATGTGATGAGAAAAGTTACTTAAAATTCTCAAGAGCTCAGATTCTGTTCTGCAATTGTGTATAATAACAATACCTATTGATAAGTTTCTTGGAAGAATCAGATAAGGCAATATTGATATTGATAAGGCCATTAATGCAGTTAGATGCACTGGAGAAAATTGCCATCAGTGAGAACAAGCTCCCAGAGCCTTTGACACAGAGCAGAAATGACAATCTTTTACTCCTAATTTCTGCTTTACCATGATCCAGGCTTACAAATATCTTTACTCATCCTTTTACATATTCACAAATATAAAATAGTTTTATTGGTTACCACAAAGAAGATATGGTATCATTTAAATTTGCAATGCTTTTAAGTTTTTATAATCCTGAATACAATTTTATAGTTTTCAGACCCAAATGTGTGCATGTGTGGGTGCTAAGTTGCTTCAGCTGTGCCCAACTTTTTGTGACCTTTTGGACTGTAACATGCCAGGGCCCTCTGTCCATGGGATTCTCCCGACAAGAATATTGGAATGGATTGCCATGCCCTTCTCCAGGGGATCTTCCCGACCCAGGGGTCAAACCAGCATCTCTTCTGTCTCCTGGATTGGCAGGCAGGTTCTTATCCATTAGCATCACCTAGGAAGCCCAGATCCTCAGGAGCCCACTTCTTTTACAGGTAGTGTCATTGTACAAAGAAAATCAAATAATACAAATAGTGGAGAAAAGGAGCAAGGTTCTATATTAATCTAGCAAGTTATTCTTAGGCTCTGTACTTCCCTAATCTGGGAAGTGTTGGTCCTTTATTGAACTGGACCCTGGTTGTCCGGAGTCGACGATGAGAGAGTGAAAGGAAAGAGGCTAATATTCCCTGGGTTATGCAGCCAACTTTTGGGCTCCAGGGAATCAGCCAGAAAGAGAGAGAGAGAGAGAGAGAGAGAGAGAAAGAGAGACGGGGACCCAAGCTCTAATGGAGCAAAGGTGTTTTAATCAGCATGGTGTGGGCATATATACTGTCTTACAAGGTAGTTATTCTCAGCAAAGATAAAGATTAAAATGCCAGACTTACAAAACATAAGGTGATTCATATTAAAGAGAGAGAGAGTTGTAAACAATCACTTTTTACCCTATGGTTCACAAGAAGAAAGAGCGTACTTATCACTGTATTGAAAAACTAACGAAGGAGATGCCTGGATTCCTCTTAATTCCTGAATACTCAGGAATTAATAAGGAACAGAGGATTCCTGACAGATCCAAAACAGCACACAGGAAGCCTCCTGTTAAATGCTTCCTGACAGGGAAGTTCCTAAGAAATACTATTTTAGAATCAAATGCTCATTAAATATGAACAAATCAAACTGCTTTTTTTTTTTTTTAATAAAAGGAATTTCCAAAATGTCTGTTAATACTTAGGTAATGGAGAGGACAGGGTCCTCAGAGTTTATGATCACAAGGTTTATGATCAGAAATTATTTAAAAGGTAATTAAATGTGCTGTGTTGTCCTGGATTGACCCCTAGAACAGAAAAGTGATAGAAGTGGAAAAGTTAGTGAAACATGATTAAAATCTTGTGCTTCTTTAAGAGTAATATAATCAATGTTCATTCCACAGTCTTGACAAATATACTACTAGTAATGTTAGATGATAATTATTAGGGGAAAATAATTGAGGAGTAGACAGAAACTCTGTATTATCTTGGCAACTTTTCTATTAATCTAAAATTATTCCAAAATGAAAAGTTAATTAAAATAATAATAATAATTGTTCAGTTTCCAATATAAAAAATCTAGAAGCTACAGATTCATAGTCATGTGTCACTGAAGAAACCATGAAGCTTCTGAGTCCTCTCCGATAAAATAGAGTACCACTTATCCAAGCTGTTGACCTATGAAAGTCAAATAAGACAGTTACTATGAACTGCTTTGTAATGTCTAATTCAACAGGAAGATGTGGAATCTTGATATGTTTTATCTTTTAAAATAGTGTTTACACATACAAAGTGCACTGAGGAGTCTATCATAAGAATAAAATAGGTTTCTAAGTCAGGTTTTTAAAAAACGACATCTTCTAAATTGCAATGAAACAGCTTCATTCATATTATCTAATTGGGAAATGTTTTAGCAAATATTTTTAGAGTCATAAAAATGACTATATTTTTTACACAAGTAACCCCAATCCTAAAAATTATTCTAAGAGTGAAATAAAGTGATGTTAAGTTTTATGGAAGATGATATTTCATTTATTAAAAAATCAGAAATATCTAAAATGTTGAATAAGATGTTTATGCAACTCAGTCTATGATAAATTAATAACAAAATATGCTATGAATAAAACACTAATTAATAACATAAGGACATAACTTGGTGAAGAATTTTTACAGCATGTTAAATGAAAAATTGTGGCAAACCTATTCATTAATAATCTATGAAAATAGAGACTTTTTATTTTCAACATGCATTTTGAAATAATAACAAGAAAAATTAACATTAAAAATCAATTTTAAAACCCACAACATCATATTATATATCACCTAAATATTTGTTCAGGAAGAGATGATGTTTGAGGATACTTTTATTACTTATCCAGTGTAATTAACTTGTACTGGTGGAACCAACATGCTACCATAACATAGAATCTTGCACTGTAAGTATTTTCCTGATGTAAAGAAACCACAGATAGCCAAATCATAGGCCTGGCCCTCCCTATCAGTTTTCCTGTTGTAGCCATGCGTCCCGAGAAACAGACTCACTCAGAAGGACAATGCAGATAGTGGAGTGCAGTTTATTTCACCAGCGGGCCTAAGGCAGAGTCTCCTCTTAGCCAAGGACCCTGACCAGTTTTTCTGGTCATAAATGTATGTGCCCAAACCCACCTCCCCAAATTCCCTGAAACTAGTCTGAACAAAGGAAAAGAAAGATACAATCAAAGTTAACCTGTGATTCATATGCCTTAAGCCTAGGTAGTTAACAGTGGACAGTTATCAATAGGCCTGTGGTCCTACCCCAATAAGCATAATAGAATTTATGGCTCTATTTGGTTACACAGATAATTAGGGTAGTCCTTTAGGCAACAGAGAGTCTAGGGACGGGCCCTAGACTCTTCCATCCAGGGACCTGGTTTTCCAGTTGCTATGTCGTTTCCATAGATACTGGTCGTACAGCTCAAAGGCCACAGTCCGGCCCAAGATGGAGTCCTGCTTTCAAGATGGAGCCTGTTCTGTCTGTTTCCTCCTTCATTCCCCCCTTCCTGATGCTCTTAACTCAGAGTATGAGCATCATTCATAGGGATATATTTCACCCTGACTCTCCGACCTCCAATTTGGGAGAACGACATCAAACTTTGGGTTACAGAGTTCATAATACATTGTAAAATAAAGGGTCCACAAAGCAGAACTATCAAGGCAACTATAACAGTGGTAAATATAGCTCTCCACCAATCGCCCTTCACCCAAGATAGGACTTAAGTTCAAAAAGGAAGATTATCATCATACATAACTTTTATCTGACCTTTCATGTCATCTAGGGTGACTGATATATAGCCAGATAAATCAGGAATATATACACAACATTCAACTTTAATTATAGCACAGGTCCCTCTTTGTACTGAAACTATGGTTAGTCTCAAGAGGATACCAGCAAGTCCTTGTAGCAGCAGTTGATTGTAGAGCTCCATCTCTTTTTCTTCTTTAAGATGATCTTGGTTTCACGGGGATCAGTGGGGTCCTTTTGTGTAGTCCCCTCGGCGTCCTCCAGGTCTGCATGGTATACTCTCTTCACTCTCACATGGTGGATCCAGGGGGTGACACCTACAGCTTTAACTGCAGTAGGGCTGGTTAGAACAACAGTACATGGACCCTTCCAACGTGGGGCCAAGGAGTCGTTTCCAGTCCTTGAATACACCTGATCCCTGGGCACAGATTCGTGAGTCTGTTTCCCAAAGGGCAACAGCATGCTTTCTTGTACAAACTGAGTTACCTGATTTATTACCTTACCCAGTTGTTTCATCTGCTGTGAAATCTCATCTCCTCTTACCTGAGGCAAATTTGTTGACACCTGTTTTATTATGGGAGGGGGCCTTCCATACACAATTTTGTATGGAGAAGAGCCATGGGACTGTGGGGTCATCCTGAGTCTGAGCAGAGCCGTCGGAAACAAATCCACCCAGGAGCAGTCAGTCTGTAAGATCCACTTGGAGGGTGTCTCTTTAAGTGTCTGATTGGTTCTTTCCACCATCCCAGAACTCTGGGGCCTATATGCTGTATGTAGTTTCCACTTGATGTTTAAAGTTTTGCTTACTTGTTATACTAAATCAGCTATGAAAGTTGGGCCATTGTCCGATCCAATGCTGGTAGGAAATCCAAATCTGGGAACTATCTCCCTAAGCAGGCAACAGGCTACTTTAGATGCTCTTTCAGTCTGGGTAGAAAAAGCTTCTACCTATCCCAAGAATGTACATACTATGACCAGCAGGTAATGGTAGTGTCGGTGAGGTTTCATTTCAGTGAAGTCCACTTTCAGGTGTTCAAAGGGCAGTGTGCCTTTCAGCTGACTCCCTGGAGGTTTCTGTCTGTTCTGAGAGGCAGCATTGGCCTGTGAGCAGGCAGTGCAGTTCTGAGATTTTGTCCTGCATAGGGAAGAGAAGTGGGGAACCAAGAAATATTTTCAAATTAGCTCTTCCAGTTTATCATGGCCAAGATGGGTCGCTTGGTGTGTTTGAATTACCAGAGTGGGTACCAGTTCCTCCGGTACCCAAAATTTGCCACTTGGCAATTCCCACCATCCCTTTTCAGTCTTGATGGCCGCTTCTGCTTTGGCTAGTTGGTTTTGGGCTTCAGTGTATTTTGGAGACTCCAGCGTTAGCTCAGGTAGCTCTGTCAATATGAGAGCTTTAATAGGGGCCTCACTTGTCACCCCCAAGCCCTCGGCTGCTTGTTTAGCGTTCTTATCTTCCAGTCTGTTCCATGAGCCCGGGAGGTATCCTCTTTTTGATGTCCTCAGCAGTGTATGACTGTGATCCTTTCTGGTTCCCAGGCAGCATCTAATAGGGTCTTAATTTCTTCCTTATTTTTAATATCTTTTTCACTAGCTGTCAAAGGCCTCTCTCCTTATACAGAACCTTGTAGTGTGGCAAAAGCCTACCTGGAGTCTGTGTAAATGTTTGTCTTCTTACCTTTTGACAGCTGGAGGGCCCGGATTAGAGCATATAGTTCAGCCTGTTGAGCAGACCAGTGTGATGGCAGAGAGCTAGCCTCAACGATGGTTTCTTCCATGACTGCTGCACATCCCGACAGTCGTTGTCCTTGTTTCACCAGGCTGGTGCCATTGGGGTACAGGATCTAATCTGGGTCCGGGACTGGCTGGTCTCTCAAGTCAGGTCTGCTAGCGTATTTCCTTGCAATCATGTGAGGGCCCACTTTCTCCCACAAGAAAGAGAGTGGCCAGATTCAGGGCTTGACAAGGCTCAGTAGTAACATGGGCGTTCTCACATAACAGTCCCTGGTATTGAGTAATCTGGGATGTTGACAGGCATTTATGGGGGTCCCCTCGCAGGAGGGTGTTGACCTCATGTGGGACTTTTAGGAACAAATCTTGGCCGAAAGTCAGCTTGGTTGCCTCCCGGACCAGTAAGGCAGCTGCAGCAACTGCCCGTAAGCATCCCAGCCACCCGGGGGCAACACTGTCCAGCTGATTCAAGAGATAAGTCACGGGTCTGTCCCGTGTCCCCATAGTCTCAGACAACACTCCCAAAGCCGCCTTGTCCTTTTCAGTCAAGTGAAGAGTAAACGGCTTAGCAGGGTCTGGCAGGCCCCAAGGCGGATGCTGACATAACTGTACCGGGCTGAGTTCTGTTACCAGTGGGATTTGTTTTGCAAGCCTGGGTGGGGGGTGGGGGGTGGGTTGTCTTCTGCCCAGACCTCAGGGAATTGTTGAGTTAACTCTCGCCACTGTTTAGCCCGTCTGCTTTCCCTTCTGGGAGATCGTGCAACCTCCATTCATCTTGAGGGGTTACCAAGAGGAAGAGTAAATGGGTGGTTGAACCCACTC
This sequence comes from Cervus elaphus, assembly GCF_910594005.1. NCBI lineage: Eukaryota > Metazoa > Chordata > Mammalia > Artiodactyla > Cervidae > Cervus > Cervus elaphus. The sequence continues at coordinate 245,412 of NC_057833.1, read as the reverse complement.
GAAGAGTGGGCCTTTCGTGGTTGGGGGGAAAAGTCACTTGTGCCCCCAATTTAGACAGCAAGTCTCTTCCCAACAAAGGTACTGGGCATTCAGGGATGTATGAAAATTCATGAGTCACTTGGAGTCCCCCCATCTGACATTTTTGGGGTAGGCTTGATACACAAAGGCTGCATTTATCACCATCTGAGACCCAGCAGCGGCTGGATCTATTGGCGTATAAAGTCTACAGGCCTCGCACAGTCTTTTGTAGAACTCAGAGGGTGATTCGCTTTCCCTTTGAATCACTTCGGAAGGTTTTGCCATACTCATAGGTTTTTGGGCCCCCCTTGAGGCCTTGTAAAATACCCGCCTGATGTCTGTCCAGGCGGCCCCTCCCTTCCTCTGTGTCACAGCCCCAGTTGGGCCTCTCACCGGGGGCGGCTGGTTCTCTCACCACTGCGGGTTTGAGGACCCCACTTCCTCTGGGTCACAGCCCCAGTTGGGCCTCTCACCGGGGGCGGCTGGTTCTCTCACCACTGCGGGTTTGAGGACCCCACTTCCTCTGGGTCACAGCCCCAGTTGGGCCTCTCACCGGGGGCGGCTGGTTCTCTCACCACTGCGGGTTTGAGGACCCCCCCTTCCTCTGGGTCACAGCCCCAGTTGGGCCTCTCACCGGGGGCGGCTGGTTCTCCCACCACCGTGGGTTTGAGGACCCTCCCTTCCTCTGTGTCACAGCCGCAGTTGGGCCTCTCACCGGGGGCGGCTAGTTCTCCCACCGCTGCGGGTTTGCAGGACCCTCAGGTGCCATTTCTCTGAACCATTTTCTGGCCTCAGTGAGGATCCTGTGTCTCTCCTCAGGGCTGACAAGGGAGACTAGCAGTTGGATTATGTCACCCCATATAGGGCGGTGGGTTCGAACAATAGTCTCCGTTGGCCTAATCATGGCTGTGGCTCCCCCGAGTAGGGTGGAGCATGTTTCTGCCAGTTTAATACATCCATAGAGGAAAATGGCTGGCAATAATAGGCTGTGGGGGGCTGATGGTAGTGCCCACATGCGTCCTGACCCGGAGGCTGCTGTAGCTCTCTGAGGGGCATCTGTAGTGGGGTTCTTTCCCCCTGTTCCTTGGAGGTGCGCAGCCTCTAATTCCTGTGTTTTCTTCCCCCTCCCCATCAGTACTCACCGGGAGAGGTGGATACTATCGAGGAGGTCCAGCTGAGGTGGAATTATGGGGGCGTTGACCAGAGGTCTCCATCGCTGGGATCGGAGCCTGCCAAAGTGGCAGCTCTACAATCTCCAGGAGAACTGGCGGAGGAGCAGCGGCTGCTGCAGGAACTTCACCCGGCCCTGGATCGGGCATTAGGCGGCCTCCAGTCCTGGTGGAACACTGGGCAGCGGGCGCGTCATCATCCAGTATGGGGGAGGGGTCAGGCCATCCCCGTCCAAATCCTGTAGAATTTCCTTTTTTATCATCAGTCAATTTTTGTGCCATTAATATTTTTCCTTTTCCCTTCTGGATACAGAACCTTGTCCAAGTAGGAGGGTCTTGAGCTAACCCTGCTGCTGCTGCTAAGTCACTTCAGTCGTGTTCGACTCTGTGCGATGCCACAGACATCAGCCCACCAGGCTCCCCCTTCCCTGGGATTCTCCAGGCAAGAACACTGTGGGTTGCCATTTCCTTCTCCAATGCATGAAAGTGAAAAGTGAAAGTGAAGTCGCTTAGTTATGTCTGACTCTTCAGGACCCCATGGACTGCAGCCTACCAGGCTCCTCCATCCCTGGGATTCTCTAGGCAAGAGTACTGGAGTGGGGTGCCATTGCCTTCTCCTGAGCTAACCCTAGCCATGAGTCAATATATGGATACTTCACCTGGTTCTCCTGTGACTACTGTATAGACTGCTTCCACTATTTTTAAGTTCATGGTGTTCTCTGGTGGCCATCCTACTCCCACAGGGGGCCATTCGACCTCACAGAGTATGTGGAGGTGGTTAGGCATCATCTTCACCCCATAGTTTCCTCCAAATCCCTTCTTTAAATTTGAAATCATGCACGCCAATACAGTTGCCTTAGATTCACTTCCCCCCATCTTGCTTACCTTCTCAGACCTTCTTATACTTTTCCTTTTTGTTCTGTCTACGAAGTTCTCAGTACCCTATGTACTTCTGATATTTCCACTCAATGAAACACTTAAATTGCCATTCCACCTCCTTGCCTTACTTGACAGATCCCAGAGGCAGAGGGGGATAGGCGTGTCTTCACCAGCCAGTCAGCATGGCCGAACCAGAACACCACGTCGTCCAAGACTGTTTCTCCCTTAACTTTTAAAGTCCGTTCTGCCTTAGTGGGCTTGATCAGGTGCGGATGAAGACACAGATGAGTTAAATATCCCATATCCCAGGCAGTCTCTGGAAAAGCCAATTTGTACTCACTTATGTATTCTCCTCCTTCTAAGCCTGACAATTCCAAGGGAGTCAAGAATTTCACAGCAGATGGGACACCTCCCGGGGGAGGGCAGAATACGACCACACAAGGACCAATTTCTTCTTCTAAAAACCCCCGGGCAATCACTTGGTAATAATTTTCCCCAAGAGGGCGTGGACACACCTCCTAATGATCTTCACAGATTTCCTTCCTAAGCCCTAACATGCTCTGTATCAAGAACTTGTACCAAGCAATCACTGCCACCTGCCTATTCCAGGCTCCTGTGGGTCCAAGCCCCTTCCAGTCCCTCCCAAGGAGGTGTTCAGGCCCCCTCTTCCACCCTGCCGGGGTGGGGGTGGGGGGTTCCCCCTCACCCGAGTGCTCAGTTCCCCTGCTGCCGAACACTACCTGCTAACGTGAAAGGTCCAGGCATTTAGAAGCAGAATCCTTCCAGAAGGGCAAGGCACCTTCTCCCCTCTAGAAGATTCAAGCTGCAAGGACTTGGAGTAGTCCCATATGGGACTTGTCTCCTCAAAGTGAGTTTCCTGGCCAATGCACCAAATGTTGTAGCCACACATTCTGGGAAACAAACTCACTCAGAAGGACAATGCAGATAGTAGAGTGCAGTTTATTACACCGGCAGGCCCAAGGCAGAGTCTCCTCTTAGCCAAGGACCCCAACCAGTTTTTTGTGGAAACCTTATATACCCTAAGTGTACACGGTCAAACCCACCTCCCCAAATTCTCTGAAACTAGTCTGAACAAAGGAAAAGAAAGATACAGTCAAAGTTAACCCATGATTCATATGCCGTAAACCTGTGATTCGTATGCCTTAAGCCTAGGTAGTTAACAGTGGACAATTATCAATAGGCCTGTGGTCATACCGCAATAAGCATAATAGAATCTGTGATTCTATTCAGTTACACAGATAATCAGGGTATTCTTTTAGGCAACGGAGAGTCTAGGTACGAGCCCTGGGGCTCTTCCATGGGGGGGAGGGTGTCTGGTTTTCCAGTTGGTATGTCGTTTCCAGAGATACTGGGCATAGAGCTCAAAGTCCACAGCCCGGCCCAAGATGGAGTCCTGCTTTCAAGATGAAGCCTGTTCTGTCTGTTTCCTCCTTCAATGCAAGAGATTCAGACTTGATCCCTGAGTTGGGAAGATGCCCTGGAGAAGGAAATGGCAACCCACTCCAGTATTCTTTCCTGGAAAATTCCATGGACAGCAGAGACTAGCAGGCTACAGTCCATGAAAGTTGGACACAACTGAGCGACTGAGCACAGTGATGAGTGAGGGGGTGTCCTCCCAGCTGTGAGTCATGCATAGCTGGACACATCATGTTCTTATTCAGGCTCTCTTCCCACGTAAGTCATTACGGAGTGTTGAGGAGGGTTCCTTGTGCTATGCAGTGGGTCCTTGTGGATGGTTTTATAAAGAGTGGTGTGTGTATGTTAATCTGAACCAGCTCATTCCTCCCTGCCTTCCACTTTTCCTCCTTGGTAACTGCAAGCTTCTTCTTGGGAACCATGTCAGTGAGGCCATTTCTCTTTGGTAAAGAAGTACATGTGTCTCCATTTTTAGATTCCACCTAGAAATGATGCCATATGATTCTTGTCTTGCTCTGTCTTCCTTACTTCACTTAGAATGATCACCTCTACTTTCCTCCCTGTGACTGGAAATGTCATTATTTGATCCCTTTTAATGGCTGAATAATACTGTATTATGTCTAGGTACCCCATCTTCTTTATCTGTTCATCTGTGTTCTGCTCTTAGATTGCTGCCATGTCCTGTTTATGGTCCTAGTGCAGCTGTAATCATCAGTTCAGTTCAGTTCAGTTCAGTCGCTCAGTCATGTCTGACTCTTTGCGACCCCATGAATCACAGCACGCCACTGTCCATCACCAACTCCCGGAGTTTACTCAAACTCATGTCCATCGAGTCGGTGATGCCATCCAGCCATCTCATCCCTGTCATCCCCTTCTCCTCCTGCCCCCAACCCCTCCCAGCATCAGGGTCTTTTCCAATGAGTCAGCTCATCAGGTGGCATGAGTATTGGAGCTTCAGCTTCACCATCATTCCTTCCAATGAACACCCAGGACTGATCTCCTTTAGGATGGACTGGTTGGATCTCCTTGCAGTCCAAGGGACTCTCAAGAGTCTTCTCCAACACCACAGTTCAGAAGCATCAATTTTTAAGCGCTCAGCTTTCTTCACAGTCCAACTCTCATATCCATACATGACCACTGGAAAAACCATAGCCTTGACTAGACAGACTTTTGTTGGCAAAGTAATGTCTCTGCTTTTTAATATGCTATCTAGGTTGGTCATAACTTTCCTTCCAAAGAGTAAATGTCTTAATTTCATGGCTGCAATCACCATCTGAAGTGATTTTGGAGCCCCCCCCCCCCCCAAAAAAAAAAATAAAGTCTGACACTGCTTCCACTGTTTCCCCATCTATTTCCCATGAAGTGATGGGACCAGATGCCATGATCTTAGTTTTCTGAATGTTGAGCTTTAAGCCAACATTTTCGCTCTCCTCTTTCACTTTCATCAAGAGGCTTTTTAGTTTCTCTACACTTTCTGCCATAAGGGTGGTGTCATCTGCATATCTGAGGTTATTGATATTTCTCCCAGCAGTCTTGATTCCAGCTTGTGTTTCTTCCAGCCCAGCGTTTCTCATGATGTACTCTGCATATAAGTTAAATAAGCAGGGAGACAATATACAGCCTTGAGGTACTCCTTTTCCTATTTGGAACCAGTCTATTGTTCCATGTCCAGTTCTAACTGTTGCTTCCTGACCTGCATATATGTTTCTCACAGCAAGGAGAGATAAGAAAGCCTTCCCCAGTGATCAATGCAAAGAAATAGAAGAAAACAACAGAATGAGAAAGACTAGAGATCTCTTCAAGAAAATTAAAGATACTAAGGCAACATTTCATGCAAAGATGGGTTTGATAAAGGACAGAAATGGTATGGGCCTAACAGAAGCAGAAGATATTAAGAAGAAATGGCAAGAATACACAGAAGAACTGTACAAAAAAGATCTTCATGACCCAGATAATCACGATGGTGTGATCACTCACCTAGAGCCAGACATTCTGGAGTGTGAAGTCAGGTGGGCCTTAGAAAGCATCACTATGAACAAAGCTAGTGGAGGTGATGGAATTCCAGTAGAGCTATTTCAAATTCTGAAACATGATGCTGTGAAAGTGCTGCGCTCAATATGCCAGCAAATTTGGAAAGCTCAGCAGTGGCCACAGGACTGGAAAAGGTCAGTTTTCATCCCAATCCCAAACAAAAGGTAATGCCAAAGAATGCTTAAACTACCGCACAATTGCACTCATCTCACACACTAGTAAACTAATGCTCAAAATTCTCCAAGCCAGGCTTCAGCAATACGTGAACCTTGAACTTCCAGATGTTCAAGCTGGTTTTAGAAAAGGCAGAGGAACCAGAGATCAAATTGCCAACATCCGCTGGATCATGGAAAATTCAAGAGAGTACCAGAAAAAGCATCTATTTCTGCTGTGATCATAGTCTTTTCAAATTTTGGTTTTCTCCCTATCTATACCCAGGTGTGGGATTGCTGGATCCTATGGCATTTCTATGTTTAGTTTTAAAAAAGAAACTTCATACTCTTTGCCTATTCGATGGACCAATTTACATTCCCACCAAGAGTGCAGGGGAGTTCCCTTCTCTCCACATCCTCTGAAACATGTATTGTTGGAGGTTCTCTGAGATGGCCATTCTGACTGGTATGAGGTGATAGCTCACTGGACTTTTGATTGGCCTTCCTCTAACCATTAGTGGTGCTGAGCACCTTTTCAAGTGCTTAATGGCCACCTGTATGCCTTCTTCATGAAATGTCCATTGAGATCTTTGGCCCATTTCTTATTGGGTATTTTTGTTTTTTGATATTGAGCTGCTTGAGCTGTCTGTATGTTTTGGAGATGAATTCTTTGCGGGGATCTTTGTTTGAAATATTTTTCCTATTCTGAGTGTAGTCTTTTTCTTTTATTTAGGGTTTCCTTAGCTGTGAAAATTCTGCTAAGGTTAATTACATCCCTTTGGCCTATTTTTATTTATTGTTACTCTTAAGATGTGGATCCCAATAGAACTTGCTGTTGTGATTTACAACAAAGCATTTTCTGCCTGTACTTTCCCCAAGGCTTTAGAGTGTCCTCACATTGAGATCTGTAAACTATTTAGAGTTTATTTGTGTGTAGGGTGTTAGGGAGTGAGAAGTGGGCTGTTTCCTGCTGTGTCAGTAAACAAGGATGTCAGAGTCACCAGCAATTGCAGCCCTCCAGTGAGCCAGGGAGCCCTCGGGGCGCTCAGGAAGGAGAGGCATGTCTGCTCTCTAGCAGCCGTCAGACTGCAGACGCTCTAAGGCGAGCCCTGAGGAAAGGAAGCTCAGGACGTGAAAACAGGACGCTGGCCCCAGACAGGTGAGGTGCACCTGAAAGGAGTGATTTCAGGCATCTTCCCGCACACAGAAGAGCACTAAATCCCTTCACTCAGGGTATCTGGCTTTCTTTAGCAATAGTCTTGATGTTCAGACCACCTGCCCTTCGTTACAGAGTTCTGTGTAACCTGGCTCCTCCCTTCGCCTCTTGGGAGCAGTTCCCTCAGAGTTACCCGAGATGGTGTCTCCTGGGCTTGAAATTCTAAAAGTTCCCAATGAATAAAACATAACCCAACTTTTAGGTTGTGAATATTTTTTTTTAAGTTGACAGGAATATTGTAATTTTGTTCCCATTTTCGTTGTTTAAGGAACCTTCACACTGTCTCCATGGGTTTCCCAGGCGGCGCTAGTGGTAAAAAGCCCACCTGCCAACACAGGAAACATAAGAGACATGGGTTCAATCTCTGGTAGGGGAAGATCTCCTGGAGGGGGATGCGGCAACCCACTCCAGTATTCCTGCCTGGAGAATCCCATGGACCGAGGAGCCTGGCGGGTTACAGTCCACAGGACCGGCAAGAGTCAGACACGGCTGAAGTGACTTAGCATGCATGCAGTTTCCACTGGCTGTTCCCAATTTACATTCCAGCATCGACGGAGGAGGGTTCTCATTTCTCCACGCCCACTCCAGCCTTGGTTCTTTGAGTGTTTGACAAAGGCCATTCTGGCCAGTGTGAGGTGATACCTCATTGTAGTTTTGATTTGGATTTCTCTAATATTTAGCAAGATTGACATAATTTCCTGTCTTTTTTTTAAAGGGTATGAGTGAAACCTCTTGCAATTGACTCTTGAACGTTTTGATAAACGTTTTGATAAACGCTCCTAGAACATTCCTTGAAAGCTGGTGTTGTTTAGTCACAACCCCATGGGCCTTCTGAATATTAAGTGCCCATCAGCACAGCTTTTGACGTTGTCTCGTTATGGAAAACGGCCACAAGAAGGCAGCATTTTTCGTGCCCCGCCCTCCCCTTTTTGCTTTCTGTGCAATTTCATTTTGGTCTTACACTGGAACAGAGTTGGTGTCCAGTGTTGTGTATGTATAAGGTGTACAGGAATTTAATTCAGCCACGCATAAACACATATCTATTCTTTTCCAGGTTTTTCTTCCCATATACAGCAGATCCTAAAAAGTAGTGAGAAGCAAGAGTCAGAGAAGAGAATTAAGATGCAGCAAGAGGTGGTGGAGGTGTTGGAAACAAGTGGAAAATCCAAGAAATGTAATCCTGTAGAAGCAGGGCTCTACAAATCTAAAGCACAGAAACTGGATTCTGGAATTCTTTACAGTGGGCACATTTTTCCTAAGAAACTGCCAGAGAAGCCACCCACTGTGCCTATTGGCTTTGATTTAGAAATGGAAAAAGAATCAAACAGCTAGAAGCAAAGAGGGTATTACAGGATAAACACTTTAAATTTATGCAAAGCCTTGCCCTTACCATATCTTCTTAGGTGTTGTGGGTGATCCCGATAAGAAAGAAATTCCACTCACTGTCCCCAGGACTCCTGCCTTTGTTTGGAAGAAAAGAACCCAAACCCACCCAAGAGGACGAGGGTGAAGAACAGACAGGAGTCATAAGAGCCCAACAATCGCCCCAAGACGGGTACCTTTGAAACCCAAAATCCCAGTGAGAACTGTGGAAATGTGCCCTTTCTGTTTTGTTACAAAAAAGTCACTTACAGGAGAAGAAAATAAAATAGCTGCAGAAAAGGGAGGTGCCCAACTTCTAGGCCCTTCCTTCGCCTCATTTTATCACCATTTACCTGAAGGAGAAGAACGTGAAGAACAAGGCTCAGGTTGAGCCTTCTGCACGGAGCCTGGCAGAAGAGACGCCTGAAGGCACAGACTTGGGTTCTCTCTGTGCACCGGCGACAAAGAAGCCTCCTCCCGGTGTGATGGGCAGAGCAGCTCTGGTTCCCGGCCAGCGTCTGCAGCCAAGTTTGGTGGCAGAGTCGACTGGAGAACCCAGGTGGTACTCACCAGTCAAGGGCTGCTCACTCACGGTAGTTGTGTGTCTTCCACCCTCCTCCGGAGAAGGCAATGGCACCCAACTCCAGTACTCTTGCCTGGATAATCCCATGGATGGAGGAGCCTGGTGGGCTGCAGTCCATGAGGTTGCTAAGAGTCGGACACAACTGAGCGACTTCACTTTCACTTTCCACTTTCATGCATTGGAGAAGGAAATGGCAACCCACTCCAGTGTTCTTGCCTGGAGAATCCCAGGGATGGGGGAGCTTGGTGGGCTGCCGTCTATGGGGTCGCACAGAGTCGGACACGACTGAAGCGACTTAGCAGCAGCAGCAGCAGCAGCATCCTCCTCCTCCTCTGTTTTATATATAAGTCAGAATATATAGTTGACTTGTTTTGTAATTTATTCACTTGAAGTGTAATTTTTACTGCTTTTATCCTTCACTTTTTATATTTAAAAATAAAGATACTTGATTTAGTTTATAGTTTATGTCTGATTCTTTCCTCTTCTCTGTGCAAAATGAATTTGGAGTTAAGGAGCCCTTTGCTGTGGGGGGGGGGGGGGCTCGTTAACTGCCCAACGAGGCAGAGACTTGACTGATGCGTCGCTCACCGAGGCTGTCTGCTACTTCAGGTAGGGCGGCTGTTCAGGCACCTCCTGCCCTTGTTGGTGCTGAGATGAGGGAACGCTGAGCAGGACATGTTTTAAGTCCCCCTGTGACCTGGGCTGGAAGCAATGTGTTTGTCTTACTAAAAATTAACAAAGGCAGTTCCATACTCCTCTCCACAGTGATTCTCAGCATTTACATCTCATCAGCACCGTGAATGTTCTCTTTCCTCCGCGTTTTCTCCACCGTTTTCCTTTGTAGACTGAGGATGGCCTTTCAAACAGCTGCAGTGTTCCCACACTGTGGTTTTATTTGCACGTCTCTAACAATTCCTGGTGTGCAGCATGTTTTCATGGGCTTTGGTTTTAACTATCATCTTCACAGTCTACCCAGTGTTTGTTTTCGGTTAGTTACCCATGGACATTTTTAAAGTGCCGGTATCATTTAGAGCCCAGCAGTCCTTGTGAATATGAAGTGTTTTTAAGTGTGGCAGTGAAATAAGAAATAGTTTTTTTCTCTTTTGCCTTTTGAGTCCTTCTCTACTTTAACTGTTCCTGAGCTACAGCCAGCATTGATAATTAAGCCTCCTTCTTTTCAGAAGACTAACCTGTTATGTAAGCTAATCCTGCACCTGTGTGTGTGTGTGTGTGTGTGTTAGTCATTCAGTCGTGTCTGACTCTTTGTGATCCCATGGACTGTAGCTCACCAGCCTCTTCTGTCCATGAATTTCTCCAGGCAAGAATACTGGAGTGGGTTTCCATGCCCTTCTCCAGGGATATCCCACACCTATCACCCTCTAACTCTGCATGAGCCATATTTCACATCTATTATCTTTTAATTTTATGCTAGTCACATCCTGATGCTTAACTTTACGGTACTCTCTCTGCAAACCTCCCCTTATAATTTGTTTTCTGTTTTTGCATTATGGAAAGAAAGCCTCAATGCAATCTACAAAAGACAGTGGCCCCAACTCCTGTGACTGCCTGCTGGACCCAAGTTACTGGGCTCTCTGACGCTAGCCTATTGACTGTTTTGAAGCAAGGCAAAAAGGAAGAATATAGGGTCTTTATATGTTTGCTCTTTATCTCCAACCTCTGACTGTGAACCCCAACTGTGTGATCCCCTCGATTCCCTATCAGGGGAGACACAGTTCTTGAGGCACAAGTCTACTGTGTTCTCTCCTCTTCTAGCTTGGGGATAAAGCCATCTGTCTATTTCCTCAAAAAACATTTCCACAAAGGTATAAGGTTCCTATATTCTTGTTCCTTTTTGCATTGTTTCAAAACAGTCAATAGGTTAATCTTCTGAAAAGAAGGAAACAGTTATCAATGCAGAGTGTAGATCAGGAACAGCTAAAGTAGAGAAGGAATCAAAAGGCCAAAGAGAAAAAACTTTTTTCTTATTTCACTGCAGCGTAAACAATAGCTTTCAAGTTTCTGTAGTGGGAGATGGCCACAAGGAGACAGGATTTTTTCATGCCCTAGAACTGTTACTACAGTAACCAGAGCCTTAGGGTGACTCCTAATCCGTGGTTTCTTCTGGCACATGCCGAAGCCTGTGGCTCATCAATCCTTGTTTTTCTTTTTTAAAGTTAGTGTTTACTCTTTTTGGAGGATAGCTGACTTACAGTGTTGTGCCTGTTGGTGGAGAGATTCTTCAACAGTTATCCCCATACACATTCTGATTCATCTTTGTTTTTTTCACATACACATTATAATAGAGTGTGTAGTACACCACCTTTTCTAAAGTAGGTCCGTGCTGATTCTATGTTCTATATGTATTTGTGAGGATAAATGAATCCCAACCTGCTAATTTATCACTTCCACCCACCACTCTCCTTCTGTAACAATGTTTGTTTCCTGACTGTGTGTGTATTTCACTTTTATAAAATAGCTCATTGGGATCAGTTTCTCCTTCTGAAGTACTTTACTTACTTTGATTGTTCTAGTTCTAGATTATCCCTGCAAATGGCATAATTTTTTCACGGCTGAATCATATTCCATTCTATGCATATATGATTTCTTTATTCATTCATCTGTCCATGTACATTTTGGTTACTTCCATGTCTCAGCTGTTGTAAATGCTGCTGCAGTGCATGCTTGTGGGCGGTGTTGTTCAGTCGCTACTTCTATCCTGCAAAACCCAGACAGTCCCCATGAGACACTCAGTCCCCTTTCCCCTCCCTCAGCCCCTGGCACCCACTATCCTGCTTCCTGTGTCTATGGAGCCAATTGTTCTAGGTGCCTTGTATGAGTGGACTCAAACATCATTTGTTTTTCCGTGTCTGCCTTATGTCACTGAGCATAATGTCTTCAGGGTCCATCCACGCTGTAGCCTGTGTCAGAACTGCCTTCCTTTCAGGCTGGACAACGTTCATTGTGTTGCTGGACCACGTTCTGCTTGTCCATTCTTCTGTTGAGGGACAAACGGAATATCTTCATTCATCTCTCACCTCTTGTAGTATTTGTGGAATAACTTCAGAAAGTCCCATGATCTAAAAGTCACTCACCATTAACTACTTTATAAACTTTTTTATTTTGGAAACCATCAAAACTCAGAAGAAGGGAAGAATGCACATGAGCTTCACTTGTGTTTAGAAACGAGCACTTTAGGGTAATCACTTTATCCCTCGTGTGTGTGCTATGCGTGTGTGCGCGCCTGCTGGCGGACACATGCTGTTTGTGTGCACAGCGCATATGTGTGTGGCCTGGTAGTGTGTGTATGAGTGTGTGAGTGTGTGTGTGTGTGCTATGTGTGTGTGTGTGTGTGTGCTGTGTGTGTGTGTGCTATGTGTGTGGCCTGGGAGTGTGTGTGTGCTGTGTGTGTGTGTGTGTGTGTGTGCTATGTGTGTGCGCACCTGTTGGTGGACACGTGCTGTGTGTGCACGGTGTAGGTGCACAGCGCATATGTGTGCGGCCTGGGAGTGTGTGTGTGTGTGTGTGTGAGCTATGTGTGTGTGTGCACGGTGTAGATGCACAGCACATATGTGTGCGGCGTGGGAGTGTGTTTGTGTGTGTGTGTGTGTGTGTGTGCGTGCTATGCGTGTGTGCTGGCTGACACGTGCTGTATGTGTGCACGGTGTAGGTGCACAGCGCTTACGTGTGCGGCGTGGGAGTGTGTGCGTGTGGTAATGGGTCATGGGGAGGTGGGCAGGCGGGCACAGGTGGGAGCTCCCCGCAGGCGCTCTGCTCGGATGGCATCTGTGCCCCACATCTGCCCGCGTTCTCCGCTTGGATGCAGCACGGTGCCCTGTGGTCATCAACCCAGGCACGAAGTCACTTGACCAGGAGCCTAGGAGGTGTCAGGCCCACCCACCTACCCCAGCCCCTGCGGGGAAGCAGTGCCTGAGCGCACTCCCTCCCTAACTGACCAGCAGGATGGACGGACCGGCTCTCCCCGTGGACGCTACAGGACTGTCCTGCCTGGGCGACCAGGGCCGCGCCTCCTGCTGGGAGCCCGGAATGCTGCCGCCGGGCCACTTCTGGTCAGTCCTGCCTGGGCGACCCGGGCCGCGCCTCCTGCTGGGAGCCCAGGATGCGGCAGCCGGGCCACTTCCGGTCAGTCCTGCCTGGGCGACCCGGGCAGCGCCTCTGGCTGGGAGCCCGGAATGCTGCCGCCGGGCCACTTCCGGTCAGTCCTGCCTGGGCGACCCGGGCCACGCCTCCTGCTGGGAGCCGGAATGCTGCCGCCGGGCCACTTCCGGTCAGTCCTGCCTGGGTGACCCATGCCGCGCCTCCTGCTGGGAGCCCAGGACGCGGCAGCCGGGCCACTTCCGGTCTGTCCTCACAGGACGCTGGGCTGCGCTCCACCAGGTTCCTGGCTCTCCCCGGGCCCTGACCACCACGTGGCCGCAGAACGTGCTCACAGTTTTGTTTTGCCTGCCGAAATGTTTAGTGACAAAGCTTTTGTTCCGTTTCCTGATGTGGGTGAAGTGTGGAGCCAGTGATGATTTCTTTTTCAAGAAAGGTACGTCCCAGTTCTCACAGGCCGGTGAGCCCCTGTCCAACGATGAGAGACCCGGGGGTGTGACCTGTGCCTCCTGGGAGCGCAGCCCTAGGCGACTTTGAACCTGGCCAAGTTCTGTCTACATTGTGGATTCAGACCTCTGCAAGTCCTGTCTACACTGATTATGTTTAGATGAGACGTGTTCTTCTACAGTGAGGACATTTACACCTGGCGGGGTTCTCTGTGCAGTAGGACGTGGAGACCTGCGTGCAGACCCGGCCTGGCCTCTGTCTTGGAAAACTCCGTGCCTGTGCCTGCATGTCAGTGCTCAGAGGTCTGGGGTCTGGAGCTGAGGTGGGTTTCTCTGGGTAACCGTGAGATTCCATGGCCCTCCCGGGGGTCAGTGCTGAGGTAGGGCTCTTAGTCTTTCCCTCTGACAAGTTCACCTCCCCCAGGGGCTCATCGAGACACAGATAGGCTACCTGGTTGTTGTCGTTCAGTCTCTAAGTCATGTCCAACTGTTTGTGACCACATGGACTGCAGCACGCCAAGCTTCTCTGTCCTCCACTATCTCCTGGTGTTTGCTCAAACTCATGGCCATTGAGTCGGCGATGCCATCCAACCATCTCATCCTCTGTCATCCCCTTCTCCTCCTGCCTTCAATCTTTCCCAGCATTGGGGTCTTTTCCAATGAGTCATCTTTTCCCATCAAGTGGTCAAAGTATTGGAGCTTCAGCTTCAGCGTCAGTCCGTCCAATGAATATTCACAGTTGATTTCCCTTCGGATTGATTGGTTTGATATCCTTGCAGTCCAAGGGACTCTCAAGAGTCTTTGCCAACACCACAGTTTGAAAGCATCAGTTCTTCAGTGCTCAGCCTTCTTTATGGTCCAGCTCTCACATCCATGCATGCCTACAGGACAAACTACAGCTTTGACCACATGGGCCTGGCTTGTTTACACATTAGCAGCCTACCGACCACAGCCATGGTGCCCTGACCAAGGGAATGTGTGACCCCAGGTAGGGGGGTCTGGGAACTGTGTCTTACCCCATCTGCATGGGCCAGAATCATGTGCAGAGGGAGACCAGCTAAGGAAAAGGGAAGAATACATGTGAGCTTCACTTGACTTGTGTTTAGGAATCAGTGCTTTACAGTATCATTTTATACAAGCCTGTGCCTATTCCCTGTTTACCCCTGAGTGGTTCCCCATCCCTGGGGCTCCTGGAGACTCCTCACGTGGCTACTTGGTAATTGTTCCAATTCACCAGCATTAGCATGGGGAGAAGGGAGCAGGTTTATCTGGGCAATTGATTGCAGGGCACATGGACCAGCAAAAAGTTGATGAGCAGCAGGTGAGGTTGCAACTGTGATCTTCCAGTAGACGTCCATATTCAGTAGATACCAGACCTGCCCCTCCTCTTCCAGCCCAGTGTCTGATGTGTTTTCATGGAATCTCAGTGGGACAACAAAAGACTGAGACTGCCAGCATGAAGGTAGTGTGTTCAACATTATTATGACGGCTGTAAAAACAGTTAATATCACACAGAACCGAAGGAAATGTGGGAGACCAGGAGGGGGAACCTGGGTCCCCAGTGAGACCCTCTCAGCAAAGCTGGGCCTGGGTCAGGCTTGGAGGGTGTGACTGAGAGTTTGCTGGACAGGACGCCACATTTAGAGGGCCTCCTGCAGTGTAGGTTTCAGGGCTACATAGCAACTAAGTGCAGAGCATGGTGGCTGAGCTGATGGCTGTGGATCCTGCAGGCTGAACGCTGAACCCTGAACATTGGAAGCTTGTCTGGAGTCACAGGACATGATTGCTCTCTCTGCTGAGATGATCACAGTGGGGACCCAGGTTCCCCTCCTACTCTCTAGCAGCCATCAGACTGCAGCCACTCCCCACAGGGAGCCCTGAGGAAACTTGGGAAGGAAAAGACAGGATACTGGCCCCAGATGGTGAGGTGTGTATCAAAAAGAATAATTTCAATGAGATGACTCTGGCATCTTCCCATACATAAAAAGTGCTAAATTCCGTACCTTTAGATGCTGCCTGCATTTTTGAAATCCTAAAACATTCTTGCTGAAAAAACTTAACTCTCAACACTTAGATTATAAATATTTTTATGTCTACACATATGAAGTAGACACTTTCCAAAGACCAACAAAAGAAGACAAATCTCAACATTTGGAACACTGGCACCAATGGTGGACACTCCCCAAAAGATGCAACTGATGGAGCAATTAGAACAATCATCACCCCTTTTCCCATAAGATTGTGGAATGGACACTGAGAGTGGGGAATTGTTATAAGGAAGAACAAAATCTGACTCCATGTTTAAATTTTTTTTTTTTCAAATTAAATCTTTTATTTTAACCTTTGCTTCCTGTTGGTTTGTTTGCCACAGGGATACTGTCCATACATAATGGCCTGCCCCAGGAAACCTAGCCCCTCTGCCTTTGTCCAGGACCTGTCCACCTATGGATGGCTACAGGAAGGGAGAAAG
This sequence comes from Cervus elaphus, assembly GCF_910594005.1. Taxonomy (NCBI): domain Eukaryota; kingdom Metazoa; phylum Chordata; class Mammalia; order Artiodactyla; family Cervidae; genus Cervus; species Cervus elaphus. The sequence goes on along the minus strand of NC_057833.1, from coordinate 229,536 downwards.
TAACACATATCCTCCTGAGACTGGCCATTCCAGGAGATATTTGCCAGATTAATGGTTTTTTACTTTATTTCCTCACCTCCCAGCTCTGTGTTGTATAAAAGATACTGGCATCCAAACCCTGACAAGATGGTTTCCTCGAGATGTTAGTCTGCTATCTTCTCCTTCTGCCAGCTTTCCAAGTAAAGTTGTATTCCTTGCCTCAGCACCTCGCCTCTGAATTATTGGCCTGTTATGAGGCAAGCAGAGTGAGCTTGGACTTGGTAACAATCCCACATGCCTTGCAGTCAAAAAATCAAAACTTAAAATGGAAGCAATTTTGTAATAAATTCAATAAAGATTCTGAAAATGGACCATATAAAAAGACCTGATACCAACAACCAAAAGGAACTCAGTGGTTGTCTGAAATATTTAGAAAGGAGTTAGTACTCCTCTTGCCCATACCCCCTGAAGCCACACTGGTCAGTTAGGCCCTGTCCATTCAGGACACCCTCTCCAGACCCCAGCGGGAAGTGCTCTGCCTCCAGTGCCCACCTGGGTCCCAGGAGTAGAAGAGACACACCCTGGTGGGTCTCGTCTCTGGTCCAGGGGAGTGTCACACCAGCCACCCTGTCTCACTGCCCATAATAAATAAGGAGGGTTATCAGCACCTGGGCGAGTGATTCTGTGGGCACCTGGACTGCCTCATCCTTGTGAGATTTGGTGTGAAGACAACACAGAAGGGGAACCAGCCAAGAGGGATCAAGGGAGCAGTGAACCCCTCTTCACAGGGACCCTGTGAGACCCAAGACTCACTCTGCCCACCCTGCTCCGACTTTTGGGAACTGGCCTTTGTCATTCTCTGGGCAGGAGGTGGGAAGGACAACCTGGTCTCTCTTCCACCTCCTGAGACCCAGGTGAGCCCTGGGGGCAGCAGCACCTCCACCTGGGGTCCAGAGAGGGTGTCCTGAGTGCACAGGGCCTAACCAGTCAGTGCGGCCGGCCCTCGTCCACAGTGCATTGACCTGCTGCTGGGTCTCGAGTTCCCTGGCATCCAGCTCCCCCATCGCCAACCCCAGCTTGGTGTCTTGGGAGCCCGGCACTGGCGGGCACCCAGCAGGTGAAATCTGCATGCCCAGTGAGAAGGAGAAGCCGGTGGGGCAGGGGTCCAGCATGGAGTGTCCAAGGCCCCTCGGCTCCCCCAGGAACACACCGCCCCACCTGCCGTGGCCTTTCTCCTCTTCAGTATGTGTCTTTGTGGCTGATGTTGCCAAACAACTTCCTCTGGAAGAGAATGCTCCATGACTGTGGAAGGAGTGGATGAGGAGGCGATGTAGCCCTAAACCCAGGGAGCTTGAGAACTAACTTCCCTGAGCCCTGAACGTACTGCCTGTTACATCTGTACCAACCGAGGCTGAGATCCAGATAGATTCTCTGTGGAAACACTTTCCATGTCCAACAAGAGGACCAACTGAGGCCAAGATCTGGGCAGATTCTCTGTGGAAACACTTTTCCGTCCAACAAGAGAGGATTTGTTAACTCACAGCCGAATCCTGAGACATGGGGCTTGCTGTAACTGTGGAGACTGCAGGGAAGGCATTTTAGAGGCTTCTTCCCGGGAGGCTCCCCTGAGGCCCCTGGAGTTACTGGACCCAGAGGCGGAGCACTCGCGGTTCTCTCCTCACTGCAGGCCAGACGGTGCCCCCAACCACACAGCTCTACTCCTCCACCTCCCTGAGTTCAACAGAAACCCCCAGGTCACAAGGCCAAAGCGCAGTCTTCTTGGTGAGCAGAGCAGAGGCCGGTGGGGAGCGCGGTGGAGGCTGAAAGCTTTTGTAGAAGAAAAAGATGCACATGTATTCCTGTGTGTGGTGGCCGGATGCTGCAGTAATTGGTGTTCCCTACACATTTATGGGTGGGTTTTAGTTTCTGTATTTTCTAAATTTCTTTTTTTTAAATAGCTGAATATTATGAGGAATTTTTTGCAATCAACCATGAGAACTTGCAAAATAAGATCTTTGTGTTTTTTTTCTTTCTCTAAAATGTTGCAGTTTTCTCTTGATGACAGATGAACAGACTCCTATCTTTAAGTATTCATTTAATGGCTGCTCTGGGTCTTAGCTGTGGCATACAGGGTCTTCACTTGCAGCATGTGGGATCTAGTGCCCTGACCAGGGATTGAACGTGGCCCCCTGTGTTGGGAGCTCAGAGTCCTAGGCTCTGGATCAGCAGAGAATGCTGCGATCTCCTACTTAAAGCAAGGTTATTTATTTATTTCTGGCTTCCTGGGTCTTCGCTGCTGTGCGGGCTTGTCTCTGGCTGTCGGGCATGGGGGCTGCTCTCTCGTTTCTGCGCTGAACTTCTCCCTGTGGCGGCTGCTCTGGTTGGGAAGAGGGGCTCTAGGCTCTTGGGCTGCAATAGTTGTGCATGGAGTTACTTGCTCCACAGCACGTGGGGTCTTCCCAGATCAGGGATTGAACCCGTGTCTCCTGCATTGGCAGGTGGATTCTTAACCACTGCACCACCAAGGAAGTCATACCCCTCCCCCCTTCCTGCCAACATCCCCCTTTAAAAAAAGACTAAAAATAATCTGTTTAGTAAGTTTTCAGGAGTCTGAGCTCTGAGGTCAGCGTCTGTGGTGTCATTCTCCCAAAGGCTTCAGACACCAGTTGGGCTCATGAGTCTGGCCACCAGGGCCAGTCTGGCGGCTGAAGACAGGCTTGGCCTCTGGAGCTCTGCCCTCACCGACTCACCCAGGGTCCCCGAGCCCCGGCAGCCATGCAGAGCTGCGCGCAGGTGGGGCTGGTACAGCCCTGGGGCCGCTGTGGTCAGGTTGGAGCGTGCGGCGGAGGCAGCTGGCTGTCCATCCCATGACTGCTGGTGTCCTGTATGACCGTGTAGGGCAGTCACGGTGTCAGGTGCGGCCTGGCCGCTGTCCTGGGGACAGGATGGGACCTCAGACAGCTCTCATCCCCACTCCCCATCTCCCAGCTCCGCTTCAGATCATGGCTTGTGGCTGCTGGCAGCTCCCTGGGCTGGTGTAAAGCACCAACCCCCTTGCTCAAGGTCAGCTGAGACCCCCAGCTCTGGGGTCACACACCATCTGTGCCACCATCCAGGTCATCCCACTTCTGTGAGGGAGGGCCTGTGTGGGGCTGTGAGTGATGGGGGATTTGGGGGTGTTGTGGGCTGGCCCAGGAGTCAGCTTTTTGAGGGGACGGGAGTGGAGGGGAGGGGAGGGAGAAGCTTTGACCTGCTCAGCCTTCCAGGGGATTCCAGGCCCAGCTCTGGTCGGAGGTGCAGGTGAGAAGCCCCTGCAGGTTTCTGGATCCCCACTGTTTTCAGTTGAAGCCCCTCTGCCTGCACTACCCCTAACTCTCCCTCCCGTGTCCCCGGCCTGAAGCCACAGAAGATGGGGAGTTTACATGGCTTCCCTTCCTGTAGGGAAACCAAGCCACAGACAAACACGTTCCTTTAAGAAAGCATGAGAGAAACAGGAAAATAATCGTGGGTGGTTATTACTGACGCGGTTCATGTAGAGATGCTTCACAAGCCTGGCACACGGAGGGAACTGACGGCTGTTGCCCCGAGTCCTGGACTTCGCACCCTCCGCCCCCCGCCCTGTGGCCCACTCTCCCCTTGGTGTCTTCTGGTGGCCGGGCGGACTTCAGCCTCCTGAGCTCCTTCTGGAAGGGTCAGGCCAGGGCAGAGGTCATTCACAGAGGGGAGGGTGTGGTCGACCTTAAGAACGCCATTGCCCCCACTCTGTGTCGGAGCTCAGTTCCGGGTCTGAGGAAGCGTGGCTTCCTGGTGCTGTCCCCACCCTCACTCACCCAGGGTGGGGGGGGGCGGTTTGTGTCCACCTTGTCCCCTCGTGCAGCCTGGTCACCCCGGGACCCGTGCTGTGTGTGCATCTGCTGTGCTCACAGCGCACCCCGGGGCCCATCAGACTTCACTCATGAAAGGGAAGTGTAAGGATGAACTATTCCATGGTTAACAATTTCAAGGTCGTGACAGCATTGACCACACCGCACGGGCACAGGTGTGAGGCCCATGCATAGAGAACCGGCGGTATGGGCTTCAAGGACCCTCCGTGTGGGGGTAGGATGGGGGCCGGACAGGGATTTCCTGCAAACGCGGCTCCAGGCTCTGTTCTCGGCAGGGGGACGACTGTGGGCACTGCCTGTCTGTGGAGGGGCCCTGGGGCTGCCCAGCCCAGCAGGAACGGCAGGGGAGGGAAGGGAGGTCGGCCTCCCTTCGCACCCCTGACCTCACACCCCCTCATCAGGGTAGCTGGGTAGCTAAATGTCCCCTTCCTCGTCTAGCTCTGAAGACCTGGAAGGTGTGGGGGCTGGAGGACATGCAGAAAACAAATTCTGTAAAGCAATTATCGTTCTATTAAAAAATAAGAAAAGATTGAAGAAAAAAACACAAAGAATGCAATGGTGGGGCTTGTGTTCTCAGCCAGCCTCTGCCAGATTCTGCCTGTGCTTATGAAAAGACCAAAAGGCTGGTGCTCCCACCCCGTATCACAGATGAGAACAGAGACACAGAGAGGTTGAGCATCTTGCCCCAGCTCACACAGCTGCTGAGTGCAGAGCTGAGAACTGGACCCCTGTGGTCGAATCTGGAGTCCAGATGCTGTGATGACCCCGAGGGAGCGGCAGAGATCAGATGGCCCATGCTGAGCCAGGCGCGCGCACACACACACACATGCACGTGGCCTTCACCTTTGAGGCTACAGAAGTCGGAGGAAACCAGAGGCCAACCAGGAGAAGCCAAAGGAGAGCCGCGGTCTATAAGGAGGAGAAGCTCCACTTCCCAGGAGGCCGGGGAATTCCCTTCTCCGGTGAGTCTGTCTCAAACCCTAGATTCCTCTCCCTGGACCCAGGAACTGACTGTCCAGTGACCTAACTGACTTGGCTCCAGAATTATGCCTTCCCAGGGGTTCAGCTACGACTGGACTCCACTACTGTCAGTAATAAGGGGGGAATGAGTACATAGTCTGGGCTTCAGATTTGTTTGGAGACAAAATTTATTAGGAGTACAAAAAACCATGAAGGCAATTGACATGAACATCTCCAGAACACTTAAGAAACCCTCTGCTGTTTATCTACCTCGTCTCCTGTCATGAAAGTGGAAGGTCTATTTAATCAAGTAATTCTGTGCTTATCACACTCTTTCTTTAAAATATTAATTTTATACATATATATTTATTCAGCTGCATTGTGTCTTAGTTGCAGCATGTGGGATCTAGTTCCCCAATCAGGTATTGAACGTGCATTGGAGTCTTGGCCACTGGACCACTTGGGAAGTCTCTTCTCATACTCTTCAGGACAGTAATGGGTCATAGACTTCCTCTGAGGTCCCCTTAGAGCTGAGGCATGGGGTGGCTTCAGTAATCCTCCTGTGGCTAGATGTGGTTTGTTGGTCACGACTCACTCACACTCCCTGCAAACATACGGCTTCTCTCCTGTGTGTGTCCTCTGGTGCATGATGAGATGGGACTTCTGACTGAAGCTTTGTCCACACTCCCCACAAACATAGGGCTTCTCCCCTGTGTGTGTCCTCTGGTGGGTGATGAGGGGGGACTTCCGATTGAAGCTTCGCCCACACTCCTTGCAAACATAGGGCTTCTCCCCTGTGTGTGTCCTCGTGTGTGAGATGAAATTTGACTGATCACTGAAGCTTCACCCACATTCCCCACAAACATAGGGCTTCTCCCCTGTGTGTGTCCTCTGGTGTCTGATGAGGACTGACTTCTGACTGAAGCTTCGCCCACACTCCTTGCAAACATAGGGCTTCTCTCCTGTGTGTCCTCTGGTATCTGATGAAATTTGACCCGTGTTGGAAGCTTAGCCCACACTCCCCGCAAACATAGCCCTTCTAGCCTGTGTGTGTCCTCTTGTGTGTGATGAGACTTGACCTGTCCTTGGAGCCTTGCCCACACTCTCTATACTTGACTTTCATAATCCTTGAGACCCCTGCCCCCGTGAATAATTTGTCCTCTGGATTCAGTTTCTGGCTTGTGCTGGGCTCTTCTGTTATTAGCTCATGCACCACAGAACTCCCCATTCATCCTCTGGGTGAGTAGGAAGAGGCCCTTGAAATCTTTTTCAGCCTTATGCTTTTGAGCAAAGGTTGGGATCTGTCCTTGGCCTCCTGACCCTCAGGTTTGTCGCTCGGGCTGTGTGGATCTGAATATCGCTGATTTTGATTGCCTGGGCAGGGATCCTCTGGTTGGAGGAGGTCTCTTTCAGATGGGCTCAGGAGGGTCTGAGAGGGGTGACTGCGTTTGATGTGTTGGCTGAGGAATTTCTGACTGGAGAAGGCCAGAGAGCAGGAGGCACATGGGTGGATCTTGGGTTTCGGTTCTGCTGAAAGAGGAAGCTTTTGGTCAGGTAGCTGGTTTGCCATGGTCAGGCCCTCCCCAGTAATCATCTAAGTGTTGACAGGGCAGGATTTGTCTCCCATCGAGTGTGTCTTTACAGTCCACTTTTCCATTTCACTCTTATTCTCTACATCTACAGAAATCCAGGAAGCTGGTGTCAAGGGCCTTTTCTACATATCATCCAGATAGGGACCTTCCAGCAGCATCAGAGGCAGCGTCTCTCCTGATAGAGATGGATCTGCAGGGACTTTCTCTGCGTGTAATTATCGGAAAAATCATATCACAGTAGCCACAGGTATTTACCCTACTGAGAGATAAGACTTGATGACTTAGGTGGAATCTCCTGAGAGTCTCACTGTGAGGGGAAAGGGTCTATTAAGTTAGGGGCGCCTGGCCTGGAGTTCTCTGCATATGGGAGGCAGCACAGGGGGTGGTTAGAGCAGGTGTGAGTAAAGCTGAATTTATGGCTCCTTGTTCAAGAGCAGCCTTTGTGCCAATCTCTGCAGGAAGTGGGTTTGAGACTGGATGAGACCGAGCGGCCCAGGTCCCACTGACTACAGGTCTCTGGCTCCTGCTGCCCCAAATGGTTCACAAATTGCTCCTCTCTCAGTTTCCCATAAATTATAAAATAAAAGCATATCCTTTCTTAAGCCTCACCAGTACTCATACCTCATTTGTTTCATCCAGGCTTAGTCCATTTAACATGCAGTAGTAAGCCCTGTTTAAAAATACATCTCCAGCCAGACTCTTCACAGCCTCACTCCCAAGCATATTAAGCTAGCCCACTCTCCCCTCATGTCTGGCAATGAACTGACTTCTGAAGGGACTCACCGCTGCTGTCTCTTCCCAAAAGTGAACCAAAGCATCGTCACAGAACAAAGAACATGCTGCTTGCAGCTGAAAGCCTCACGGTTGTTCTGTGTCACCCAGGAGGACCCCTGGGGCCTGCACGTGGACACAGGCCCTGAGGCTTCCGTGTCCCGTCCAGCCTCCTTCCCTTCCCTCTGTGCTTCCTCCTGCGACCCCTGGCCTGGCCTCTCTTCCCGGCCCTGGGTCTGAGGCACTGGTTGCTCCCCTGCCTGGAATCCTTTCCCGCAGGCGTTATCTCTGCAGAGACCCTGCCCCACCGTCCTGCGCCACACCCCACCCTCTGCTCACGCTGACCCGAGGCACGTTCCCTGCGCTGGTTTTCCTCAGAGCACCAGCCCCTGTCTGGTATGAAGCCCCTGCTGCCCCAGGGCAGTGGTTCTGTCTGTTTCCGTGTGTGGAGCCCCGTCTGGCACAGAGTGTGAACTCACATGACAACAAACTGGAACAGTAACTGAATGCGCATCACTGTACATGTGTTGCTTAGAAATGGGAGGAAATGAGGAAGAAACAGGTAAAGGGGAGAGAGCTGATAGGTGCTAGAAAACTTTCATTTTGCTTCTAAGCCTTTCAGCAGAAGGTGATGTTACATATTTTTTGCATGAAATATTGAACATTAGAACTAGCATTTTTAAAATAAAATTTTTTACTAACAGTCGTATGAAATGAATCAAATTCTGAGGCATATTAATGACGACTTGACTGACTTTAGACTGGATTGTACTCTGCTTTGGAATCAGCCCAGGGAGGCTCCTCAGGATGGGGTGGGGTGCTGGAAGAGGGGTGGCACTCACCTCTCCCGGACGTGAGCTTGCTTTTCCCCCTGCTGTCCCTCTTGATGCCAAGGTCCTGGCCATACTCGTCCCCATACCAGACCAGCAGCTCACAGCCCGGCCTGACCACCTGGCAGGTTCGGTAGAAGATCTTCCTGTGATACTGGAAGGCCACCAGGTTCTGCTCCTTATCGTCCTGGACACAGTTCACATACCTGGGGTCGAGGCAGGGAAAAGGAAAGAAACCTCAGGTGATGAGTGCCCTCCACTTTTGGACCATGCCCGGCTCCTTGCCTTCCGACTCTGAGGCCGCCCTTCATGTGGACCTTCTGTTCACACCTTCGACCAGGCCATGTGAATTCCCATTTTCAGATCCTGTTTCCAGTCCTCTTCCTGGCTGGAATGCTTTTCTCTCCTTACCTAATTAGCCATTTTCCAGAGTTCAGTTCCAGACTCGTCTCCACCTGGACTGTCCATGAAGCTGGTGACCTCCAGCTCCTCTAAACTCTGAATTAAGTTCTCTTTCATTCACAAGACTTGGTGCTCCTCGGCTAGCACACAGCCCTCAGCACTCACCCCAGCCTGCCTTCTCTCCTGAGGCTTTCCTCTAATCTCCCCATGTGTATCCAGAGTCATATTCACTTGCCCACCCCCTCCCATGGAAACTTGGAGAGAGCACTGACATAGCTTGAGACAAGGAACAGTAATAGTTTGTTCACTGTCTGCCTGTCCTGATGAAAGGAGAGGCCCTCAGAGAATGTCCCTGCTCATGGCCATCCTGCCCCCCATTCCTTCCCAGGCCTCAGGGCCCACTCTCACTGGAACCAAGCCTGGGGAGGTTGTTGCCCACATGGACTCAAGGTCTCCCATGTTAGGTTATCCTGGCACTGTGCAGTTACTCAAAGAGAGAAAAATTAAGGTTACTGTTCCTAAAATCAGTTGGCTAATGTCTGTCTGGAGTATGTTCTCCAAGAGGATATGGGTTGTGTGATCTGCTTCAGTAATGAAGTTCACTGTCTAAACTGAAACATAAAGTGCTTGGTAAGTGTCAATTAAGTGAGTTAAAGTGTCCCTGGTGAATCTAGACTCCTCAAGTTGTTTTCAAGTACCCCAGTTTTGTTCAGCATGTAGGCTTGTATTTTGATGGCACATGCCATATTTTTATTTCCTTCATTCTAATGTCTTTTGAAATGAAAGAACATGATATGGAGGGAAAAGAGGAAAGAATATGTGAAAGCTATTGAGGGAGCCAGGTTGAGAAAGAAAGGGGCGTGGGATGGAGGGAGTATCAACATCTATACACTGCAGACTCACTGCACTCACCTCATCCAGTTGGCCCAAGACGTGTCCTTTCCATCCACATACTCATAGCAGTTCCTCCCTTTGGTGATCTGAGTGTCAGAGAAAGAGTTACAAGCTTTCCTCTTTCTTTCTTTTTTTTGGTAGGAAGCAATAGAAGAGCTATTTCCCTCTGCAGTCATTGGTGCTCTTCAGCCTGCATGGATTCAACTGCCAGTCGGACCACACGGTAAGCTTCCTAACTGTGTTCTTACTAACTGTAAAGATGGTGATGATATCAGACAGTGTGCTAAAGATTCAGGGCAGGAAGGCAGCCGTCTCCAGGATCTCTGTGTTTTCTCCTATTCTCACCTGTGACTGGATCCATGAGGAGGACATTTTGGCAACAGGATTTGGGAAATACTCACCTTCTGGTGTTTACTGTGCTCCACTCTGAAGGCCATCGAAGAAGGTTTACCTAAAAAAAGATGAGAATCAGTTTTTTGGTTGGAAAATGTTTCCAAACTCTGGGTATTCTAATTAAGGACACTTAATTCTAAGCCAGAGAGTGACAAAGACAATGATTACCAAAGGAGGAATGGAAAATAATTCTGTATCATCAACTCCCATGATTCCACTGGGAGCATTATATAATTTTCTTAAAATTAAAAAAAATATGAAACTTCATCTGTGCCTCATCTGATGTTCATAATGTAATAAATTTACTAGTCTTTCATGACAATCGTACTCAACACTGTAGAAATAGGAGGAAGTGACTGCAATATAATAAAGGTCATATATTGAAAGTCTACCTCTAACATCATAGTCATCAGTGAAAAAGATCAAGAAAAAAAGGCAAGGATGCCCATTATCAACATTTCTGTTCACCATAATATTAGAAGTCCTAGCCAGGGCTTTAGGTTAGAAATGGAAACAAAAGGCTTCCATTTGGAAACAAAGAAGTAAAATTATGTCTGTTCACAGGGGCATGGTTTTATGTGAGAAAAATCTTTAAATCCACACACACACAAAACCTGCACAGAAAGTTGCACGGTACAAAATCAACATTCTAATATCTTTCCATGCATGAAGAATGACCATTCCACAAAGAAAAATAAGAGAACAATCCTATTTATTTTTTATTTTTTTTAAAGCTGTAGTCAAGAGCTATATTAAAAAAAATATTTATTTTTATTTATTTGTTTGTGCCAGGTCTTTGTTGCGGCATGTGGGAACTAGTTCCCTGACTAGGAACTGAACCCAAGTTATCTGCATTGGGAATGTGGAGTCTTAGCCACTGGACAAATAATCTTATTTATAATAGCATTGAAAAGAATGAAGTAATTAGAAATAAACTTAAGGAGATGAGAGACTTATATGTTGAAAACTACAAAATATTGCTGAAAGGAATCTGACATAAATAAATAGATAGGTGTCTCGTGTTTATGGATTTGGAGGCTTAATATTATTAAGCTGTTCATACTACCCAAAGCAATTTAAAGATTCAATGCAATTCCTATTAAAATCCCAATGGAATTTTTTTTTCAGATATAGAAAATCCATCCAACAGTTAACAAGGAAACTCAGAGCACCCCAAATAGGCAAAGCAATCTTAGCAAGAACAGCAAAGCAATCTTAGCAAGAACAGCAAAGTTGGAGGCCTCTGATTTCAGAACATACTACAAAGGTACAGGAACCAAGAGTGTAGATTTGGCAAAAACTGTGTGCTTAGTCACTCAGTCTTCTTGACTTTTTGTGACCTTTTGGACTGTAGCCCACCAGGCTCCTCTGTCCAGGGGATTTCTCAGGCAAGAATACTGGACAGGGTTGCCATTTGCTTCTCCAGGGGATCTTCTTAACCCATGGAGTGAACCTGCATCTCCTGTGTCTCCTGCACTGAAGGCAGATTCTTCACCTGCTGAGCCACTGAGGAAGCTGGCTGGCATAAAGGCAGATATGTCAATCAATGGAACAGAATAGACAGCCAGAAATAAACTCTTGGATACATGGTCTAATGATCTTCATCTAGGGTGTCAAGATAATGGGGAAAGTTTAATCCCTGTAAAGAAAGGTGCTGGCCAAACAAAATAACCATATGCAAAATAGTGAACATCTTACATCTTGAAGAAAAATCAATTCAGAATGGATTAAAGACCTAAATGCAAGACTTGATAAGACTCTTAGAAGAAAACAAGGGTGAAGCTTCACGACACTGAATCAGCAATGATTTCTTAGATATGGTGCCAAGGGCACAAGTATTAGTAACAAAGTAAAAATAGACAAATGAGATTAATCTTAAAGCCTCTGTGCGGCAAAGGACACTGAACAGAGTTGAAAAGGCCACCTACAGGATAGTAGAAAATATTTGTAAAATATGCATCTGATAAGGGGTTAATAAGCATACACCCACCCGTATGAAGGCTACCTATAAGCCAGGAAGAGAACCTGATTGACCATGATGGCACCTTGATATCAAATTTCCATGCTCCAGCATTGTAAGAAAACAAATTTCTGTGGTTTAAGGAATGCAGTCTGTTTTGTTATGGCAGTGTGAGCTGACTAACAGTGAGAGAAGGAATTGAATAGACTTTTCTCCAGAGAAAATACACAAATGGCCAACAAACATATGAAAAGATGCTCAATATTACTAATCAATAGGGAAATACAAACTGAAACCTTCTGTGATGGGCAATATGTCTAAGAAGACAATAGCAAGCTTGGTAAGGATATGGAGAAACTGGAACCCTTATACACTATTGTTGGCAATGTAAAATGTTGGAGGCTTTCTAGAAAACAGTATGGAGTTTCCACAGAAAGTTAGAACTGCTGTATGATCTAGCAATCCCACTCAAAAGTGTATTTCCATAAAGAATTGAAAGCAAGACATTGAATAAATAGTGGGCACATGTACGGTCATTGCCGCATTATTCCCAATGGGAGAGATGTGTAAGCAATCTAAATATTCCTTGGTGGATAAAAGATAAAGAGTATATATAAGATATATGTTATAACTATTATATCCACATGCACACAATGGAATGTTTTGAAGCCTTAAAAACGAATTCTGTCACATGCTACATCATGGATGGGCCTTGATGATATTTTACTAAGTGAAATGAACCAATCAAAAAAGACAAATATTGCCTGATTCCACTTCTATGAGGTATCTAAATTAATCAAATCCATGGAAACAGAAAATATAATCGTGGTTGCCAAGGGCTGTGAGGAGGAAGGATTGGAGAATTGTTACTCAGTGTGTTAGGGCTTCAGTCACGCAAGATGTAACATTTCTACAGATTTGTTGTACAGCAATGTGTATGTATATCCCCGGTGGCTCAGCGGTAAAAAATCCACCTGCAATGCAGGAGATGCAACAGATGCATGCCCAATCCCTGGGTTGGGAAGATCACCTGGAGCAGGAGATGGCAACCCACACCAGGATTCTTGCCTAGAGAATCCCACGGACAGAGGAGCCTGGTGGGCTACAGTCTATGGGTAGGCAGAGTCAGATATGACTGAGCCATTAGCACTATGGCCACTAATACTAACGTGCACATAGTTAGCAACAGTGTGCCATACACTCAGAAATTGTTAAAAAGGTAAATAAAGACGTGCAGGTGTATGGTGAACCGAGGCGTATGTATTCCCTATGAAGAATCTCTCCTTATGTCAAAACCTTTGCAGACAACCTAATGTTTGTTTTCATGTCCCTTTCACTAGTATTAATAACCTAAGGGAACAGAGGGACTTCCCTGGTGCACAGTGGATGAGAATCTGCCTGCCAATGCAGAGGACACAGGTTCGATGGCTGGTCCAGGAAGATTCCACTTTCTGCGGGGCAGCTGAGCCTGTGTGTCACAAACTACAGAGCCTGCATGTGCTCTGCAACGAGAAGACACTGACCTCAACCAGAGAAAGCCCATGGACAGCAATGAAGACCCAGTGCAGCCAAAACTAAATAAATAATTTTTAAAAATCTGGGAGAACAGAAATCCATAGATGGAGAATCATAGAACTATCTAAATTGCTTTCTCCAGTCTAGGCAGATTAACTCTTCTAAACTGTTTCAGCAGCAGAAGAGGAAGTGAGCTGCTCACTTCTATTTTATAATAAGTGTACTTCATTTTATTTACCTGATGTCATCGCTGGTCAGTGAAATGTGGGAAAGATCATGGAAAATAAATAGTCCTCTCAACCCTTTCCCAGAAACAAAATAAAGAATTAGTTTAACCTTAGGCTAAGAAGATCATGGGTTTTGTTTTATAGACATAAATAAATAATGTATCTTGACATAGTATGTTAATCATTTCCTTTTCTAAGAGATTTAATCCAATAACTAATGAGATTAGTATTAAATCTGTTTGGTGAATTTATTTTTAAGGTTTCTTTAACTGCTTTTCACTAAGAATGTTCAGCAAATATAATTCTTTTTAAGAAGAATGATAAAAAAATAATAAAATAAAAAGAATGATAAATTTTAACCATAAAACTTTTGAGAATTACACTGGAATATCTATACATTCATTTTCATTCAGGCTTATGTAAATATTTGGCCACAACGACTTCAGAACGCTGAAAATTATGTTTTCTTTGCTAATGGCTGAGATGTAGTTGAGACCTAAGCCTAGGCTGGTTTCAGGAAGACACCTCCAAATCCTCCTGGCCTCTCACCTTGCTGCCTTGGTGTCCATTCTTCATCAGAATCCTCAGTGTCATCTACCTGGGGTTTGACGACCTGCCTGTGGTGATGCATGAAATCCAGTCGAGTGGCTCTGAAACCTGGAAAGAAGCAAAATATTTGCTCTAAGAAGGAGAAACAAAGCATAGAAGCAATGGAAAGTGTCACAAAGTCAAGGAAATCTGTAGGATGGGCTGGGAGAATCTAGAATAAGGCAAGAGGTGAGCTCTGCCTTGCAGGGTCAACCTCCCTCTGGTGCAGAATTGTAAACATTTCCTCCAGTTTAGTCTCCACACAAAAGGGAACTGTGAGCAGATGAAGCCACCTAAGAGCGGGCCAAGTGAACACTGAGGGTGAAGACCTGTTTCATGTTTCCCAGGCTCACAGGCACCCAGCACTTCCTGTTACCTATAGCAATCAGCACTTCGTAGTTTCTTTTCACATTCCTATATCTGATTTTTCCCCATTCTCCCATCTCTTCCCATTCTTCCTTGGAGAAGTATATGGAGATGTCTTTGAAAGCATCTGTGGCCTAAGGAAAATAATAGATTTCATAAGTGATTTACTAATCTAAGTCAGACCTTAGAGCTGAGCTTTCTCCTCCACCTTTTGTGCAGGGAGTAGCCTGAAGCTACTGGATGGTCTGTGTGAGACAGGGATGAAGACTTTCCTTCCCGACTGTGTCCTGCTTAACTGAACAAACACTGAGCATTTTCCTAACTCTCCCTGGACACAGAGCAGTTGATGAAGCTAGTGTCCTGTTTTGTCCCACTCCACGCCACCATCTCAGACAGGACCAGGCATTCCCATCCTGTGTACAGTCACAGGGAAGTTCACTCAGCTGGCCAGGCAAGCAGTCTGTGGTGCTTCAGGGACCAGCACCATGTCCTTCCTATAGAGCTGGCTTAGAGCCCAGGTTTGCCGCCTCCACCTCTCACCGTGGGCCTCCACTCTGTTCTCACGGCATCTCCCTCAGTGCTCTCCTCTGGAGACCTGTTCAGCCTCATGGCCATTGGAGTGCTCAAGGCCAAGGTGCCTGTGGAAGAAGAAGGTGCTGAGACAGCCCAGACCAGTGTCCAGAGCCTGGTCTGTCTGCCTTGGGTGTAGTGTCCAGGGCAGGAAGGTGAGGGGAAAGTCAGGGTGAGGGTATTCGTGGGATGGACGGATCCTGACTAGATATGACAGACCAGCCTAATGTGAACTAGATTTGGTTTCTTTGGTCCCCCTACAATTCAGCCCCTCTGAGGGAAGGCACTAGGAGGGATGTGTCTGTGGGTGATGGAGGGATTCTTGAGGAGACCTGGAAACCCCTAACTGTTGGACTGGGGTCAGGCTGAAATCAGGGCTCTGTTCCAATGAAGCAGAGGGAATGTTTCTCCAAGAAGGGTTTTGAGGATCTCCTCCTGGGGACTCAGAAAAATCTGGGCATAATGTAGGTTCTATGTCTAAGGAACAAGTCACCCGGCTTGAGGAGATTTGGGTCCCACAGGCTGAAGTAACTGGGGTCCTCAGACAGACGGGACTGGGGATCTTTTGGCTGATGTAGAATGCACAGGGTGAGAAAACTTGGGATCTGTGAGGCTGAGGAAATCGGGGGTTTCTTATTAAGGGACTTTATGTCTCCAACAGGCAGGACAGTTAGGGTCTTGAGGAGGAAGAGTTTTAAGAGCTCGCAGGCGGAGGTATTCAGGTTCTGCGAGGTTGAGGAAATTTGGTGTCTCTGCGGGTGGTATTTTTAGGGTGCCTCAGGCTGAGGGGAACTGGGGTTAATCTAGGTATTTGAGGGTCACAGCACTAGGGGATTCAGTGTTTCTGTGGGTGAAGGGACTTGTAATCCCTGAAGCTGACGAGATGCAAGCCCCCTTCAGATTAGGACTCAGGTTACTCAAAGTTGACAGGACTTCGGGCCTCCCACCCTGGAATTTGCAGCCATCAGGCTAAGGGTTTATTAGGGCTGCGCAGGGCGCGTTCCCATCAGCCTCCCTGCTGTCCTGCCGCGCTGCCCACCCTGTCCCCAGGAGCACTATAGAGGTTCAGCGAAGTCCAGTCCTTGGGCGCTGAGGTGAAGTGAAGGGCCAGCAGCCTGCCTGTACCCTGTCAGGCACAAGCGACCAATCGGCGTTGTGACTGAGGCAGTCTGGCCAATAGGCGCCCGGAGGGTGCGGATCGCGATGGAGGCCCCGCCCCACCACTCGGGGATTGGCTGCTCTGTGGGCGTGTCTGTCAAGCCTCCAGCGCGCAGGCGCCTCTTGGCTGGTTTCTTTGTTTTCAGGCATGGCCGCTTAGGCCTGGATCCTCAAGTGGGCGGGTTGTCCTCAGGCTGAATGTTTCCTTCCAGTGCCCTCAACTGTTATATCGGCTCCACCAGACTGTAACTGTGCTCCCGGAGTTTATCCTAGGTCCCCCTGTGCCGTACCTTGTCAAATCCAGTTTTGGCAAGAACTCTTATGTGGTGAGTACTGCATTATTCAAGGGAAAACCGTGTAATTAGCTACATTCTGATGAGACACAAGATAAACACCGTGTGGTCAAAGATTTAAACACAACGCGCGGAATAAGGATGTTAGAAAAAACTTGGAGGATTTTTAACCTGAAAGTGGAAGTGGCACTGATGAGCCACTGTATATTTAATGTAGGTATGAGCAGCCTTCAGAAATGAGGTATAAGTAAAACCTCAAAGCCTGTAAGTGTTTTCTGTAAGCCGAGGCATCGATCTGGAGGACTGTGGATCCACTGAGCTGAGTTTGCCTGACACCTACTGGCTTCACAAGATAAAATAAGGACACTGTTTCTGGCCCTTAGGTAGCTTTGCTCACAGAAAAATAATGTGATTTTCATGTATTGGAAGCAAAGCGAGTGACGGTAGAATTAATGTCAAGTGGTGGTTGGGAGTCTGGATGGAGAAATGTTACCAGAAAAGTGAGTTTACCTCTTGGTGGGTGTAGAACCAGAAGGTACAACCCAGCTCAAGCTCATGGGAAGGAAAAGTGTATTACTTGCAGAACTCTGGAGAACACCATGGAGCTTTCCAGAGCAGGGTCTCTGTAAACCACAAAGTTGGGTAAGCTTTAATCTATGAGTACAGGCATGTTCCGGCTTCTATGGTGACTCAGATGGTAAACAATCTCTGCATAGCTGATGACCCGGATTCAACCCCTAAATGAGGAAGATCCCAAGAGGAGGGCAGGGCAGTCCACTCCAGTATTCTTGCCTGGAGAATCCCATGGACAGAGGAGGCTGGTGGTCCATGGGGTTGCAAAGAGTCAGACATGAGTGAGTGACTAACACTTTAACTTACAGGCATGTTCATTAAGGGTCTTGGGCTGTGGGAGACTCCAAGCTTCAGTTGCTTGAAGTCTTGAGAGTCAGAACCAGTCACCATCAGCATCCCTTACATTCCAGCTGGTCTGGTATACATATAGATATCTATTCTTGATATAGATATAGATATCTATTCTTCTTCATATTCTTTCCCCTTATCAGTTCAACTCAATCACTCAGTCGTGTCTGACTCTTTGCAGCCCCATGGACTGTACCATGCCAGGCCTCCCTGTCTATCAGTAACTCCCGGAGTTTACCCAAACTCGTGTCCACTGAGTCTGTGATGCCATCCAACCATCTCATCCTCTGTCGTCCTCTTCTCCTCTTGCCCTCAATCTTTCTCAGTATCAGGGTCTTTTCAAATGAGTCAGCTCTTCACATCAGGGCCAAAGCTTTGGAGTTTCAGCTTCAACCTCAGTCTTTCCAATGAACACTCAGGTCTGATCTCGTTTAGAATGGACTGGTTGGATCCCCTTGCAGTCCAAGGGACTCTTGAGTCTTCTCCAACGCCACAGTTGAAAAGCATCCATTCTTCAGCACTTAGTTTCCTTTATAGTCCAACTCTCCCATCCATACATGACCACTGGAAAAACCATAGCCTTGACTAGACAGACCTTTGTTAGCAAAGTAACATCTCTGCTTTTTAAAATACTGTCTAGGTTGGTAATAACTTTTCTTCCAAGAAGTAACTATCTTTTAATTTCATGGCTGCAGTCACCATCTGCAGTGATTTTGGAGCCCTCCAAAATAATGTCATCTACTGTTTCCGCATCTATTTGCCATGAAGTGACGGGTCCAGATGCCATGATCTTAGTTTTCTGAATGTTGAGCTTTAAGCCAACATTTTCACTCTCCTCTTTCACTTTCATCAGGAGGCTGTTTAGTTCTTCTTCACTTTCTGCCGTAAGGGTTGTGCCATCTGCATTGCTGATATTTCTCCTGGCAATCTTGAATTTAGCTTGTGCTTCATCCTGCCCAGTATTTCTCATGGTGTACTCTGCATAGAAGTTAAATAAGCAGGGTGACAATATATAGCCTTGATATTCTCCTTTCCTGATTTGGAACCAGTCTGTTGTTCCATGTCTGGTTCTGACTGTTGCTTCTTGACCTGCATACAGATTTCTCAAGAGGCAGGTCAGGTGGTCTGGTATTCCCATCTTTTGGGAATTTTCCACAGTTTATTGTGACCCACACAAAGGCTTTGGCATAGTCAGTAAAGCAGAAATAGATATTTTTTCTGGAACTCTCTTGCTTTTTTGATGATCCAGTGGATGTTGGCTATTTGATCTCTGGTTTCTCTGCCTTTTCTAAAACCAGCTTGAAGATCTGGAAGTTCACAGTTCATGTATTGCTCAAGCCTGGCTTGGAGAATTTTGAGCATTATTTTGCTAGTGTATGTGATGAGTGCAATTGTGCAGTAGTGTGAGCATTCTTTGGCATTGTCTTTCTTTGGGATTCGAATGAAAACTGACCTTTTCCAGTCCTGTGGCCACTGCTGAGTTTTCAAAATTTGCTGGCATATTGATTGCAGCACTTTCACAGCATCATCTTTTAGGATCTGAAATAGCTCAACTGGAATTCCATCACCTCTACTAGCTTTGTTTGCAGTGATGTCTCCTAAGGCCACTTGAGTTCACATTCCAGGATGTCAGGCTCTAGATGAGTGATCATACCATCATGACTGTCTGGTTCATGAAGATCGTTTTTGTACAGTTCTTCTGTGTTTTCTTGCCACCACTTCTTAATATCTTCTGCTTCTGTTAGGTCCATACCATTTATGTCCTTTACTGAGCCCATCTTTGCATGAAATGTTCTCATAAGCATGTTTTAACGTTGCTATTGCAGGGAATGGCCACAAGGCGTCAGGACTTTTTCATGCCCAGTTGTGATTACCTTGAAAGTTGAAACTTTTAAGTTTTAACTCAAGACTGTAATTCAATATGGAATGTACCTGAAGAAACACCCAAAAGCTTGTGTATTCTTTCTGAACTTTCTTATTTATTTATTGTAATATATTTTTTTTTTTTTATTTACTGGCGTGCCATGTGGCATGTGGGATTTTTAGTTCCCCGACCAAGTGTCGAACCCTCGCCCCCTGCATTTGAAGCACAGAATCTTCACCACTGACTGCAGGGAAGTCCCCCTAAGCATTATTTTTTTAAAGTAACCTTTATTTCATATTGTAGTAACATTGATATACCATGTGTTGTTGGTGGCAGTTGAACCGAGTGTATTTTCTCTTTTGTTGTTCAGTTGCAGAGTCAGGTCTTTTTGTAGGAGTGTTCCCTTTTCTACAGGCCCTGTTATACTGGTAAGACATCTATTTGTATATACATAAGTGTACATAAATGTAAATATCTAGGTACTTAGATACGTAAATGTCCAGATAGAGATATAAATGTCTAGGTACATAGATATACAAATGTCTATATGCATAGACATACATTCTAGGTACATAGATGTATAAATACCTAGGTTCGTAGAGACATAAATATCTATATACATAAACATATAAATATATATGTACATATAGACATAACTATCTATGCAAAACAGCAAAAGAGACACAGATGTACAGAACAGACTTTTGGACTCTGTGGGAGAAGGCGAGGGTAGGATGTTTCAAGAGAACAGCATCAAAACATGTATATTATCTAGGGTGAAACAGATCACCAGCCCAGGTTGGATGCATGAGACAAGTGCTCGGGCCTGGTGCACTGGGAAGACCCAGAGGGATCAGGTAGAGAGGGAGGTGGGAGGGGGGATCGGGATGCGGAATACATGTAAATCCATGGCTGATTGACGTCAATGTATGACAAAAACCACTACAATATTGTAAAGTAATTAACTTCCAACTAATAAAAATAAATGGGAAAAAAAGTAATATACATTCTAGGTACATAGATGTATAAATACCTAGGTTCATAGAGACATAAATATCTATATACATAGACATATAAATATATATGTACATATAGACATAACTATCTATGTATATACAGATATAAATATCTTTTATAGACACATATAGACATAGGTATGTCTATATAAAGATAGACATGTAAATATCTATGGTTACACAGTGGAGGATGGTTACACAGTGGACAATGAAGGAGACCACCTTATAGACAAAATAAGTGATACAGATAGTGGCATTTATAAGAGCATACTAGGAGAGAGAAACATAAACATTTTCCAACAAAGAGAACATAGCTAAGCAAGATGCATGTGACTAGTTTTAATCTGAAGGCATTAAACCAACAAGTCCACAGGGGAGTCAGTACATGATGGCAAAGTCTGGAAGGGCCAGATAGTGAAAACAAGTTAAATGTTTCACCTTTGTTTACAAAGTACACCTTAAAATTTTTGGATTCATACTTGTTACCTCCTTAAGTATGTATCACCCTATATATCCTCTTATGCCCACATCCAAACTGTTTCAATTCAAATCAAGCATAACTCCAACTTGTTGCAACTCTCCTTAGTCAATTGTTGCAATTTCATGAAAAAGACACATTGTGATTCTTTTGTATAGACCAGTAATGGTTACGATTTCTAATTTTTTTTTTTTTTAGGGTCCTTAGAGATCATTTAAAACTTCAACATTTCTCCTTGCTTCACCTTGTTCTGATTCAATTGACATTGGAAAAGTTATGGAAAGAGTGTTTAATATAATCTGAACTCACCAGATATCTATTGTTTGGTGTACATAAAGATCTGAGAAGTAGACTTCGATGGATGTAAAAATAAACATTGTGGATATAGAACATAATTAGAAATTGCGAGAGTCATTTGAACAGGAGCAATCACAATGGATCCACTTCATCTCCCACACCCATGAGGACAAGTTCATCTTGGTAATAATATCAGCAACTGAAGAGTTAAAGTGTTATCACTGTGAAAAATGATTATGAAAACAAATCTATGGAATGTTTTCATAGATAGGATGCAACTTTCCAAGAGGCTTTAAATTTCAGTTGAATGTTTTATTATTTGAAATCTTGAGTGGATTACAGACTCTGTAAGTTTTACAGACTGTTCAAAGTAACATTCTATTCCATCCTGGAGTGAATCCATTATCTTTTGGTTCATACACTTGTGACACACTTCATCAGCTTAGAGACAATCTGTGTTGGAGAGTGTTCTAAACCAATGTGTGCGTACCAACTGCAGGTTTGACAAGAAACATTCACTCTCATGTTGTTGTAGTTGCTGTTCAGTGGCTAAGTTGTGTCTGACTCTTTGTGACCCCATGGGCTGCAGCACGCCAGGAATCCCTGCCCATCACCAACTCCCGAAGCTTGCTCAAATTCATGACAGTTGAGTCAGTGATGCCATCCAACCATCTCTTCCTCTGTCATCCCCTTCTCTATTTGCCTTCAACCTTTCCCAGCATCAGGGTCTTTTCCAGTGGGTCAGCTCTTCACATCATGGAGCCAAAGGATTGGAGCTTTGGTTTCAGCGTCAGTCCTTCCTATGAATGTTGAGGACTGATTTCCGTTAGGATGGACTGGTTTGATCTCCTCGCAGACCCAGGGACTCTCAAGAGTCTTCTCTAGCACCACAGTTCAAAAGCATTAGTTCTTCAGTGCTCTGCCTTCTTTGTGGTCCTACTCTCACATCTGTACATGACTACTGCAAAAACCAGTAGCTTTTACTCTCACATATGGGATATCAAATTTGTTTTTACATATTGCCTTCTATATTTAGGCCCTTGGTTCATACTTCATGTACCCATGTAGTGTTGTATTTAAATCCAGTTTGAAACAGAGCTTTATTTGAAGAACGTTTTGCCCACCAGCAGCGTTCTATTCTCACCAGCATCTCTTACCTTGATGTGACATCTTAAAACTCAGAAACTCTTACATGTTGATATGAATATCAATTTCATTTTAGCAGAGTTTAAACAGAGAATTGAAAAAATCAGGGTGCCTATTTTATCAGGTTTCTCCAGGCAGAAAATTGAAGCTTGATGTTCAGTTGCTCAGTCATGTCCAACCCTTTGCAACCCCATAGACTGCAGCATGCTGGGCTTCCCTGTCCTTCACCATCTACCAGAGTTTGCTCAGACTCATGTTCATTATGTTGGTGATGCTATCCAACCATCTCCTCCTCTGTCATCCCCTTCTCCTCCTGCCCTCAGTCTTTGAAATTGAAACTATTAGAAGACAGAGTTCATACAGCTTATGGGCTCCTTGACTCAATTTTTTTTTGCAAGAATTTTCTTATATATTTTTTCAAGTGTGACCTTTCATTCATATAATAGCAAATAACAGAATTAAAAGAAACCAATTTGAAACAATGGACTGTTTCTACCCTGACAATCTGAATACAAAGGAACCAGTGGGAACTGCAAAGATCTGAGGGCCAAGGTTTGAAGAATATTTTAGGTTGGCAAAGACTAACTAGTATGCTTTCCATTTCAACAATTTTAATTCTGATAAAGAGTATCCTTTTCTAGAAGGCTTCCAGTGTGGCTGCCTCCTGCTGGAAGCATGGGAGAAGGAATCAGGGCACTGTCTGTCTGTCTTTACAACACACTGGACTCAACTCTAAGAAATGCCCGGATCTTCCCTGGATCCTGACCACCACATGGCCAAAGATACTGGTAACAGTTTTGTTTTGCCTGTTAAAGTGTTTAATGACAAAGATTCTTTCGGTTTCCTGATGTGGGTGACATGTGGGAGCCAGTGATGATTTTTTCTTTGAGAAACTTACTTGCTAGTTCCCACCTGAGGGTGAGGCCGCTGTCCAATGATGAGAGACCCTGCATGTGTATGACCTGTGCCTCCAGGAGAGCAACTTAACTCTAGTTTAAACCTGGCTAAGTTCTGTCTGCATGGTAGATTTAGACCTCTCTGTCTTGTCTAGGAATTTCCCTGGTGGCTTAGATGGTAAAGAATCTGCATGCAGTGCAAGAGAACTGGTTTCATCTCTGGATTGGGAAGTTCCCCTGGAAAAGGGAATGGCAACTGTATCCAGTATGCTTGCCTGCAGAATCCCATGGACAGAGGAGGCTGGAGGGCTACAGTCCATGTGGTCACAAACAGTCAAACATGTCTGAAGGATGAATACTTGAACTTTTCAATCTTGTCTGCACTGATTATGTTTAGACAAGACTTCTTGCTTTCTGCAATGAGAATATTAACACCTGACCATGTTCTGGTGCACGAGGACGTGGAGACCTGGGTGCGGACTGGGCCTGGCCTCCGTCCTGGAAAACTCCGTGCCTGTGTCTGAATGTCAGTGCTCAGAGGTCTGGGGTCTGGAGCTGAGGTGGGCTTCTTTGGGTAATGTGCCCTCCTCTGAGTGGGGTTCCATGGCCCTCCCAGGGGTCAGTGCTGCAGTAAGGGCTCTTAGTCTTTCCTCCTGCCAAGCTCACCTGCCCTGAGGCTCATGGAGACTCCTCAGGTGGGCTACTTGGTAATTATTCGTTTTCCAGCACATTCATTTTGAGTAGGGAGGCAGGTTCACCTGGCTAATTGATTCCAGGGTACAAGGATCAGGCAAAAAACCAACGGGCAGCAGGTGAGGTTGCTATGTGATCACCTTCCCGTCGGCTGTCCCTGCTCAGCAGACACCAGACCTGCCCCTCGTCTTCTAGCCCCGCGCCTGGTGTGTTTTCTCAACACCTCAGTGGGAAAACAAAGAACGGAGCCCACTGGAACCAAGGCAGTGTGTTCAGCATTATCGTGACAGCTGTCAAAACAGTTAGTATCAGAGAGAACCGAAGGGCAGGAGAGGAGGACTTCTCTGGGATGAGAGAAGCTTCCAGGAACCCAGGAGGTTCCAGGAACCCACTCGTTTCTGCCTTTGGGTCCCAGCCATCAGGGACCTGGCGTCCTAACCAAGAGTCATGCGGCCCCAGATGCAGGGTTCGGGAACCGTGTGGGTCTCACCCCATCCACACGGGTCTGGATCCTGTGCCCAGAGACCCCATGTCTGCTCTTCACCTCTGTGTGTCTTGCCCCTTGGAGATCCCCAACATCTGAATTGAGGGCGTTGCCCTGATTAACCTGTGGTCTTTCTTCTCTTAATCTTGTGACATTCACATGAGGTCAGGCACCTTTGAATGGGTTGCTACTCTGTGTTCTGCCAGGTGAAAACCTTTTGCGGTGTCATATTTACATCATAGTGTATCACAGACCTAATCTGTAGGGTCGCCACTGTCTGTGGTCCCCTAGATGAATCTTCTGTAATTTAATTTTTATTTTCTATTGGAGTCAGGTTGATTTCCATTTTTTTATTAGTTTTAGCTGTACAGTAACTTGATTTCATTTTACATAGAAGTGAATCTATTCTCTTCCCATTTTTTTCCTCATATAAATTATTACAGTCTCTTTATTAGAGTTCCCTGTTCTTTTCACTAGGTCCTATTTGCTTATCATTTGTTAGATATTAGTGTGTATGTAAATCCTAAACTCTTAATTATCCCTTCTTTCTAAATTTCTTTTGATATTCATAATTTGATTTTCGCAGGCTATGAAGTCCGTTTTGTATTTAGGTCATTAGTATGAATTTATAGATTGTGCCCGTAAGTGATATCTCATGATATTTCTCTTTCTGTGTCTGAGTTCCCTCACTTGGGGTGATGATTTCTTAGTACACCATGCTGCTGACAGCATCCTTGTTTCACTCTGTTTTATGGTTGAGTGGTGTTCCAGTTATAGATGTACCACCTTGTCCTCACTTTTCTTCCACTGGACCTTTTGGTGGATTCCATGTCTTGCCTATTGAAAGAGTGCTGCCCTGAAAATCAAGGTGCACGTGTCATTTTGAATGGTGATTTTCAGTGGACCGAGCTTCCCTGATAGCTCAGTTGGTAAAGAATCCTCCTGCAACGCAGGAGACTTTCAGGAGACCTGGGCTCGATCCCTAGGTTGGGAACATTACCTGAAGAAGGAAATGGCAAACCATTCCAGTATTCTTGCCTGGAGAATCCCATGAACATCCTTTGTCCTGGCAGGCTACAGTCCATGGGGTTGCAAAGAATCAGACACGACTGAGACAGCTAAACAACAAAAACCGCACCAGTTTTGACGTGTAAATATCGATCTGTACCAGCTCATTACTCCCCCCACCCCCTGCCACCTTTCCATTTTGGTAAGCGTAAGTTTCTGAGTCTGTGAATCTGTTTGCATTTTGTAATGACGCTCATTTGTATCCATGTTTAGATTCCACAGAAGTGATACTCTCTATTATCTTTCCCTTTCTCAGTTATTTCACTTAGTTTGATCACCTCTAGTTTCTTCCCTGTAACTGGAAATGGCATTATTTCATCCTTCTTTATGTCTGAGCCATATTGCATTGTGTATATGTACCTCATTTTCTGTATCCATTCGTCTGTCCTTGTACACTTAAGTTGCTCCCCTGTCTTGGCTATTGTACCTAGTGCTGCCATGATCTTTGGAGTGCAGGTGTCTTTTAACATTTTGCTTTTTTTCTGGATCTACTTCTAGGTATTGGATTTCTGGGTCACTGGGTACTTCTGTGCTTAATTTTTAAAAGAACCTCCATAATGTTCTACCTAATGGATGTACCAATTTACATTCCCACGAACAGTGTAGGAGGCTTTCTTTCTTTCCACACGTTCTGCAGAATTTATTGTTGTAGGTTTTTGATGTGGCCATTCTGACCAATGTGAGGTGATACCTCATGGTACATTTGATTTGCCTTTCTGAAAGAACTAGTGATGCTGAGCATCTTTTCATGTGCTTTCATCACCATCTCTATGACCTATTTAGAGAAACATGCATTTAGACCTTTGGATGATTTTTTTTGTTGAGTTTTTTTTTTTAATTGAGCTGTACTAATAATTTGTATGTGTTGAAGAGAAAGTTCTTGTGAAATCAACCCTGAATATTCATTGGAAGGACCAAAGCTCCAATCCTTTGGCCACCTGATGCAAAGAGTTGACTCATTGGAAAAGACCCTGATGCTGGGAAAAATTGAGGAAAGGAGGAGAAGTGGGCAGCAGAGGATGAGATGGTTGGATGGCTTTACCCACTCAACAGACATGAGTTTGAGCAAACTCTCAGAGATAGTCAGGGACAGGGAGGCCTGGCATGCTGCAGTCCATGGGGTCACAAAGAGTCAGACAAGACTTAGCAACTGAACAACTACAAAACCCTGAATCCTCCTGAATATAAACTGCCTAGCAATTCAGCTGGCGTTTAATATTCAGTTGTCCAGTATGAAAAGACAAAAAGATATGACACTGAAAGATGAATTCCCCTGGTTGGTAGGTGCCCAATATGCTACCAGAGAAGAGTGAAGAAATAAATCCAGAAGGAATGAAAAGGCTAAGTCAAAAAGGAAACAGTTGTGGGTGTGTATGGTGGTATAAGTAAAGTCTGATGCTATAAAGAGCAATATTGCATAGGAACGTGGAATGTTAGGTCTATGAATCCAGGTGAATTAGAAGTGGTCAAGAAGAAGATAGCAAGAGTGAACATTGACATTTGAAGAATAAGTGAACTAAGATGTGTGGGTTAGGGTTAGGGTTACAAGGTGGTCCACTGGAGAAGGGATCAGCAAACCACTTCAGTATTCTTGCCTTGAGAACCACATAAACAGTGTGAAAAGGCAAAAAGATAAGACACTGAAAGATGAACTCCCCAGGTAGGTAGATGCTCAATATGTTACTGCAGATCACTGGAGAAACACCTCCAGAAAGAATGAAGGGATGGAGCCAAAGCGAAAACAATACCCAGTTGTGGATGGGACTGGTGATAGAAACAAAGTTTGATGCTACAAAGAGCAATATTGCATAGGAACCTGGAATGTTAAGTCCATGAATCAAGACAAATTGGAAATGGTCAAACAGGAGATGACAAGAGTGAACATTGACATTCTAGGAATCAGCAAACTAAGGTGGACTGGAATGGGTGAATTTAACACAGATGACCATTATATCTACTACTGTGGGCAGGAATACCTTAGAAGAAGTGGAGTAGCCATCATAGTCAACAAAAGTGTCTGAGATGCAGTAACTGAATGCAATCTCAAAAACAACAGAATGATCCCTGTTAGTTTCCAAGGCAAACCATTCAATGTCACAGTAACCCAAGTCTATGGCCCAACCAGTAATTGCTGAAGAAGCTGAAGTTGAACAGTTCTATGAAGACCTACAAGACCTTCTAGATCTAACACCCCCAAAAATATGTCCTTTTCATTAAAGGGGACTGGAATGCAAAAGTAGGAAGTCAAGAAACACCTGGAGTAACAGGCAAATTTGGCCTTGGAGTACAGAATGAAGCAGGGCAAAGGCTAAGAGAGTTCTGCCAAGAAAATGCACTGGTCATAGCAAACACCCTCTTCTAACAACACAAGAGAAGACTCTACACATGGACATCAACAGATGGATGACACCAAAATCAGGTTGATTATATTCTTTGCAGCCAATGATGGAGAAGCTTTATACAGTCAGCAAAAACAAGACCAGGGGCCAACTATGGCTCAGATCATGAACTCCTTATTGCCAAATTCAGAATGAAATGGAAGAAAATAGGGAAAACCACTAGATCATTCAGGTATGACCTAAATCAAATCCCTTATGACTATGCAGTGGAAGAGAGAAATAGATTTAAGGGACTAGATCTGATAGACAGAATGCCTGATGAACTATGGATGGAGGTTCATGCCATTGTAGAGGAGACAGAAATCAAGGCCATCCCCAAAAATACAGAGAAGAAAAAGAAATACAAAAAATCAAAATGGCTGTCTGAGGAGGCCTTACAAATAGCTGTGAAAAGAGGGAAGTGAAAAGCAAAGGAGAAAAGGAAAGATATTCCCATTTGAATGCAGAGTTCCAAAGAAGAGCCAGGAGAGATAAGAAAGCCTTCCTCAGTGATCAGTGCAAAGAAATGGAGGAAAACAATAGAATGGGAAAGACTAGTGATCTCTTCAAGAAAATCAGAGATACCAAGGGAACACTTTATGCAAAGCTAGGCTCAATAAAGGACAGAAATGGTAGGGACCTAACAGAAGCAGAAGATATTAAGATGAGGTGGCAAGAATACACAGAAGAACTGTACAAAAAAGATCTTCATGACCCCGATAATCATGATCGTGTGATCACTCACCTAGAGCCAGACATCCTGGAATGTGAAATCAAGTGGGCCTTAGGAAGCATCACTATGAACAAATTAGTGGAGGTGATGGAATTCCAGTTGACTTATTTCAGATCCTAAAAGATGATGCTCTGAAAGTGCTTCACTCAATATGCCAGCAAATTTGGAAAACTCAGCAATGGCCACAGGACTGGAAAGGTCAGTTTTCATTCCAATCCCTAAGAAAGGCAATGCCAAAGAATGCTCAAACTACCCCACAATTGCACTCATCTCACACGCTAGTAAATTGGTGCTTAAAATTCTCCAAGCCAGGCTTCAGCAGGACATGAACCGTGAACTTCCAGATGTTCAAGCTGATTTAGAAAGGCAGAGGAACCAGAGATCAAATTGCCAACATCCACTGGATCATCAAAAAAGTAAGAGAGTTCCAGAAAAAGATCTATTTCTGTTTATTGACTATGCCAAAGCCTTTGACTGTGTGGGTCACAAGAAACTGTGGAAAATTCTGAAAGAGATGGGAATACCAGGCCACCTGACCTGTCTCTTGAGAAACCTATATGCAGGTCAGGAAGCAAGAGTTAGAACTGGACATAGCACAACAGACTGGTTCCACATAGAAAAAGGAGTACGTCAAGGCTGTATATTATCACCCTGCTTATTTAACTTATATGCGGAGTACATCATAAGAAACGCTGGGTTGGAGGAAGCACAAGCTGGAATCAAGATTGCCAGGAGCAGTATAAATAACCTCAGATATGCAGATGACATCACCCTTATGGCAGAATGAGAAGAAGAACTAAAGAGCCTCTTGATGAAAGTGAAAGAGGAGAGTGAAAATATTGGCTAAAGCTTAACATTCAGAAAACTAAGATCATGGCATCTGGTCCCATCACTTCATGTTTAATAGATGGGGAAACAGTGGAAACAGTGGTTGACTTTATTTCTCTGGGCCCCAAAATCACTTCAGATGGTGATTGCAGCCATGAAATTAAAAGACACTTGCTCTTTGGAAGGAACGTTATGAGCAATCTAGACAGCATATTAAAAAGCAGAGACATTACTTTGTCAACAAAGGTCTGTCTAGTCAAGTGTATTATCTTTCCAGTGGTCATGTATGGATGTGAGTATTGGACTATAAAGCAAACTGAGCAGAGAAGAATTGATGCTTTTGAACTGTGGTGTCGGAGAAGATGCTTGAGAGTCCCTTGGACCACAAGGAGATCCAACCAGTCCATCCTAATGGAGATCAGTCCTGGATGTTCATTGGAAGGACTGATGTTGAAGCTGAAACTCCAATACTTTGGCCACCTGATGCAAAGAGGTGCCTTATTTGAAAAGACCCGGATGCTGGGAGGGATTGATGGCAGGAGGATAAGGGGACGACAGAGAATGAGATGGTTGGATGGTATCACCAACTTGATGGACATGGGTTTAGGTGGACTCCGGGAGTTGGTGATGGACTGGGAGGCGTGGTGTGCCGTGGTTCACGGGGTCGCAAAGAGTCAGACATGACTGAGCGACTGAACTGAACTGAATTAGTGTTAGAAAAATTGTTTGATATAGGTGCCCTGGGATGGCATCTGATTTTAGTCCAGGAGAAGGCACAGCTCATGAGTGTAGCACATCTTCTGTGGAATTTAACACTTGTTTAACTATCACTATAGGTAAAACAACCCAATCATCTACTTCCAAATACCCTGGCTTTAACTCTGATGTTGGAATTATATAGGAGTCAAAATTCAAGTCTTCATAATCTGTATATTCATAGCTTCAATATCTTTAGTGACTGATAGTTTATACCATAAGGCATGGAGTGTTAATTTTGTCTCTTATGTATAAAATTTATAGAGATAGAAAGGCAATTAAGATGAAAATAATAGCTGGTAAGATTCTTCGGATAGTCTACTTCTTGTGTGTCTATAGTGCTATTGTGTGTGAGTTTTGTTGTCAAAATAAGTGAGATAATGTAAACTACTAGTGAGCTAAGAAAACAATTACTAATGTGTTATCATGAAGTGTCAGAATTCTTCTATGATGGCTGGTGTTGCATCTTGAAAGTCTAGTTGTAGAGGATATGCCATTGATATATACAGATTTTTCACCTATAACTTAACTTCAACAAAGTGATATTATATTTTACTAATATCTCCTAAATAGAAAAAGAAATCATGGTTATGATTTTGGCTTGAAATCAGTAGATGGGGGTTTGATTCCTCCCTTATTTATTTTCAAATGATGTGCATAGGTTCTTTGAGTGTGTGATATGGTTGGTCTACTATTAAGACCTCGTCTTGATGCAAATGCCTCTCAGGTAATAAGAATTATTGGTATTACTGTGGTTAAAGAAGTGAATGGGCCTATAGATGAAATAGTATTTCATACTGTGTATGCATCTGGGTAGCCAGAATATTGTTGTGGTATTCCAAACAGGCCTAGAAAGCATTTTTGAAAAAGGTTATGTTAACATCTACAAATACATTTATGAAGTGAATTTTTGCTCATGTCAAGTTGAGTATAGCCTGAGAATAATGAGATTCAGTGCAGAAAGCCCCCTGTAATAGCAAATCTCCCCCTGAAAGTACATAATGCAACTATGTAACTACATAGTGTATATCATGAAGAAAATATCTGAAGATGAATTAGCCAGGAAAGTTCCTATTAACCCTCTGACTGTGAAAAGAAATACAAAACCTAGGACTCACATTATAGCTGGGGGTCATTTAATGTTACTGTCATGAGGCATTGCTAATCAACTGAACAGTTTTACTCTTGTTGGCCTGGTAATAATTATAGTGGCTGATGTGAAATAGGCTTGTGTGTCAACATACATCCTTACTGTGAATATCTAATGTTCTCATACAATAAATCCTAAGAATCCAGTTGACACTATAGCTCAGACCATTCCCATGCACCTGAATGTTTCTTTTCCCCTAAATAATAGGTTACAATATGTGAAATCATTCTAAATCTTGGCAAAATCAAAAGATATACTTCAGAATGTCGGAAAAATCAGATCAATGTTGATACAGTATTGGGTCCTCTCCTCCTTCAGGATCAAAGAAAGCTGTATTTACATTTCAGTCTGTTAATAGCATAGTAAAAATACCAGCTGCCAATACAGGTAGTGATAGTAATATGGCTGTGATTAGGACTAATCACATGAATAACAGTG
This sequence comes from Cervus elaphus, assembly GCF_910594005.1. NCBI lineage: Eukaryota > Metazoa > Chordata > Mammalia > Artiodactyla > Cervidae > Cervus > Cervus elaphus. Next base: position 198,008 of record NC_057833.1, on the reverse strand, counting down.
TTTGATATTGGGATATGGCAGGGGTTTATATTAATAGTTGTAGTAATAAAATTGATAACACCTAAGATAGAAGAAACACCTGTTAGGTGTAGAGAAAAAATAGTAAAGTCTACTTAAGCTCCAGCATGAGCTAGATTTCTGGCTAAAGGTGTAGACAGCTCAGCCTGTGCCAGTGCCTGCTTCAACAATTGGTGATGCAAGCAGTAAGAGGAAAGAGGGAGGGAGAAGTCAGAAGCTTATTTATTCAGGGAAAACTATGTCATTAGCTCCAGCTAGTAGGGAAACTAATCAGTTACCAAAGCCTCCAATCATAATAGGGAGTACTATAATGAAAATTATTACAAATGCATGAGCTGTTACAATTACATTATAAAGTTGGTCATCTCCAAGTCGAGTTCCAGGTTGGCCCAACCCAGCACAGATTAAGAACCTTGGGGCTGTGCCTGCTGTTGCCAGCCAAAATCTTGGCCTTCTTTGCCCACTGACGCTGAACGGAAAATATGGAGACCGGGCTTGGAGGAAATAGAAAGGTGGCTTTTGTTCTTATCTGGCAGAGAGGAGAAACACAGTAGGCTTATGCCTCGAGAGCTGTGCCCTGCCCCCCATGAGGAATCTAGGGGCTTATAGAAGGCAAGAGCTCACAGTCAGGAATCAGTGATGAGGAGCAAAGGGAATAGGATCTTGATTTCTTCCTTTTGCATTGTTTCAAAGACAGTAGGAGACTGACGTCAATAACCTAGTAACTGAGTCTGGCACTCGGTGACTCTGTGGCCTTCTTTCTGATACGTAACTAAAAGGGGAAGAGTGTTCTAAGGGTAAGCAGCAGATAGGGGATATATTTAGCGCAGAGTCAAAGGAACATAGGTGCCAAGTGTAGCTTCTGCAGAGTTTAGGGACAGAAAAGCAAACTTAGTCCCAGACACTCAGCGTGAGGAGCAGTTACAGGAAAAAGAAAAGTTAGCAATGTTCAGGCCTGCTCACTCTTCTCTTTATCTTCTTTGTTGTCAGAAAAGAAAGGAGAAAAACTTATTCCTCCTTTTTCTCTTTCACTGCAACACTGCCTCCCGGCTCAAGCACCAAATAGTAAGTATATAGTACAGATATCTTTACGGTTAGTTGAAAATAATAGGCAGTTAATGAACATAGGCAGAATGGCTGAGTAAGCTTTAGACTGTAAATCTAAAGACAGGGGTTTAATCCACTTTTTCTTTTTACTAAGTCCTGTGATGAATATTTCATGTTGAATTGCAAATTCAAAAAAGCCGGTTCAATTTGCTGGGACTTATACCGCTTTTTTTTTTTTTTTCTTTTTTCCTTTTGAAATAGAAGTAAGTTAAAGTCAGTTGACCAGGGTATTTAGCTGTTAACTCAAAGTTCGTGGGGTTATAGCCCACCAATCTAGAGAGGGTTTAGCTTGAAGTGGCTGGTTTGCATTCAATTGATGTAAGATATAATCTTGCAAACCTTATGAACAGGAATTAAGTAAATTATACTTGCTTAGAACTTTGAAGTATAAGGAACATCCTTGTAGTACAGGAATTTTCCTGTAGTTCATACAGTAAAGAATCTGCTTGCAATGCAGGAGACCTGGGTTCCATTCATGGATCGGGAAGATCCCCTGGAGAAGGGAATGGCAATCCACTCCAGGATTCTTGCCTGGAGAATCCCATGGACAGAGGAGCCTGGTGGGCTACAGTCTATGGGATCACAAAGAGTCGGACATGACTGAGCGATTAAGCCCACAACACACAGGGCATTGAAGGCTCTTGGTCTAGTTAACCTAAATTCCTATTCCCGCACTGAGAGAATTGGTGTTATGGGTAGAAATATGTGGCTATTGCAGTTATTGTGGATAGGAATGTCATTTGTTTCATAAGGCTCTTGGTCTATTTAACCTAAATTCCTATTCCAGCACTGAGATAATTGGTGTTATGGGTGAAAATATTGTGGCTATTACAGTTATTGTGGATAGGAGTGTTATTTGTTTCATAGTGTAGAATCGTCATGTTTTCTCTGTTATTTGTGGAGAGGAATAAGTTTAGTGCTGTGGAGTGTGTGAGTCATATGTTGAAGTACAGTAGTGCCATGATTGCTATTACTATTGGTAAAACAATGCTTTTTTTGGTTGTTGTTATTTTTTCAGTAATTATTCACTTGGGTCTCAGTCCTAATAGTGGTGGAAGGCCCCTATTGATAATAGAATGATGAGGATAAGGGTTGTTATGATAGGTATCTTGATGCATGTATGTGATAGTGATAATGTGGTAGTGGTGGAGTTGGTTATGAACATTCTGAATATGGTGGAAGTTAAGATAATATAACCAGGTTTAGTGGAGAAGGCAATGGCAACCCACTCCAGTACTCTTGCCTGGAAAATCCCATGGATGGAGGAGCCTGGTAGGCTGCAGTCCATGGGGTTGCTAATAGTCGGATACGACTGAGCAACTTCACTTTCACTTTTCACTTTCATGCATTGGAGAAGGAAATGGCAACCCACTCCAGTGTTCTTGCCTGGAGAATCCCAGAGAAGGCAGAGCCTGGTGGGCTGCCGTCTATGGGACTGCAGAGTCGGACACGACTGAAGCAACTTAGCAGCAGCAGCAGCAGCCAGGTTTAGTGCTGTCAGAGTGGAATTACATAATAGGATGGCGTTTATACATCCTATGTGGGCCGTTGATGACTAGGCTGTGATTTTTCATACTGCATCTGATTTCACCATCCTCAGCCTCCAATTATAATGGATAATGTGGATATAGCTTGTATCAACTTGGGCTTCCCTGCTGGCTCAGATGATAGAGAATCTGCCTGCAATGTGGAAGACCTGGGCTTGATCCCTGGCTTGGGAAGATTCCCTGGAGGAGAGCATGGCAACCAGCTCCAGTATTCTTGCCTGGAGAATGCCCACAGCAGAAGAGCCTGGTGGGATACAGTCCCTGGAGTCAAAAAGAGTCAGATACAGCTGAGCGACTAAGCCCTGCACACAGTACACTATTAAATTAATTGATGGTGAAGTTTGGTATAGCACAGACATGGGTGCAAGTTTTTGTCATGTTCATAGGATGAAGCCAGATGTTAGTAAAATGTCTTGTATACCTTCTGGTACTCCATTGTGAAATGCAGATATTTCCAGTTTTATTCATAAGGCTATTGTTATTAATATGGATTCTGTTGGATTAAATAGTTTTGTGACAGTCCATTGGCCTGAGAATAATAGACAATGACAGTTATCATGAGTAATATTGATGTGGTGGATTGTGTCAAGTATTTAGTTGATGCTTCTGTTGCTCCTGGGTTGAATTATTTATTATGATGGGGATCATGCCTAATGTATTTATTTCAAAGCCAAATCAGATAAGTAATCAATGGAGATAATTATAATGACAATAAATCCTGAGAAAATAGTTGATAGGATAATGATAAAGATGATGGGACTTATTAGTACAGAAAGGGTATAAATGAACATTTTTGGGGTACAGGCCCAATAGTTTAAATAGCTGACCTTACTTATAGAATGTGGTGTAATTTGGTAGCACAAAGAACTTTGGATTCTTAGGGGTCTGTTCAATTCCTATAATTCTAGATATAAAGGATTTAAATACCTATCATTTACTCTCTCAAAGTAACTCTAGTCAGACACATTTGTTATGCTTGTGGAAGAGTACTTGATAATAGGATGGATAAGGATATGTGTCATATGCATAGGGCTTAGTGTTACGGATAGAAAATATTTGTGAGTAAATGTATTCATGGGCATGTTGGAATCAGGGGTATAATGCTCAAATTCATAGGAAGGAGAGTGTTAATAATAGTGATTAAGTTCCGTTCAGTTGCTCAGTCATGTCCGACTCTTTGTGACCCCATGGACTCAGCACGCCAGGCCTTCTGTCCATCACTGACTCCTGGAGTCCACCCAAATCCATATCCATTGAGTCAGGGATGCCATCCCACCATCTCATCCTCTCTTGTCCCCTTCTCCTCCTGCCTTCAACCTTTCACAGCATCAGGGTCTTTTCCAACGGTCAGTTCTTCACATCAGGTGGCCAAAGTATTGGAGTTTCAGCTTTAGCATCAGTCTTTCCAATGGATATTCAGGACTGATTTCCTTTAGCATGGACTGGTTGTATCTCCCTGGAGTCTGAGGGATTCTAAAGACTTCTCCAACACCACAGTTCAAAAGCATCAATTCCTCAGTGCTCAGCTTTCTTTATAATACAATTTCACATCCATACATGACCACTGGAAAAATCATAGCTTTAACTAGACAGATCTTTGTCAACAAAGTAATGTCTGTGATTTTTAATACGCTGTCTAGGTTAGTCAAAACTTTTCTTCTGGGGAGAAAGCCTATTTTAATGTCATGACTGCAGTCCCCATCTGCAGTGATTTTCAGTTCAGTTCAGTTCAGTCGCTCAGTCGTGTCCGATTCTTTGAGACCCCATAAACCGCAGCACACCAGGCCTCCCTGTCCATCACCAATACCCGGAGTCTACCCAAACCCATGTCCATTGAGTTGGTGATGCTACCCAACCATCTCATCCTCTGTCATCCCCTTCTCCTCCTGCCCTCAATCTTTCCCAGCATCAGGGTCTTTTCAAATGGGTCAGCTCTTCGCATCAGGTGGCCAAACTATTGGAGTTTCCACTTCATTGTCAGTCCTTCCAATGAACATTCAGGGCTGATCTCCTTTAGGATGGACTGGTTGGATCTCCTTGCAGTCCAAGGGACTCTCAAGAGTCTTCTCCAATACCACAGTTCAAAAGCATCCGTTCTTCTGTGCTCAGCTTTCTTTGTAGTCCAACTCTCACATCCATACATGACCACTGGAAAAAGCATAGCCTTGACTGGATGGACCGTTGTTGGCAAAGTAGTCTCTGCTTTTTAATATGCTGTCTTGGTTGCTCATAACTTTCCTTCCAAGTAGTAAGAGTCTTTTAATTTCATGGCTGCAGTCACGATCTGCAGTGATTTTGGAGCCCCCAAAAATAAAGTCAGCCACTGTTTCCACTGTTTCTCCATCAATTTGCCATGAAGTGATGGGACCAGATGCCATGATTTTAGTTTTCTGAATGTTGAGTTTTAAGTCAACATTTTCACTCTCCTCTTTCACTTTTATCAAGAGGCTCTAGTTCATCTTCACTTTCTGCCATAAGGGTGGTGTCATATGCATATCTGAGATTATTGATATTTCTCCTGGCAATCTTGATTCCAGCTTGTGCTTCTTCCAGCCCAGGGTTTCTCATGATGTACTCTGCATATAAGTTAAATAAGCAAGGTGACAACAACAGCCTTGACCTACTCTTTTTCCTATTTGGAACCAGTCTGTTATTCCATGACCAGTTCTAACTGTTGCTTCCTGACATGCATACAGGTTTCTCAGGATACAGGTCAGGTGGTCTGGTATTCCCATCTCTTTCAGAATTTTCCACAGTTTCTTGTGATCCACACAGTCAAAGGCTCTGGCATAGTCAATAAAGCAGAAATAGATGTTTTTCTGGAACTCTCTTGCTTTTCGATGATCCAGCGGATGTTGGCAGTTTGATCTCTGGTTCCTCTGCCTTTTCTAAACCCAGCTTGCACATCTGGAAGCTCACAGTTCACGTTTTGCTGAGGCCTGGTGGAGCCCCCCTCCCCCAAATAAATTCTGTCACTCTTTCCATTGTTTTCCCATCTATTTGCCATGAAGTGATGGTACTAGATGCTAGGATCTTAGTTTTCTGATTGTTGAGTTTTAAGCCAACTTTTTTCAAAGAGGGCGTTTGCTTTGACCAGTGCATTCTCTTGGCAGAGCTCTATTAGCCTTTGCTGTGCTTCATTCTGTACTCCAAGGCCAAATTTGCCTGTTACTCGAATTGTTTCTTGACTTTCTACTTTTGCATTCCAGTCTTACAAGTCTTCATAGAACTGTTCAACTTCAGCTTCTTCAGCACTACTGGTCAGGGCATAGCCTTGGATTACTGTGATATTGAATGGTTTGCCTTGGAAATGAACAGAAATCCTTCTGTCGTTTTTAAGACTGCATCCAAGTACTGCATTTCAGACTCTTTTGTTGACTATGATGGCCACTCCATTTCTTCTAAGGGATTTTTGCCCACACTAGTAGATATAATGGTTTCAATAATACGTCAACTGTGAACATCGAGATGTTCAAGCTGGTTTTAGAAAAGGCAGAGGAACCAGAGATCAGGTTGCCAACATTCACTGGATCATTGAAAAAGCAAGAGAATTCCAGAAAAATATCTATTTCTGCTTTATTGACTATGCCAAAGTTTTGACTGTGTGGATCACAATAAATTGTGGAAATTTCTTAAAGAGATGGGAATACCAGACCACCTGACCTGTATGCAGGTCAGGAAGCAACAGTTAGAACTGGACATGGAACAACAGACTGGTTCCAAATAGGAAAAGGAGTACGTCACGGCTGTATATTGTCAGCCTGCTTATTTAACTTATATGCAGAGTACATCATGAGAAATGCTGGGCTGGAGGAAGCACAAGCTGGAATCAAGATTTCTGGGAGAAATACCAATAACCTCAGATATGCAGATGACACCACCCTTATGGTAGAAAGTGAAGAAGAACTGAAGAGCCCCTTAATGAAAGTGAAAGAAGAGAGTGAAAAAGTTTGCTTAAAGTTGAAAATTTAGAGGAGAAGGCAATGGCATCCCACTCCAGCACTCTTGCCTGGAATATCCCATGGTTGGAGGAGCCTGGTAGGCTACACTCCATGGGGTCACGAAGAGTTGGACACGACTGAGTGACTTCCCTTTCACTTTTCACTTTCTTGCATTGGAGAAGGAAATGGCAACCCACTCCAATGTTCTTGCCTGGAGAATCCCAGGGATGGCGGAGCCTGGTGGGCTTCTGTCTACCGGGTCGCACAGAGTCAGACATGACAGAAGCGACTTAGCAGCAGCGTCTGCAACATTCAGAAAACTAAGATCATGGTATCTGGTCCCATCACTTCATGGCAAATAAATGGGGAAACAGTGGAAACAGTGACTGACTTTATTTTCTTGTGCTCCAAAATCACTGCAGATGGTGATTGCAGCCATGAAATAAAACAACGCTTACTCCTTTTAAGAAAAGTTATGACCAACCTAGACAGCCTGTTAAAAAGCAGAGACAGTACTTTACAAACAAAGATCCGTGTAGTCAAGGGAATTGTTTTTCCAGTAGTCATGTATGGATGTAAGAGTTAGACTATAAAGAAAACTGAGCACTGAAGAATTGATGCTTTTGAGCTATGGTATTGGAGAATACTCTTGAGAGTCCCTTGGACTGCAAGGAGATCCAGCTGAAAGGTTGTTTCTTGGCCTCCGGAGGAGACGAATTCAATCCGGGGCCAGAGATGAGGCTGAATTGCTCAGAGCTTTTGTGTAATAAAGTTTTATTAAAGTATAAAGGAGATAGAGAAAGCTTCTGACATAGGCGTCAGAAGGGGGCAAAAGAGTACCCTCCTCCTTCTCTTTAGCTGTATGTTATATAGTCACTCACAGTCTGTTAATGAAAAGAAAGGAGTGTCATAAAATTTAGAATGGCACCAGATAATTCATCCCTGGCCATAAAATGACTGACCTGAATCTTGTAGAAGAGCAGAATACCAACAAATAGTTTTGTTTACATAGATTAGGGGAACAATACCTGAGTAAGCAGGTTGGGCCATTTGTCGGAACTAACTTGAAGATAGAGTCTGGGGTACATTAACATAGCTTAAGACAATATTTCCATAAGAAAAAGCTAGGTATTGGTTAAATCAAGGTTTGAGAATAGTTAGCTTCAGATGAAACCAGGTGTCATGGCAACACAGCATTTTAAGAGAAACCTCCTTTTAAATTTGTATAGAGAAGAAAAATATCACTAGTTTTTTTCCTCCTGCCACTTAACAGAGATAAAAATGTCTGGCACTTGCAGCCTCTTTTCTCCATTTGGAGACCCCTGGCCTTTCTGCCTGTTACCCTCTCACAGCCAGTCCATCCTAAAGGTAATCAGTCCTGAATGTTCATTGGAAGGACTGATGTAGAAGCTGAAACTCCAATACTTTGGCCACCTGATGCAAAGAACTTACTCACTGGAAAAGACCCTGATGCTGGGAAAGAATGAAGGCAGGAGCAGAAGGGGACGACAGAGGATTAAATGGTTGGATGGCATCATGACTCAATGGACATGAATTTGAGTAAACTCCGGGAGTTGGTGATGGACAGGGAGGCCTGGTGTGCTGGAGTCCATGGAGTCGCAAAGTGACTGAGCAACTGACCTGACTGACTGATGTTTCCATCATATGCTGGAGCAGCAACTGCGTCACACTCGAGTGACTCTGAGGAGATACCCCACGTCCAGGGGCAAAGGAGAAGCCCCAGAAAGATGGTACGAGGGGCACAGTCACATTCAGAATCAAACCCCACACCTGCCAGAGACGCTCAGAGGCTCAAACGCACCCTGTGCACACCAGGACCTCAGCCACACAGAGACTGAGACAGAACTGTGTCTGGGTGTGTCCTGAGGAGATACGGGTCAGCAGTGGACTGCCGCAGGAACAGGGACTCTGGGTGCAGTAGACCTGGGTATGGCATAAGCCCTCTGGGAGAAGTTCACCGTTAACCCACCACAGAGCCGCCAGGAGGTCCACAGGACTGGGGAAACAGACTCTTGGAGGGCACAACAGAACCTAGTGCACACCAGGACCCAGGAGAAAGGAGCAGTGACCCACAGGAGACTGACCAAGACTTGCCCGCTAGTGTCCAGGAGTCTCTGCTGGAGGCGTGGGTTGGTGGTGGCCTGCTGCAGGGTTGGGGACACTGACTGTAGCAGGGCCCGCATGGCATCTTTTGAAGGAGGTCGCCGTTATCTTCATCACCTCCACCATAGTTTGGCCTCAGGTCAAAAAACAGAGAGGGAACACAGCCTCGATCTTCAACAGAAAATTGGATTTCCATCAGAGGGCAGACAGACTGAAAACCACAATCACAGAAAACTAACCAATCTGATCACATGGACCATAGCCTTGTCTAACTCAGTGAAACTATGAACCATGCTGTGTAGAGCCAGCCAAGACAAACGGGTCATGGTGGAGATTTCTGACAAAACATGGGCCACTGGAGAAAGGAATGGCAAACCACTTCAGTATTCTTGCTTTGAGAACCCCATGAGCAGTACGAAAAGGCAAAAAGATAGGATAATGAAAGATAAGCTCCCCAGGTCGGTAGGTATCCAATATGCTTCTAGAGATCAGTGGAGAAATAATTCCAGAAAGAATGAAGAGACAGAGCCAAAGCAAAAGCAACACCCAGTTGTGGATGTGACTGGTGATGGAAGGAAAGTCCGATGCTGTAAAGAGCAATATAGCATAGGAACCTGGAATGTTAGGTCCATGAATCAAGGCAAATTAGAAGTGGTCAAGAGGAGATGGCAAGAGTGAACATTGATATTTCAGGAATCAGCAAAATAACAAGGACTTCTAGAATGGGTGAGTATAATTCAGATGACCATTATGTCTTTTGGGCAAGAATTCCTTAGAAGAAATGGAGTAGCCCTGATTGTCAACAAAAGAGTCTGATGCAGTACTTGGATGTAATCTCAAAAATGACAGAATGATCTCTGTTCATTTCCAAGGTGAACCATTCAATATCACAGTAATCCAAGTCTATGCCCCGACCAATAAGGCTGAAGAAGCTGAAATTGAATGGTTCTATGAAGACCTACAAGACCTTCTATAACTAACACCCCAAAAAGGTGTCCTTTTCATTAAAGGGGACTGGATGCAAAAGTAGGAAATCAAGAAATACCTGGAGTAATGGGAAAATTTAGCCTTGGAATGAAGCAGGGCAAACCCTGCAATTTTTGGAATTCCCAATAACCTTGGAATTTAGCCTACAGAATGAAGCAGGGCAAACCCTAATAGAGTTTTGCCAAAAGAATGCATTCATCATAGCAAACACCCTCTTCCAACAACATAAGGGAAGACTCTACACATGAACATCACCAGATGGTCAATACCGAAATCTGGTTGATTATATTCTTTGCAGCCAAAGAAGGAGAAGCTGATTATAGTCAGCAAAAAGAAGACTGGGAGCTGACTGTGGCTCAGACCATGAACTCCTTATTGCCAAATTCAGACTGAAATAGAAGAAAATAAGAAAAACCACTAGACCATCCGGTATGACCCAAATCAAAACCCTTATGACTATATAGTGGAAGTGACAAACATATTCAAGGGATTATATCTGCTAGACAGAGTGCCTGAATAACTACAGATGGAGCTTTGTGACATTGTAGAGGAGGCAGTGATCAAGACCATCCCCAAGAAAAAGAAATGCAAAAAGGCAAAATGGATGTCTGAGGAGGCCTTACAAGTAGCTCTGAAAAGAAGAGAAGCGAAAGGCAAAGGAGAAAAAGAAAGATATACCCATTTGAATGCAGAGTTCCAAAGAAGAGCCAGGAGAGATAAGAAAGCCTTTCTCAGTGATCAGTGCAAAGAAATAGAGGAAAACAATAGAATGGGAAAGATTAGAGATCTCTTCAAGAAAATTAGAGATACCAAGGGAACATTTCATGCAAAGATGGGCACAATAAAGGACAGGAATGGTAGGGACCTAACAGAAGCAGAAGATATTAAGAAGAGATGGCAAGAATACACAGAGGAACTGTACAAAAAAGATCTTCCCAACCCAGATAATCACGATGGTGTGATCACTCACCTAGAGCCAGACATCCTGGAATGTGAAATCAAGTGGGCCTCAGGAAGCATCACTATGAACAAAGCTAGTGAAGGTGATGAAATTCCAGTTGAGCTATATCAAATCTTAAAAGATGATGCTGTGAAAGTGCTGTGCTCAATGTTCCAGCCAATTTATAAAACTTAGGAGTGGCCACAGGACTGGAAAGGTCAGTTTTCATTCCAATCCCAAAGAAAGACAATGCCAAAGAATGCTCAAACTACGGTACAACTGCACTCATCTCACATGCTGGCAAAGTAATGCTCAAAATTGTCCAAGTCAGGCTTCAACGGAGCATGAACCATGAACTTCCAGATGTTCAAGCTGGATTTAGAAAAGGCAGAGGGACCAGCGATGAAATTGCCAACAACCATTGAATCATCAAAAAAGCAAGAGAATGTCAGAAAAACATTTATTTCTGCTTTACTGACTATGCCAAAACTTTGACTGTTTGGATTACAACAAAGTGTGGAAAATTTTTCAAGAGATGGGAATACCAGACCACCTGACCTGCCTCCTGAGAAATCTGTATGCAGGTCAGGAAGCAACAGTTATAACTGGACATGGAATAACAGACTGGTTCCAAATAGGAAAAGGAGTACGTCAAGGCTGTATATTGTCACCCTACTTATTTAACTTATATGCAGAGTACATCATGCAAAATGCTGGACTGGATGAAGCACAAGCTGGAATCGAGATTGCTGGGAGAAATTTCAATAACCTCAGATATGCAGATGACACCATCCTTATGGCAGAAAGTGAAGAAGAACTAAAGAACCTCTTGATGAAAGTGAAAGAGGAGAGTGAAAAAGTTGGCTTAAAAGTCAATATTCAGAAAAAGATCATGTCATCTGGTCCCATCACTTCATGACAAGTAGATGGGGAAACAATGGAAACAGTGGTTGATTTTATATTTTTTGGGCTCCTAAATCACTGTAGATGGTGAGTGCAGCCTTGAAATTCAAAGACGCTTGCTCCTTGGAAGAAAAGAAAGAAAAGAAAAGAAGAGAATACCTAGACAGCATATTAAAAAGCAGAGACATTACTGTGCTTACAAAGGTCCGTCTAGTCAAAACTATGGTTTTTCATCTATATATGGGTGTGGGAGTTGGACTATAGAGTAGTCATGTATGGATGTAAGAATTGGACTATAAAGAAAGCTGAGAGCTGAAGAATTGATGCTTTTGAACTGTGGTGTTGGAGAAGACTCTTGAGAGTCCCTTGGACAGCACTGAGATCCAGTCCATCCTAAAGGAAATCAGTCCTGAATATCCATTGGAAGGACTGATGCTAAAGCTGAACCTCCAATACTTTGGCCACCTGATGTGAGGAAGTGACTCATTGGAAAAGACCCTGATGCTGGGAATGATTGAAGGCGGCAGGAGAAAGGGGCGACAGAGGATGAGAGGGTTAGACGGCATCACTGACTCCATGGACATGAGTTTGAGCAAACTCCAGGAGTTGGTGGTGGACAGGGAGGCCTGGCGTGCTGCAGCCCATGGGCTCACAAAGAGTCAGATATGACTGAATGACTTAACTGATGGTTTGGGTAGAGGAGTTCATATGGTTAAAGCTAGGCTCAAGGCAAAGATAGGTTCAAGGATAAGTACAGAAACTGAGGATGTGGCTGGTCATAGGGCTTCTTTAATAAATAGTTTGAGTGCATCGCCAATAGTTTGGAGTAGGCTGTATGGCCCTACAACATTTGGGCCTTTTCAGAATTGTGTATAGCCTAGAACTTTTCATTTTACTAGTGTTAAGAGTGCTATAGCTAGGAAGATGGGCATAATAACTATTAGAATATTATGAACAGTTTGTTAAGGATAGGATTTAAATCTCTGATCATACAGGTTCAAGTTTTATGGAGTTATCAGGTTCTGCCACCTTAAATAAGGCCTGTTTTTGGGTGGAAATGTTTACTTATCCATTAAGATAAAATTATTCATTGTTTTAAGGCACTTATTTAACGTTGGCCTTATTTCTCTTGTCTTTTCCTACTGAGAAAATTGTGTAATAGATGGAAACCGACCTGAATGACTCTGGTCTGAACTCAGATCATGTAGAACTTTAATTGTTGAACAAAACAAAACTTTAATACTGGTCACACCATTCAGGTGTCCTGATCCAACATCAAGGTTGTAAACACTGTTGTTAATATGAACTCTAAAATAGGACTGTGCTATTATCCCTAGCGTTACTTGTCCCATTGATCAATTTCTTGGATCAATAATTGATAATTTGATTTGTCTGGGAGGTCTTGGCTTTAAAAGTCACTTGGAGGATCTTTTGTTCTCCAAGGTCACACCAGTCAAAATCATTATTAGCTCATGAAAAGTTCTGTTATCCCTTAATGGTTTAATTTTATTTGGGGGGCTAATTAATTAAAGTTCCATAGGGTCTTCTCGTCTCATTGGTTTTTTCCCCTGACTTTATGGGAAGGTCAGTTTCACTGATGAGAAGTAAGAGTAAAACCCTTGTGTGGCCATTGATACAAGTCCTTATTTAGAGAACCAATGATTAGGCTACATTTGCACAGTCAGGGTACCACAGCTCTTTAACGATTGTCACTGGGCACGCAGTGCCTCTAATACTAGTGATGCTAGAGATGATGTTTTTGATAAACAGGCAGGGTTTATGTTTGCCGAGTTCTTTTCCCTCTTTTCATCTTTGCTTGAGTGGATGCCTCTGTTGGGTTAACAGTGCAATTAATAACCTAATATTAGATTATTTTTATTTACTCTTCACCATCAAGGAGTAATACTAGTTGCTGACACAAACTTGTGCAGGGAGTCTTAGGGAGTTTTATTGTTTTCCTTTTTCAGGTTTACAAGACCAGAAGCATGGATATACTACGAAGACTTCGCTTCATTTTAGATTATTTTAGATAATGCTAGCTACTGGCATTGATAGTAGGATAAGGAAAAACATATAATAGATGCTAGTTGTCCAGTGATGATAAAGGGATGTTCTACTGGTTGTCCTCCAATTCATGCAAGTCTTAAGAGGTTCACTACTAGAATTCAGAATAAGCACTGGCTGAATGGTCAGAATGTCATGCATTGTCGTTTGCATGTATGAAGTAATGGCATTAATACTAAGATTAGGATAGAAAAGATTCGGGCTAAAATTCTGCCTAGTTTGTTAGGGCGTGATCGTAGGACTGCATATGTGAATAAGAAGTATCATTCTGGCTTGATGTGTGAAGGTGTGTTGAGAGGTTTGCCGGGGTGTAGCTATCTGGGTCTCCTAGTAGGTCAGGTGAAAATAGGACTAGTATTTTTAACCCCAGAACTAGTAGCAAGGCACCCAAGATGTCTTTAAATGTATAATATAGATGGAATGGGATCTTGTCTATATCAGATGAAATTCCTACTGAGTTATTTGATCCTGTTTCATGGAGAGATAGTAAGTGGACTATAGTAAGTGCTGCAATAAATGAGCTTGTAGAGAAGGGGAACTGACCATGTTACTAGTTGGTCATAATTAATTGTTATTACAGAAATTACTTGTGTAAATTTAAATTATGCTGATAAGTAAGGTGATAAGGAAAGAGGAAATACAGTGTGATTAGCCCCTTTTGATCTGATACTAATATAGACATTTTTATTTGAATAAGGGAGGTGGTTTTTGGCAAAATATCCTCTCCTCAGATTCAGTCTAGAAGGGGGGTGCAGACTTTTGGCTGGTTAAGTTTAAATAAGGGGTCAGGTGGTGTATGATAGTGGAAAAGTATCCTTGAATACATTTGAATAGTTGAACTTCAGATTTTGTGTTACTGCTAGTTTTGAGTGCCAAGATGAAGCCTAGAATATTCAGGGCCAGGGCCGTTATTTTGAGGTAGTAAGGTATGGTTATTTGTGGAACTGCTGTTGGGGGAATATTGTTGGAGATAATAAAGCCAGCAAAAATACTTCCAACTAGTAGGCATTTAATTGATTAGGAGGGGGTTGTTCTTGTTAATGATAATCAGAGTAGAGAATTGAGGCCATCCTAGTAGGATGAAGAAGATAGTGAGAATGCTGGAGATGGCTGTGAGTGAGGAGGCAGTTTGTGCAGGGGATCAGGCATTGGTATAAGGCATATTCACAGTTTCAATATTTAGGTCTTTAGAGTAGAATCCAGTGAGGAAAGGCATTCCTGTCAATGCTAAGCTGCCAAAGATAAGGGCGGTTGTAGTAAAAGGCATAGCTTTAAACAGGCCTCCTATTTTTTGAATATCTTGTTCATCATTTAGGTTGTGAATAATCTGGGTTACATAAATAGAATGGCTTTGAAAAAGGCAAGAGCATTGTTTTGGAGAAAGAGGAATGCTGGGTAGAGTTGGTTGATGCCAATTGTTACTATCCTGAGGCCTAATTGATTGGAGGTGGAGAAAGCAATGATTTATTTTGATATCATTCTGGGTAATGGCACATATTGCTATAAATGTTGTGATAGCCCCTAGGCATAATGTAACCGATGGGGTACATTTATAGCTGTCTGTCAGAGGCTAGAGGTGGATGAGTAGGAACATATCTGCTACTACTATTGTGCTTGAGTGGAGTAGGGCTGAGACTGATGTGGGCCCTCTATTGCTGAGGGTAATTGTGGGTGTAGCCCAAATTGGCAAATTTTCCTGGTGCAGCTAATACTAAACTTAATATAGGCAATTTGAATTAAGTTGAGCAAGAGAGTTCCAGAAAAACATGTATTTCTGCTTTATTGACTATACCAAAGCCTTTGACTGTGTGGATCACAATAAACTGTGAACAATTCTGAAAGAGATGGGAATACCAAACCACCTTACCTGCCTGTTGAGAAAGCTGTATGCAGGACAGGATGCAATTTTAAAAGTGGACCTCGAACAACAGACTGGTTCCAAATAGGAAAAGCAGCATGTCAAGGCTGTATATTGTCACCCTGCTTATTTAACTTATATGCAGAGTACATCATGAGAAATGCTGGGCTGGAGGAAGTACAAACTGGAATCAAGATTACTGGGAGAAATATCAATAACCTCAGATATGCAGATGACACCACCTTTATGGCAGAAAGTGAAGTAGAACTAAAGAGCCTGTTGATGAAAATGAAAGAGGAGAGTGAACAAGTTGGCTTAAAACTCAACATTCAGAAAACTAAGATCATGCCATCTGGTCCTATCACTTCATGGCAAATAGTTGGGGAAACAGTGGAAACAGGGCTCCAAAATCACTGCAGATGGTGATTGCAGCCATGAAATTAAGAGACGCTTGCTCCTTGGAAGGAAAGTTATGGGCAACCAAGACAGCCGTCTAGACAAGGCTATGGTTTTTTCAGTAGTCATGTATGGATGTGAGAGTTGGACTATAAAGAAAGCTGAGCGCCGAAGAACTGATGCTTTTGAACTGTGGTGTTGGAGAAGACTCTTGAGAGTCCCTTGGACTGCAAGGAGATCCAACCATTCCATCCTGAAGGAAGTAAGCACTGGGTGTTCATTGGAAGGACTAATGTTGAAGATGAAACTCCAATACCCTGGCCACCTGATGGGAAGAGCTGACTCATTGGTAAAGACCCTGATGCTGGGAGGGATTGGGGGCAGGAGGAGAAGGGGACGGCAAAGGATGAGATGGTTGGATGGCATCACCAACTCAATGGACATGAGGTTGGGTAAACTCCGGGAGTTGGTGATGGATGATGAGGCCTGGCATGCTGAGGTTTTGGGGTCGCAAAAAGTTGGACATGACTGAGCAACTGAACTGAACTAAGGATAAAAATTTGTTGTAAGTGTCATGCATTGAAGTTAAGTAAGAATCATGCTGTTGTTTTAATAAAACCTGTATCAGCCTAGGGTTTGGAGAAGGCAATGGCACCCCACTCTAGTACTCTTGCCTGGAAAATCCCATGAATGGAGGAGCCTGGTAGGCTGTGGTCCATGGGGTCGCGAAGAATCAGACACGACGGAGTGACTTCACTTTCACTTTTCTCTTTCACGCATTGGAGAAGGAAATGGCAACCCACTCCAGTGTAGTTGCCCGAAGAATCCCAGGGACGGAGGAGCCTGGTGGGCTGCCGTCTATGGGGTTACACAGAGTCGGACACGACTGAAGCGACTTAGCAGCAGCAGCAGCAGCGCAGGGTTATACAAAACAGGTCCACACCCCCCTGGCCCTGCTTTCTCACATCCACGCCCCCGTGCATCCCCACATCCCCACATCCATGCAGCACAAGCCAGCCGTCTGCCTCCTCTTTCCAGTCAGTCATTGGGCTTCGCTGAGGTGTTTTGGCCCTGGGGAAGGAAATGGCAACCCACTCCAGGATTCTTGCCTGGAACATCACATGGACTGGGGGGCCTGGTGGGCTACAGTCCATGGGGTCGCAAAGAGTCGGACACAGCTGAGCGACTGAGGTGTTATACAAAATTGCCTGTAGTGCTGCCGTGTTTGCATCTGCCATCCACACAATCATCCAATGAGCAGGAAGGACATAATCCCTGCTCCTTCTCAGCCAGTATGTAATTGGAAGAGATTATTAGTGGTAACAAGAATTAGTATTGTAACAAGGAAAAGGAGTGTTTGAAGAATCAGTTCATGTTGGGGTCTGAGTGAATGGATCATATTGAGAAGTCTATAGTTGATCATATGACAAATAGGGCCACCAGCACACATTGTTGAGAAATAATCTATTTTAGAACTAAATGATAGCTGAAGGGTTTGTAGTGTGATTCAGTGCCAGTTTGAGATAATTATCTCTTGGTCTGTATACATGAATATTATTGTTGGAGCTAAGCTAATGGTGAAGGCATATGAGATAATCTTACATATAGAGGGTATGTGGTGGTTTTATAAATGTTAGTGCTTGTTATTATGATGGATGATATAAATAGTGAGGCTAGAGTGAAAGAGGAAATTTAATTTATTACTTTTATTTGGAGTTGCACCAATTATTTGGTTCCTAACACCAATGGAGAGTTTGAAAAAGCCATGCTGTTAGTCATGGGAGTGTGGAATCAGCAATTCTTATATACTTCTGTGGTAAATAAGAAGGTATTGTCTTCTCTTACTAGATTCACAATCAAGTGTTTTTTTCTAAACTATATATACAGTATAGGGGCCTAGAATAATTTTTGGGTTTAAGGATAGGAGTAGAAGAGGTAAGATGGGTAATAATATGAGAGCATTTTCTCATGTAAAAGATGGAGAGATACTGTTTATGTGGTGTGTGTATTTGCCTCACTGTGTTGTAATGAGTATATATAAAGAGTATAGGGCAGCAATTACTATATGAATTCCTATTAAAATAATTGCAATGTTTTATCACGAGAAGGATATTACTACAAATAGCTCTCCAATCAAGTTAATAGTTGGGGGTAGAGCTAGGTTTGTTTAACTTGCTGGTAATCATCAGGTTGCTATTAGTAAGAGGGACATTTGTAGGCTTTAGGCTAGGATTATTGTTTGGCGATGGACCTGGTAATTTGAATTTGCCAGGCAGAACAATACAGAGGCTGTAAGACTGTGGGCAATTATTAGGGCTGTGGCTCCTATAGAACTTAAAGGTGTTCGGGTAAGGATAGCAAAGTGCTATGTGGCTGACAGAAGAGTATGCAGTGATTGATTTTAGGTCTGTCTGGCATAAGCAAATTGACCTGGTTATAAGTATGCCTCATAAGGACAATAGAATGAGTGGATACCCTATGAAGTCTGTTAGTGGGTTTCAAATTATTGTAATTCATAATTTGTAGTATACCATAGCATCCAAAGTTTAGTAGTGCTGGCAGCATAGCCAGAACTATGAAGCCTGCAATAGGGGCCTCTTCATGTGCTTTATGTAGTCAAAGGTGGAGGCCATAAGATTGTATTTTTACTGTAAAGGCAATTATGCATACTAACCATATGAAACCATTGGATCAAGAGTTGGATACTGATTGGGCTCAGCATTAGACTATTTAAAGGTCCTACTGTATTTTGAATGTAGACAAGTATTCCTAAGAGGGGGAGAGAACAAACTAGGGTATAAAATGAATAGAGACCTGCATTAAGGTGTTTTGCTTGATTTCCTCTTTGGGTAATGATAATGAGTGTTGAAACTAGTGTTGCTCCAAATAGAATATATAAAAGAATGAATTTTATGGCAGTAAATGTTATAATTAAAGTAATTATAGTATGACTAGCAGTGATAATTTTTTTTTTCTGATAGAGATTCTTTTAATATGAGGTGTTGACTATTAGTATAAGGGGTCATAACCATGTAGTTAAAATCAGTGGTGGTGTCCATAAGGGAGTGGGAGAAAACAATTGAGAAATTGAGGCTGTTATCGTTGATTAAGGAGGAGTAGGCTTGTGAGTCTAATTAGTAGGCTATGGGTGGTGGTGTTAATTCAGATTAACCTGGTGATCAGGTTAGTGGTATTGTTGCTGACCAAAATCTTGGCCTTCTCTGCCCGCTGAGCTGAATAAAAGAACATGGAGACTGACTCTGGAGGAAATAGAAAGCTGGCTTCAATTCTCAGCTGGCAGAGAGGGGAACCCAGCAGGCTCATACCTCAAGACCTTTGCCTGCCCCCCTTGAGAAGTCTAGGGGCTCATAGAAGGAAGGGCTCACAGTCAGGAGGCAGTATGATAAACAAAGGGGACAGGACTTTGATTTCTTCCTCTTGCATTTATTCACAGTCGCATCAGTTCAGTTCAGTTGCTCAGTCATGTCTGACTGATGATGGGAAAGACTGAAAGCGGGAGGAGAAGGGGACGACAGAGGATGTGATGGTTGGATGGCCTCAACGACTCAATGGACATGGGTTTGAGTAAACTCCATGGAGTTGGTGATGGACAGGGAGGCCTGGTGTGCTGCAGTCCATGGGGTCGCGAAGAGTCGGACACGACTGAGCGACTGAACTGAACTGAAACCACTGCAGTAGATTCTTCCAAGTGTGTAGCCCACAGCGTTCTGCCTGAGGGAGTTGAGATCATACAGGAAAAATGTGTAACAGCTCACAGGGTGCTCAGGACTGTGGAACTGACAGCCCATCCCTGAGCAGCGATGAGAGCCTCGCCCCCTCGTGGTCCCAGGGAGAAGGAAGCTGATCGGCCTGCCGGCCGGTCCGAGCCACTGCTGAAAAGTCCCTGTCTACCCTGACCACTGGAGCGGCCCAGGGGGCCCACCCTCTCGGACCCCACTGAGCCCCTGCTCCACACCCATGTGGAGAGCCCTTCCAGGCCACCCTGACGGGAATCTGTGGTGGGAACTCAGCAGGAAGGGCGTGAGGGCAGCCGGGAACTTCCTTCACCGAGGACATGAGATCGCCAGGTACACTGAGGTCGCAGAGGTGGCAGGGAGGCCATTTCAGATGGTGGTCTGTGCTGAGAAGGACACAGGACTCGGGGAGGCAGGGGCTGACTGGCGGCAAGTCCAGAGAGGCGCCTTCGTGGAGGATGGGGGGTGCTCAGACAGAACTGCATCTTACGCCAGAGCTCCAGCGGTCTGGCTGGTGGCTGGGGAGGGCAAGGCCGGGGCTCAGCCACAGGAGCGGTGCATCTGGCCTCTGGTAGAGCTTCTGCTCCCCAAGGACTGGGGTTATTGTCTGTCTCCTCACGGCTGTCCCGTGCCTGGAACACGACCTGGCCAGAGGTAGGTGCTAAGCAAATATCTGTGAATGAGTGGACGGTCCGAGTGTGGAGATGCGCAGGACAGGCGGCCTCAGGCTGCAGAGTGGGGGTTAAGTAGATTAGGAGGCCGAGATGGGAGAGAGGCGTACAGGGTTTCTGAGTCCGGACTCCCAGCCCCCTTGAGCTCAGTTCCACCCAAGCCCGTCTGTTCCCCAGACACTCTGTTTTCTATGGTACATTCCCTCTGGCCTTCACTCACCTGCATGTCCTGCCCTGCATGACTTAAAAGCAGCTCCAAGGCTGTTCCTACCACCTCCTACCACCTTTATGCTTAAGCTGGGGGATTAAGGGCGCCCCCTGAGATGGTGCCCCTTCCCTGCCCGTGGATGGGTGCACCTTGTCTGTGCCGTGGACCCTGCTCTCTGCAGTTGTCTGCCTGTTCGGGTCTCTGCCTGACCCAGGGCCGGGAGTGTTCGTGGGTTGGTGTGTCCCCGCTGAGTCTAGCAATCCGCCAGGCTGAGTCCTGCTGGCCTGCATCGTGACACTGCCATTTACTGGTGACACGGGGCCCACCCTGGAGCACCGCTGATGAGGTGCCCGCTGGCCTCAGCTGGACCTCGCTGTTGAGCCGGGAGCCAGATGGTCAGTGCTGCTGGTGCCTGTGGGCATGGCTGCCATCACAAGCCTTCTCCTTGGGGCTCAGCAGCTGAGGCATCAGGGCGTGTGCAGAACGCGCTGCAGACCGGCACAGGGGGCCAGCGCTGGGCCTCAGCCTGAGAGCGGAGGCACCGACGTGGGGCCTGCCCTTCGTTAGAACACTTTCCGGCCTCCTGGGCTCTGTTTTGTCCGACCTTCGAGGAATGGGCGGAGCTGCTGCGCTCATCCTGGCCCACCCACTCCAGAGCTGCCCTCACAGACCTCCCCTGCATTAGGATCCGACCAGTACATTCCTGGTCCCAGCACCAAGCCAGGGCGTCCCGGGGCCCCTCAGTTAAAGGGTCAGGGGAAGCAGAGCCGCTTTGTTTTGAGCTGGAGGGGGAGTCGTGTGGGTAGAGTTCTCATTTCCTCCAGCGACACTTGTGGCTTACGGCGCCCAGGGCTCCCAGCCAGCCTGTGGGCCGCCGTGGGACCCCGTCTCCTGTCGGCCCCTCTTCTGACTGGTTGGTCCATGTTCTGACTGCTCGGGACTTGGTGCTCCTGGGTTGAGTGTCTGTTGTAATTGGCTAGTGTCTGGTTTTTTGTTTTTTTTTTTATCAGTATTTTTTTTTTTTTTTGAAGTATAGCTGGTTTACAATGTGTTAATTTCTGCTGCGCAGCTCAGGGATACACTTATACACACATATACATTCTTTTTATAAATATTCTTTTATAGTTCATCATTGGATACTGAATATTGTTCTCTGCTATGCAGCAGGGCCTTCTTTAACCATTCTACTTACAAAAGCTACATCTGCTGAGCCCAGCCTCCCACTCCATCCCTCCACCGTCCCCTCCTCCTCGGAGAGCGCCAGTCTGTTCCCTCTGTCCCCGAGTCCATTTCTGTTTCATGTGTGTGTGCTCAGGTGTTCAGTTGTGTCTGATTCTTTCTGACCCCATGGACTGTAGCCCACCAGACTCTTCTGTCCATGGGATTCTCCAGGCAAGAATTCACCACTGGGTGAGTGCAGGCTTGTGGTCACTCTGACCTGTCTCAGACCTCTCAGAGGCTGTCCACTGGGTGCGTGCAGGCTCGTGGTCACTCTGGTCTGTCACAGACCTCTCAGAGGCTGTCTGCTGTGAGTACAGGCTCATGGTTGCTTTAGTCTGTTACTGACCTCTCAGAAGCCATCTGCTGGGTGAATGTGGGCTCCTGGTCACTCTGGTGCACAGTTTCCACAGGGCTGTCGAGAGGCACTGTGTGGCTGCCCCAGCTGGGGGCCGCTTATTGCGCTCTTGCTGCCCCCAAGCTACGTCTGGAGAAGGCTAATCCCAATGAGAAGCTACTTTCAGACTTCAGCTCACATCCCAGGAACTAGTCTTCCAGCCTAAGCAGGTCACTCGGGGTTTCCTGTGTTACTGCTCACAGCTCACATCCGCTAGAGGGTGGGCCGGATCTGGGGACACATGTCCTCTACTACTAAAAGTGACACTAGACTGTGCTCCCAGGGATGGACCACAAGGGGTGATGGGAGAACGTCTACCCTACCTGCTTGGAGGCACTGTGCCCCCAGCCCCTGCCTTCTCCCCACTCAGGTACGGAATGTGGGAGAGCAGGAGGGGGAACCTGGGTCCCCAGTGAGACCCTCTCAGCAGAGCTAGGCCTGGGTCAGGCTTGGAGGGTGTGACTGAGAGTTTGCTGGACAGGACGGCACATTTAGAGGGCCTCCTGCAGTGCAGGTTTCAGGGCTACATAGCAACTAAGTGCAGAGCATGGTGGCTGAGCTGACGAATGTGGATCCTGCAGGCTGAACGCTGAGCCCTGAACGTTGGAAGGTTGTCTGGAGTCACAGGACGTGCTTGCTCTCTCTGCTGAGATGATCACAATGGGGACCTAGGTTCCCCCTCCTACTGTCTAGATGGTATCAAACTGAAGCCACTTCTCATGGTGAGCTCTGAGGAAAGTCAGGAAAGAAAAGAATACCTGCTTTCCAGCAGCCATCAGACTCAGCCACTCACCACTGTGAGCCCTGGGGAAACTCAGAAAGGAGAAGTCAGGATGCTGGTCCCAGGTGGTAAGGTGTGTATCAAAGGGGATGATTTCAGTGAGATGGCTGGTGCATCTTCCCACACATAGAAAAGTGCTAAGTTCCTTAACTTTAGATGCTGACCCCTGGTTTTGAAGTCCTAAAAGATTTGTACTGTATAAAACAACTCTCAAGACCTGTATTATAATATATTTATGTCTATACATATGAAGTAGAGACTTTCCAAAGAACAACAAAGACAAATCTCAACATTCAGCACACTGGCACCAGTGGTGGGCACTCCCCAAAAGATGCAACTAGTGGGGCAATTAGAACAGTCATCACCCCTTTTCCCATAAGATTGTTGAATGGACACTGTAACTGGGAATTGTTACAGGGAAGAACAAAATCTGACTCCATGTTGAATGTTTTCCTTTAACCTTTGCTTCCTGTTGGTCTGTTTGCTACAGGGATGCTGTCCATACATAATGGCCTGCCTCAGGAAACCCCGCCCCTCTGCCTCTGTCCAGGACCTGTCCACCTGTGGATGGCTACAGCAGGGAGAAAGTAACACATATCCCTCCAAGGCTGACCATTCCAGGAGATATTTGCCAGATAAATGACCTTTTTACTTTATTTCCTCACTTCCCAGCTTTGTATTCTATGAAAGACACTGGCATCCAGACCCTGACAAGATGGTTGCTTCAAGATATTAGTCTGCTATCTTCTCAGTCTGCCAGCTTTCCAAGTAAAGTCATCTTCCTTGCTCAGCACCTCACCTCTGATTTATCGCCCTGTTGTGAGGCATGCAGAGCGAGCTTGGACTTGGTAACAATCCCACATGCCTTGCAGTCAAAAAATAAAAAAATAAAATGGAAGCAATATTGTAACAAATTCAATAAAGACACTGAAAATCGACCATATAAAAAGATCTGAAACCAAAAACCAGAAGGAACTCAGTGGTTGTCTGAAATATTTAGAAAGCAGTTAGAACCCCTCTTGCCCGTACCCCATGAAGCCACACTGGACAGTTATGCCACCCTCTCCAGGGTGGCATTCAGGACACCCTCTCCAGACCCCAGCTGGAGGTGCTCTGCCCCCAATGCCCTCCTGGGTCTCAGGAGTAGAAGAAACACAACCTAGGGGGTCTCCTCTGTGGTCCAGGGGAGCATCACACCAGCCACCCTGTCTCCCTGCCCATAATAAATAAGGAGGGTTGTCAGCACCTGGGCAAGTGATGCTGTAGGCACCTGGACTGCCTCATCCTTGTGAGATTTGGTGTGAAGACAACACAGAAGGAGAACCAGCCAAGAGGGATCCAGGGAGCAGTGAACCCCTCTTCACAGGGACCCTGTGAGACCCAAGACTCACTCTGCCCGCCCTGCTCCCACTTTTGGGAACTGGCCTTTTTCATTCTCTGGGTGGGAGGTGGGAAGGACAACACCTCCTGAGACCCAGGTGGGCAGTGGGGGCAGGAGCCCTCCACCTGGGGTCCAGAGAGGGTGTCCTGAATGCACAGGCCTAACCGGTCAGTGAGGCCGGCCCTCATCCACAGTGCACTGACCTGCTGCAGGGTCTCAGGTTCCCTGGCATCCAGCTCCCCCATCACCAACCCCAGCTTGGTGTCTTGGGAGCCCCTCACTGGCGGGCACCCAGCAGGTGAAAGCTGCATGCCCAGCGAGAAGGAGGAGAAGCCGGTGGGGCAGGGGTCTAGCATGGAGTGTCCAAGGCCCCTCGGCTCCCCCAGGAACACCCAGCCCCGCCTGCCGTGGCCTTCCTCCTCTTTAGTATGTGTCTTTGTGGCTGATGTTGCCAAACACCTTCCTCTGGAAGAGAAGGCTCCATGACCGTTGAAGGGGTGGAGGTGAGGAAATGCTGTAGCCCTAAACCCAGGGAGCTTCAGAACTAAGTTCCCTGAGCCCTGAACATACTGCCTGTTACATCTGTACCAACCGAGGCCAGATCCAGGTAGATTCTCTGTGGAAACACTTTTCTGTCCAACAAGAGAGGACTTGTTAACCCACAGCTGAACCCCGAGACGTGGGACGTGCTGTAACTGTGAAGACTGCAGGGAAGGTGTTTGAGCTGCTTCTTCCCGGGCGGCTCCCCGAGGCCCCTGGAGTTACTGGACCCAGAGGCGGAGCACTCGCGCTTCTCTCCTCACTGCAGGCCAGACGGTGCCCCCAACCACACAGCTCTACTCCTCCACCTCCCTGAGTTCAACAGAAACCCCCAGGTCACGAAGCCAAAGCGCAGTCTTCTTGGTGAGCAGAGCAGAGGCCGGTGGGAAGGGGGGTGGAGGCTGAAAACTTCTTTGTAGAAGAAAAACACGGACGTGTGTTCCCGTGTGTGGTGGCCGGATGCTGCAGTAATTGATGTTCCCCACACATTCATGGGTGGGTTTTAGTTTCTGTATTTTCTAAATTTATCTTTTTTTTTAACAGCTGCATATTATGAGAAAATTTTTGCAATCAACCATGAGCACTTGCAAAATAAGATCTTATTTTTTTTTCTTTTCCTAAAATGTTGCAGTTTTCTATGGTGACAAATGAACCACCTCCTACTTTTAAGTATTCATTTAATTGGCTGCGCTGGGTCTTAGATATGGCATGCAAGACCTTCAGTTGCAGCATGTGGGAAATAGTGCCCTGACCAGGGATTGAATGTGGCTCCCTGTGTTGGGAGCTCAGAGTCCTAGGCTCTGGATCAGCAGAGAATGCTGTGATCTCTTACTTTAAAAAGGTTATTTATTTATTTTTGGCTTGCAGAAAACATGCAGAAAACAAATTCTGTAAAGCAATTATCCTTCTATGAAAAAATTAAAAAAGAGAAAAAAAAAACCCACAAAGGACAGCAAAGGTGTGGCTTGCGTTCTCAGCCAGCCTCAGCCAGATTCCGCCTGTGCTTACGCATCAGACCAAAATGCTGGTGCTCCCACCCCGTATCACAGATGAGATTAGAGACACAGAGAGGTTGAGCATCTTGCCCAAGCTCACACAGCTGCTGAGGGCAGGGCTGAGAACTGGAACCCTGTGGTTGAATCTGGAGCCCAGATGCTGTGATGACCCCGAGGGAGCAGCAGAGACCAGATGGCCCATGCTGAGACAGGCGCGCACACACACACACGTGCACGTGGCCTTCACCTTTGCGGCTACAGAAGTCAGAGGGAACCAGAGGGCCAACAGGAGAGGCCAAAGGAGAGTCGGGGTCTATAAGGAGGAGGGGCCCCACTTCGCAGGAGGCCAGGGAATCCCTTCTCTGGTGAGTCTGTCTCAAACCCTAGATTCCTCTCCCTGGACCCAGGAACTCACTGTCCAGTGACCTAACTGACTTGGCTCCAGAATTATGCCTTCCCAGGGGTTCAGCTATGACTGGACTCCACTACTGTCAGTGATAAGAGGGGAAAGAGTAAATAGTCTGGGCTTCAGATTTGTTTGGAGACAAAATTTCTTAGGAGTACTAAAAAACCACGAAGGCCCTTGGCATGAACATCTCCAGAACACTTAAGAAACCCACTGCTGTTTATCTTCCTCCTCTCCTGTCATGAAAGTGGAAGGTCTACTTAACAAGTAATTCTTGCTTACAACACTCTTTCTTTAAAATATTTATTATATATTTATTTATTCGGCTGTGCTGTGTCTTACTTGCAGCCTGTGGGAGCTAGTTCCCCAATCAGATATTGAACGTGGGTCTCTGCATTGGAGTCTTGGCAACTGGACCACATGGGAAGTCTCTTCTCTTACTCTTGTGGACAGTAACGGGTCACAGACCTCCTGTGAGGCCCCCTTAGAGCTGAGGCATGGGGTGGCTGCAGTAATCCTCCTGTGGCTAAGGTGTGGTTTGTTGGTCATGACTCACTCACACTCCCTGCAAACATAGGGCTTCTCCCCTGTGTGTGTCCTCTCGTGTGTGATGAGGACTGACTTATCGCTGAAGCTTTGCCCACACTCCCCGCAAACATACGGCTTCTCCCCTGTGTGTGTCCTCTGGTGTGAGATGAGATGGGTCTTCTGACTGAAGCTTAGCCCACACTCCCTGCAAACATAGGGCTTCTCCCCTGTGTGTGTCCTCTGGTGTCTGATGAGAATGGACTTGTGACTGAAGCTTCGCCCACATTTGCCGCAAACATAGGGCTTCTCCCCTGTGTGTGTCCTCTGGTGTCTGATGAGGACTGACTTCTGACTGAAGCTTCGCCCACAATCCCTGCAAACATAGGGCTTCTCCACTGTGTGTATCCTTTCGTGTGTGATGAGGACTGACTTACCGCTGAAGCTTTGCCCACACTCCCCGCAAAGATAGGGCTTCTCCCCTGTGTGTGTCCTCTGGTGTCTGATGAGGACTGATTTCTGACTGAAGCTTCACACACAATCCCTCCAAACATAGGGCTTCTCCCCTGTGTGTGTCCTCTGGTGTCTGATGAGAACGGACTTGTGACTGAAGCTTTGCCCACATTTCCCGCAAACATAGGGCTTTCCCCCTGTGTGTGTCCTCTCCTGTCTGATGAGGGTTGACTTCCGATGGAAGCTTCGCCCACACTCCCCGCAGACATAGGGCTTCTCCCCTGTGTGTGTCCTCTGGTGTCTGATGAGAACGGACTTGTGACTGAAGCTTCGCCCACATTTCCCGCAAACATAGGGCTTTTCCCCTGTGTGTGTCCTCTCGTGTCTGATGAGGGTTGACTTCCGATGGAAGCTTCGCCCACACTCCCCGCAGACATAGGGCTTCTCCCCTGTGTGTGTCCTCTCGTGTGTGCTGAGACTTGACCTGTCCTTGGAACCTTGCCCACACTCTCCGTACGTGACTCTCATAATCCCTGAGACCCCTGTCCCCAAGAGTAATGTGCCTGTGTCCTCTGGATTCAGTTTCTGGCTTGTGCTGGGCTCGTCTTTCATTTTCTCATGCACCCCAGAACGCCCCATTTGTCCTCCGGGTGAGTAGGAAGAGGCCCTTGAAATCCTCTTCAGCCTTATACTTTTCAGCAAAGGCTGTGGCCTGTCCTTGGCCTCCCGGCCCTCAGGTTTGTCGCTCGGGCTGTGTGGATCTGAATATCGCTGATTTTGATTGCCTGGGCAGGGATCCTCTGGTTGGAGGAGGTCTCTTTCAGATGGTCTCACGAGGGTCTGAGACGGGTGACTGCGCTGGGTGTGTTGGCTGAGGAATTTCTGACTGGAGAAGGCCAGAGAGCAGGAGGCACATGGGTGGATCTTGGGCTTCGGTTCTGCTGAAAGAGGAAGCTTTTGGTCAGGTAGCTGGTTTGCCATGGTCAGGCCTGCCCCACTAATCATCCAAGTGTTGACAGTGCACGATTTGTCTCCCATCGAGTGTGTCTTTATAGTCCACATTTCCACTCCACTCTTATTCTCTACATCTACAGAAATCCAGGAAGCGGGTGGCATGGGCCTTTTCTTTTATCACCCAGATAGGGACCTTCCAGCAGCATCAGAGGCAGCGTCTCTCCTGATAGAGGTGGATCTGCAGGAACTTTCCCTGCGTGTAAGTGTCTGAAATGTCACGTCACAGTGACCACGGGTGTTTTACCTACTGAGACATAATAGTTCATGACTTAGGTGGAATCTCCTAAATGGCTCCCTATGAGGGGACAGGGTCTATTAAGTTAGGGGCGCCTGGCCTGGAGCTCTCTACATATGGGAGGCAGCACAGGGGGTGGTTAGAGCAGGTGTGGGTAAATCTGACTTTGTGGCTCCTTGTTCAAAGAGCAGCCTTTGTGCCGATCTCTGCAGGAAGTGGGTTTGAGACTGGACGAGACCGAGCGGCCCAGGTCCCACTGACTACAGGTCTGTGGCCCCTGCTGACCAAACTGGTTCACAAATTACTTCTCTCTCAGTTTCCCATAAATCATAAAATAAAGGCATATCCTTTCTCAAGCCTCACCAGTACTCATACCTCATTTATTACATTCAGGCTTAGTTCATTCAATGTGCACTAGGAAGCCTTATTTAAAAATACATCTCCAGCCAGATTCTTCACACTCTCAGTCCAAAGCATCTTCAGACAGCCCACTCTCCCCTCATGTCTGGCAATCAACTGACCTCTGAGGGGGCTCCCCGTTGATGTCTCGTCCCCAAAATGAACCAAAGCATCATCTTAGCACAGAGAACATGCCGCTTGCAGCAGAAAGCCGCGCGGTTGTTCTGTGTCACCCAGGAGGACCCCTGGGGCCTGCACGTGGACACAGGCCCTGAGGTTTCCGTGTCCCATCTAGCCTCCTTCCTCTCCCTCTGTGTTTCCTCCCGCGACCCCTGGCATGGCCTCTCTTCCCGGCCCTGGGTCTGAGGCACTGGCCGCTTCCCTGCCTGGAATCCTTCCCCGCAGGCGTTATCTCTGTAGAGACTCTGCCCCACCGTCCTGCACCACACCCCACCCTCTGCTCACTCTGACCCGAGGCACGTTCCCTGCGCTGGTTTTCCTCAGAGCATCAGCCCCTGTCTGGTGTGAAGCCCCTGCTGCCCCAGGGCAGTGGTTCTGTCTGTTTCGGTGCGTGGAGCCGCGTCTGGCACAGAGTGTGAACTCACATGACAACAAACTGGAACAGTAACTGAATGCACGTCACTGTCTATGTGTACCCTAATGTTCATCGCAGCACTGTTGATAATAGCCAGGACATGGAAGCCACCTAGATGCCCATCAGCAGATGAATGGATATGGAAGCTGTGGTACATATACATCATGGAATATTAGTCAGCCATTAAAAAGAATTCATCTGAATCAGTTCTAATGAGATGGAAACTGGAGCCCATTATACAGAGTGAAGTAAGCCAGAAAGATAAATACCATTACAGCATAGTAACACATAAATATGGAATTTAGTGAGATGGTAATGATAACCCTATATGCAAAGCAGAAAAAGAGACACAGATGTACAGAACAGAATTTTGGACTCTGTGGGAGAAGGCGAGGGTGGGATGTTTCAAGAGAACAGCATCAAAACATATATATTATCTAGGGTGAAACAGACCATCAGCCCAGATTGGATGCATGAGACAAGTGCTCGGGCTGGGTGCACTAGGAAGACCCAGAGGGAACGGGTAGAGAGTGAGGTGGGAGGGGGGATCGGGATGGGGAATACAAGTAAATCCATGGCTAATTCATGTCAATGTATGAGAAAAACCACTACAATATTGTAAACTGATTAGCTTCCAACTAATAAAAGTAAATGAAATAAATAAATAAATAAAATACTGATGACTAAGGAATTCCATTTACTTTCTTTAAATTGGTAGATGTCATTTATAAATTTCCTAGTGTGACTCTTTAAATATCTTTGTCCTATTAATATTTTAAAATAAAATGTCTTTATTTTAGTGAAAAAAAAAAAAAGAAATGGGAGGGAATAAGGAAGAAAGAGGTAAAGGGCAGAGAGCTGGTAGGTGCTAGAAAACTTGCTTTTTGCTTCTAAGCCTTTCAGCAGAAGGTGATGTTACCTATTTTTTGCATGAAATATTAAAAATTAGAACTAACATTTTTAATATAATAATTTTTCTTAACAATCATATGAAAAGAATCAAATTCTGAGGCATTTTTATTGCAACTCAACTTCCTTTGGACTGGATTGTACTCTGCTTCTAAATCGGACCACGGAGGCTCACAGGATGGGGTGGGGTGCTGGAAGAGGGCTGACACTCACCTCTCCCGGTCGCGAGCTCAGTCTTCCCCCGGCTGTTCCACTTGATGCCAAGGTCCTGACCATACTCGTCCCCGTACCAGACCAGCAGCTCACAGCCCGGCCTGACCACCTGGCAGGTTTGGTAGAAGATCTGCCGGTGATACTGGAAGGCCACCAGGTTCTGCTCCTCGTCGTCGCGGGCACAGTTCACATACCTGGGGTCGAGGCCGGGAAAGGGAAAGAAACCTCAGGTGATGAGTGCCCTCCACCCTCCGACCATGCCCACCTCCTTGCCTTCCGCCTCTGAGGCCGCCCCTCATGTGGACCTTCTACTCACACCTTCGACCAGGCCATGTGAATTCCCATGCCTTTCTCTCCTTACCGAATTAGCCATTTTCCGGAGCCCACTTCCAGACTCGTCTCCACGTGGACTGTCTGTGAGGCTGGTGACCTCCAGCTCCTCTAAACTCTGAGTTAAGTTCTCTTCCATCCACAGGACTTGGTGCTCCTTGTCTAACACGCAGCCCTCAGCACTCACCCCAGCCTGCCTTCTCTCCCGAGGCTTTCTCCCATCTCCCCACGTGTATCCAGGGTCCTATTCACTTGCTCACCCCCTCCCACGGAAACTTGGAGAGAGCTCTGATATAGCTTGAGACATGGAACAGTAATAATTTGTTCACTGTCTGCCTGCCCTGATGAAAGGAGAGGCCCTCAGAGAATGACCCTGCTCAGGGCCATGCGGCCCCCCATTCCTTCTGAGGCCTCAGGGCCCACTTGTCACTGGAACCAAGTCTGAGGAGGTTGTTGCCCACATAGAGTCAAGGTCTCCTGTGTTAGGTTATCCTGGCACTGTGCATTTACTCAAAGATAGAAAAGATAAGGTTACTGTTCCTAAAATCAATTGGCTAATGTCTGTATGCAGTATGTTCTCCAAAAGGACATGGGTTGTGTGATCTGCTTCAGTAACGAAGTTCACTGTCTAAACCGAAACATAAAGTGCGTGGTAAGTGTCCATTAAGTGAGTTAAAGTGTCCCTGGTGAATCTAGACTCCTCAAGTTGTTTTCAAGTCCACCAGTTTTGTTCAGCATATAGACTTGTATCTTGACGGCACATGCCATATTTTTATTTCCTTCTTTCTAGTGTCTTTTGAAATGAAAGAGCATGATATGGAGGGAAAAGAGGAAGGAAGATGTGAAAGCTGTTGAGGGAGCCAGGTTGAGAAGGAAAGGGGCGTGGGATGGAGGGAGTCTCAATGTCTACACACTGCAGCCTCACTGCACTCACCTCATCCAGTTGGCCCAAGACGTGTCCTTTCCATCCACATACTCGCAGCAGTTCCTCCCTTTGGTGATCTGAGTGTCAGAGAAAGAGTTACATGCTTCCCTCTTTCTTTTATTTTTTCCTGGTAGGAAGATATAGAAGAGCTATTTCCCTGTGTAGTCATTGGTGCTTTTCAGCCTGCATGGATTCACCTGCCATTCGGACCCCACGGTAAGCTCCTTACTCATCATTCCAAGGCTGAGTCTCTTGGTTCATTGAAGGCAAGGTCTCCACAAGGGAGGAGTCACTTCTGTGTGTCTGTACACTGTGATCCCACCTCTCCTCTGACCTTTGGGTGGAAGTCCTGAGTGTCTCTACACTGTGGTCCCACCTGTCCTCTGACCTTTAGATAGAGGTCCTGAGTGTCTGTTCACTGTGGTCCCACCTCTCCTCTGACCTTTAGATGGAGGTCCTGAGTGTCTGTTCACTGTGGTCCCACCTCTCCTCTGACCTTTAGATAGAGGTCCTTGAGTGTCTGTACACTGTGTTCCCACCTCTGCTCTGACCTTTAGGTAGAGGTCCTGAGTGTCTGTACACTGTGGTCACACCTCTTCTCTGACCTTTAGATAGAGGTCCTGAGTGTCTCTACACTGTGGTCCCACCTCTTCTCTGACCTTTAGATAGAGGTCCTGAGTGTCTGTACACTGTGGTCCCACCTCTTCTCTGACCTTTAGATAGAGGTCCTGAGTGTCTCTACACTGTGGTCCCACCTCTCCTCTGACCTTTAGATAGAGGTCCTGAGTGTCTGTTCACTGTGGTCCTACCTCTTCTCTGACTTTTAGATAGAGGTCCTGAGTGTCTGTACACTGTGTTCCCACTTCTCCTCTGACCTTTAGATAGAGGTCCTGAGTGTCTGTTCACTGTGGTCCTACCTCTTCTCTGACTTTTAGATAGAGGTCCTGAGTGTCTGTACACTGTGTTCCCACCTCTCCTCTGACCTTTAGATAGAGGTCCTGAGTGTCTGTTCACTGTGGTCCTACCTCTCCTCTGACTTTTAGATAGAGGTCCTGAGTGTCTGTTCACTGTGGTCCCACCTCTCCTCTGACCTTTAGGTAGAGGTCCTGAGTGTCTGTACACTGTGGTCCAACCTCTCCTCTGACCTTTAGATAGAGGTCGTGTGTGTGTGTACACTATGATCCCACCTCTCCTCTGACCTTTAGATGGAAGTCCTGTGTTTACGCCCAGGGCACACAGTACACAGGGCTGACTGTGTCATTCCCGACCGTGTTATCACCATCTGCATCCTCGCATGTAGACATGAAGTACCCCCCACCACGTACAAGTGATTAGAGGCCAGAGGACAGGGAAACGGGTGCTTCTCACCAGCCAGGCGTATCCACTGTTGGCGGCCTCTTCATCGTCTGTGATCTGGCCTTCGTAGGGGCCAAAGTGCAGGCCCAGCGGCAGATTCGACGCCTCGTTCCACACTCCAAGCCCAGCGTCAGGGATGCCCAACAGTCTGATGCTCAACCCGGGGGGCAGAGTGAGGGCTGAGCGATTGGCATGCCCCTTTTCCACTGCACAGTCCTTTACAAAGGTTGGGGGCCCATGGGCAGCACAGCTGTCGATGAAGAAGTTCTGACACTCCTCACAATCTGGAGGTGA
This sequence comes from Cervus elaphus, assembly GCF_910594005.1. Classification (NCBI taxonomy): domain Eukaryota; kingdom Metazoa; phylum Chordata; class Mammalia; order Artiodactyla; family Cervidae; genus Cervus; species Cervus elaphus. The sequence continues at coordinate 164,523 of NC_057833.1, read as the reverse complement.
GAACAGGGATGAGAGGAGGTATAGTGGTGTTGCTGGTCATAACGTCCTTCAGAAAGAACTGGGGCATTCATGGCATTTGGCCTCGATCCTGCACCCCAAGTCATAGAGGAAGGGGATGGCCGGGGACCAAATGGTGCGGTGAGGTTAGTGGACCAAGGCACCGTAGCCCCTTCTCCGTGAGTGGGCCAGCGGGGTCACTCACAGAGGTAGTCATCATCCTGGGGCTCGCTGACCTCTTGGTATATGTGGCCCTTTCTTTCTCGTAAACTGTACCTCTTCACTCCAGTCTCTTTTCTTCTGAGTTCTAAGATGGAGAACAGAAGCTAAGCAAGGCTGGTGGGGTCTGGGGAGTTAGTCCTTGTTTTATCAGAAAGTGTGAGATCTCCTACCTGTCCATCTATACACTTTGTTAAAACTTTCTTACATGTATTTTTCAAACTTTTACTTTTGTAATTTTATTTTTTAATGATACATTATTTATTTCTTCTCCACGCTGCATGGCTTGTGGGATCTTAGTTCCCTGACTAGGAATGGAACCCACACCTCCTGCAGTGGAAGCATGGAGTCTTAATCACTTCACCACCGGGAAGTCCATTCTCTATACTTTGCTTTTTGTCCCTTTAACTACAGGTTCAGGAGACTGAGGCTCCACTGACCACCGATGCCCAGTTCAGTGATAGCATCCTTCACTTCCCATTAGTAGGTTTAACTTCCAAACCTTCCTACTTAGGAAATAGTTCACCGACACATCTACTCAGAAAATATATGTTAAGGGCACATGACACGTAAGGCATTGAGCAGAGGTCTGGGCATAAACACTAACAAAGCTCGATTCCCATCATCACAGCTGGGTTTATTGAACTACTTGTAGGTGTCAGACTTTTGCATTTAATGTAAGGATTTCAAGCACTGTATAAGTTATGTATCCTTATCTTCACTTTACACATAGCAATCAGGAACTCAGAAAATGTATAAGATTTTCCCAAGGCCCCAGTGCTAACATCATGACTCAGATCCGTCCAGCTTAAACCCCCGCCTACCCAAAGTCCACGCCACACACCTAGGTCACACTTATTAGCTTTTCTACAGGGATTAGAGGAAGTAATTAAAGGAACTCCCCAAATTTCTCTTACCGCCTTTTTGTCTGGGGTGCTGTCCAGGGGTCCTTGCTTTTCTGTGATGGGGCACTGGTTTCTGAGCCTACTTGGAGCCACTTGTTTTCAGCAATTTTGCTACTCCCGGCAATTCCTTCAAACTAGATTCCTTACTTAATGGTGCCCTGGACATTCTCTTCCATGTGAGTAAAAGACAACAGGCATTTCTTTAGTTCTTTAGGACTTTATGAAGTGTTTTCACATGCATGACTTTAGTTAATACTTTGACAATTCTTGGAAATACCTGATTTCGGGCCGGGGGGGGGGGCGGGGGGGGGGGGCCTGAACACTGGAATGTAACAAAAGGACCTAGGTGGATAGTGAATGAAAACTAGAATTCATATCTTAAGGTTCTTCCCCTTCAACTTTCAGCATAATAATGAGAGCAAGGCAGGGAGAATAGCTGGAGGTCAGGAAAAGAAGAGGGTAAGTGCTCGTAGAGAGATCCTGGGGTGTTCTATTAATTAGTGGCCCTTTGATGAACAAGGAAGTATGGAAAATTACAGAGGGGACAAAACACATCTGGAAAATAAGGTGACAAAGCAGTGAGATTAAGAAGAGAAAAGACGATCGGCAGAAACACATTTAGACAATAAAGAAAATGAGATGAAAGTTGCAGGTTGCCATGTCCTAGAGACAATGTTTGGAATTAAAGGAGCTGGTCACATCAGTTCTCCTTGAACAAGGCTGTATGACTAGCTGATTCTCCTCAGTTTCCTGATCCATGAATTGGTATTCAGGCTAATTCTTAATATTATAGTGGACATGAAATTTAATAACCTTAACCAAATTGTTTTGTGAGCTATTTAATACAGTAAGAACGTGAGCGTACATACCTGGTATAAATTTATTCCCTAAACTGCCAGTATATTTCAAGTGTAGCTCACAGACACTATCTTCAGCATTCTTTGACCTTTCTACTCTTAGATGAATGCTTAAATGTGGAGTCCCTCATTCAAAACATTCAGGCGTCCTTCAGGGGCTTTGAGCTGGGCCTGGACTTCTGAGAATGAATGGGTGTGGGCTAGGATCCCAAAGCTCACAACACAGGGGCAGGCTGAACAAATGATTCCAAACAGGAGAGTTGCCTATTAGAGCTCAGAGGAGGAGCTGTTACTCCTCCTGCAAGAAGGAGCATTTGACATGATGCCCAGATGATGAGTTTCTACTCAAAAGTGGGTAATCTATGTGAAGTCCTTCTGTTATTTTCTTATTTGTTACTTTTCAGTCATAAACCTGAGGCTTCTCAGGGTTGCAAGTTGCTTCCTCTTGTTGGAGTGGGAGGCTCTGAGGTAGGGATCCTGTCTCCTTCTTCATCCTGGACCATCCACTCTACAAACTGCCCAACATGTCCTTAAGCTTCCCTTAGTCAGATGTCTTAGCATATCCCTCCCTAGCACAGCACAAAAGAACTGAGGTTGAAAACATCTCTCAGATGAATGATACAAAAATGTATGAATAAGCTTCATAGAACCATGGAAGCTTTAATCATTTTTTATGGAGTTTAGAAAAAGTGCTTTGCTTTAGATTGCACTACCAGTGATACTGTGATCTTGGGCATATAATCAATCATTTTTTTTTTTTTTTTACCTCGGTTTTGTGATCTATAATGGTGATAGCTATATACCTACTTATAGGTACTGTAGGATTGATTTAAGGTTTAAGTAAGTTTATTCACATAAAATGCATAAAGTCTGAAATATTATGAAAATAATGTAGCAACAGAACAGCCTACTACTGCTGTTGTTCTTACTAACTGTAAAGGTGGTGATGGTATCAGACAGTGTGCTAAAGATTCAGGGCAGGAAGGCAGCCGTCTCCAGGATCTCTGTGTTTTCTTCTATTCTCACCTTTGCCTGGATCCATGAGGAGGACATTTTGGCAACAGGATTTGGGAAATACTCACCTTCTGGTGTTTACTGTGCTCCACTCTGAAGGCCATCGAAGAAGGTTTACCTAAAAAGTGATGAGAATCAGTGTTTTGGTTGGGAAATGTTTCCAAACTCTGGGTATTCTAATTAGGGACACATAATTCTAAGCCAGAGAGTGACAAAGACAATGATTACCAAAGGAGGAATGGAAAATGATTTCTGTATCATCAACTCCCATGGTTCCACTGGGAGCATTACATAATTTTCTTAAAATTAAAAAAAAAATATGAAACTTCATCTGTGCCTCATCTGATGTTCATAAAGTATCTAATAAATTTACTAGTCTTTCATGTCAAAAGCACTCATCAATGTAGAAATACGAGGAAGTTACTGCAATATAATAAAGGTCATATATTGAAAGTCTGCCTCTAACATCCTAGTCATCAGTGAAAAGCTGAAAACTTCTACAATCAAGAAAAAAAGCCAAGGATGCCCATTATCAACATTTCTGTTCACCATGATACTAGAACTCCTAGTCAGGGCTTTAGGTTAGAAATGGAAACAAAAGGCTTCCATTTGGAAAGAAAGAAGTAAAATTATGTCTGTTCACAGGGGCATGGTATTATGTGCAGAAAAATCTTTCAATCCACACACACACAAATCCTGCACAGAAAGTTGCACGGTACAAAATCAACATTCAAATATCTTTCCATGCATGAAGAATGACCATTCCACAAAGGAAAGTAAGAAAACAATCCTATTTATTTTTTATTTTTTTAAAGCTATACTGAACAGCTAAATTAAAAAACAATATATTTATTTTTATTTATTTGTTTGTGCCAGGTCTTTGTTGTGGCATGTGGGATCTAGTTCCCTGACTAGGGACTGAACCCAACTTCTCTGCACTGGGAGTGTGGAGTCTTAGCCACTGGACAAATAATCTTATTTATAATAGCATTGAAAAGAATGAAGTAATTAGGAGTAAACTTAAGGAGATGAAAGACTTATATGTTGAAAACTACTAAATATTGCTGAAAGGAATCTGATGTAAATAAATAGATAGATGTCTCATGTTTATGGATCTGGAGGCTTAATATTATTAAGCTGTTCATACTACCCAAAGCAATTTAAAGATTCAATGCAATTCCTATTAAAATCCCAATGGAATTTTTTTCAGATATAGAAAATCCATCCAACAGTTAACATGGAATCTCAGAGCACCCCAAATAGGCAAAGCAATCTTAGAAAGAACAGCAAAGCTGGAGGCCTCTGATTTCAGAACATACTACAAAGGTACAGGAACCAAAAGAGTATAGATTTGACAAAAAATATATGCTTCGTCGCTCAGTCTTCTTGACTTTTTGTGACCTTTTGGACTGTAGCCCACCAGGCTCCTCTGTCCAGGGGATTTCTCAGGCAAGAATACTGGACAGGGTTGCCATTTCCTTCTCCAGGGGATCTCCTTAACCCATGGATTGAACCCGCATCTCCTGTGTCTCCTGCACTGAAGGCAGATTCTTCACCTGCTGAGCCACTGAGGAAGCTGGCTGGCATAAAGACAGATATGTCAATCAATGGAACAGAATAGACAGCCAGCAATAAACTCTTGGATACCTGGTTTAATGATCTTCATCTAGGGTGTCAAGATAATGGGGAAAGTTTAATCCCTGTAATGAATGGTGCTGGGGAAACAAAATAACCATATGCAAAATAATGAACATCTTACATCTTGAAGAAAAATCAACTCAGAATGGATTAAAGACCTAAATGCAAGACTTGATAAGACTCTTAGAAGACAACAAGGTGAAGCTTCAGGACACTGAATCAGCAATGATTTCTTAGATATGGTACCAAGTGCACAAGTATTAGTAACAAAGTAAAAATAGACAAATGAGATTAATCTTAAAACCTCTGTGCAGCAAAGAACACTGAACAGAGTTGAAAAGGCCACCTACAGGATGGTAGAAAATATTTGTAAAATATGCATCTGATAAGGGGTTACTAAGCATACACCAGTATGAAGGCTACCTATAAGCCCAGGAGAGAACCTGATTGACCATGATGGCACCTTGATATCAAATTTCCATGCTCCAGACTTGTAAGAAAACAAATTTCTCTGGTTTAAGGAATGCAGTCTTCTTTGTTATGGCAGTCTGAGCTGACTTAACAGTGAGAGAAGGAATTGAATAGGCATTTCTCCAAAGAAAATACACAAATGGCCAACAAAGATATGAAAAGATGTTCAATATTACTAATCAATAGGGAAATACAAATTGAAACCTTCTGTGATGGGCAATATGTATAAGAAGACAATAGCAAGTTTGGTAAGGATATGGATAAATTGGAACGCTTACACACTACTGTTGGCAATGTAAAATGTTGCAAGCTTTCTAGAAAACAGTATGGAGTTTCCAGAGAAAATTAGAACTACTGTATGATCTAGCAATCCAACTCAAGAGTGTGTTTCCATACAGAATTGAAAGCAAGATATTGACTAAATAGTGGGCACATGTATGGTCACTGCCACATTATTCCCAATGGGCAAATGTGTAAGCAACCTAAATGTTCATTGGTGGGTAAAAGATAAAGATTATATATAAGATATATGTTATAGCTATTATATCCACATGCACACAACAGAATGTTTTGAAGCCTTAAAAAAGAATTCTGTCATATGCTCCGTCATGGATGGGCCTTGATGATATTATACTAAGTGAAATGAACCAATCAAAAAAGACAAATATTGCCCGATTCCACTTCTATGAGGTATCTAAATTAATCAAATCCATGGAAACAGAAAATATAATCGTGGTTGCCACGGGCTGTGAGGAGGAAGGAGTGGAGAATTGTTACTCAGTGTGTTAGGGCTTCAGTCACGCAAGATGTAACATTTCTACAGATTTGTTGTACATCACTGTGGATATATATCCCCGGTGGCTCAGTGGTAAAAAATCCACCTGCAGTGCAGGAGATGCAACAGATGCATGCCCAGTCCCTGGGTTGGGAAGATCACCTGGAGCAGGAGATGGCAACCCACTCCAGGATTCTTGCCTAGAGAATCCCATGGAGAGAGGAGCCTGGTGGGCTACAGTCTATGGGTACGCAGAGTCAGACATGACTGAGCCATTAGCACTATGGCCACTAACACTAACGTGTACATAGTTATGCAACAGTGTGCCATACACTCAGAAATTGTTAAAAAGGTAAATAAAGACGTGCAGGCGTATGGTGAACCGAGGGGTATGTATTCCCTATGATGAATCTCTCCTTATGTCAAAACCTTTGGAGACAACCAAATGTTTGCTTTTCATGTCCCTTTCACTAGTTTTAATAACCTCAGGGAACAGAGGGACTTCCCTGGTGCACAGTGGATGAGAATCTGCCTGCCAATGCAGAGGACACAGGTTCGATGGCTGGTCCAGGAAGATTCCACTTTCTGCGGGGCAGCTAAGCCTGTGTGTCACAAACTACAGAGCCTGCATATGCTCTGCAACGAGAAGACACTGACCTCAACCAGAGAAAGCCCATGGACAGCAATGAAGACCCAGTGCAGCCAAAACTAAATAAATAATTTTTAAAAATCTGGGAGAACAGAAATCCATAGATGGAGAATCATAGAACTATCTAAATTGCTTTCTCCAGTCTAGGCAGATTAACTCTTCTAAACTCTTTGAGCAGCAGAAGAGGAAGTGAGCTGCTCACTTCTATTTTATAATAAGTGTACTTCATTGTATTTACCTGATACCATCTCTGGTCAGTGAAATGTGGGAAAGATCATGGAGAATAAATAGTTCTCTCCAACACTGTCCCAGAATCAAAAAAGAATTAGTTTAACCTTAGGGTGAGGAGATCATGGGTTTTGTTTTATATACATAACATAAATAATATATCTTGACATAATATGTTAATCATTTCCTCTTTGAAGAGATTTAATCCAATAACCAATGAGATTAGTATTAAAGCTGTTTCATGAATTAATTTCTAAGGTTTCTTTAACTGCGTTTCACTAAGAATGTTTAGCAAAAACAATTCTTTGTAAAAAGAATGATAAATTTTAACCATAAAACTTTTGAGAATTGCACTGGAAAACATACATATTCATCTTCATTCAGGCTAATGTCAATATTCAGCCACAACCACTTGGAATGCTGAAAATTATGTTTTCCTTACTACTGGCTGAGATGTAGTTGAGACCTAAGCCCAAGCTGGTTTCAGGAAGACACCTCCAAATCCTCCTGGCCTCTCACCTTGCTGCCTTGGTGTCCATTCTTCATCAGAATCCTCAGTGTCATCTACCTGGGGTTTGATGACCTGCCTGCGGTGATGCATGAAATCCGGTTGAGTGGCTCTGAAACCTGGAGAGAAGCAAAACATTTGTTCTAAGAAGGAGAAACAATGCATAGAAGCAATGGGAAGTGTCACAAAGCCAGGGAAATTTGTAGGACGGGCTGGGGGAATCTAGAATAAGGCAAGAGGTGAGCTCTGCACTGCAGGGTAAACTTCCCTTTGGTACAAAACTCTAAACATTTCCTTAGTCTCCACACAAAAGGGAACTGTGAGCAGATGAAGCCACCTAAGAGCGGGCCAAGTGAACACTGAGGGTGAAGACCTGTTTCATGTTTCCCAGGCTCACAGGCACTCAGCACTTCCTGTTACCTATAGCAATCAGCGCTTCGTAGTTTCTTTTCATATTCCTATATCGGATTTTTTCCCATTCTCCCATCTCTTCTCACTGTTCCTTGGAGAAGTATACGGAGATGTCTTTGAAAGCATCTTTGGCCTAAGGAAAATAATAGATTTCATCAGTGATTTACTAATCTAAGTCAGACCTTAGAGCTGGGCCTTCTCCCCCACCTTTTGTGCAGGGAGTAGCCTGAAGCTACTGGATGGTCTGTGTGAGACAGGGATGAAGACTTTCCTTCCCGACTGTGTCCTGCTTAACTGAACAAACGCTGAGCATTTTCCTAACTCTTCCTGGACACAGAGCAGTTGACGAAGCTAGTGTCCTGTTTTGTCCCACTCCACCCCCACCATCTCAGACAGGACCAGGCATTCCCATCCTGTGTACAGTCACAGGGAAGTTCACTCAGCTGCCCAGGCAAGCAGTCTGTGGTGCTTCAGGGACCAGACCATGCCCTTCCTATAGAGCTGGCTTAGAGCCCAGGTTTGCTGCCTCCAACTCTCACCGTGGGCTTCCACTCTGTTCTCCTGGCTTCTCCCTCAGTGCTCTCCTCTGGAGACCTGTTCGGCCTCATGGCCATTGGAGTGCTCAAGACCAAGGTGCCTGTGGAAGAAGGAGGTGCTGAGATAGCCCAGACCAGTGTCCAGAGCCTGGTCTGTCTGCCTTGGGGGGAGTGTCCAGGGCAGGAAGGTGAGGGGAAAGTCAGGGTGAGGGTATTGATGGGATGGACGGATCCTGACTAGATATGACAGATCAGCCTAATGTGAACTAGATTTGGTTTCTTTGGTTCCCCTACAATTCAGCCCCTCTGAGGGAAGGCACTGGGAGGGATGTGTCTGAGGTGACGGAGGGATTCTTGAGGAGACCCGGAAACCCCTAACTGCTGGACTGGGGTCAGGCTGAAATCAGGACTCTGTTCCAGTGCAGCAGAGGGAATGTTTCTCCAAGAAGGGTTTTGAGGATCTCCTCCCGAACACTCAGAAAAATCTGGGCAAAACGTAGGTTCTACGTCTAAGGGACAAGTCGCTTGGCTTGAGGAGATCTGGGTCCCACAGGCTGAAGTAACTGGGGTCCTCAGACAGAGGGGACTGGGGATCTTTTGTCTGATGTAGAATGTGCAGGGTGAGAAAACTTGGGATCTGTGAGGCTGAGGAAATCAGGGGTTTCTTATTAAGGGACTTTAAGTCTCCAACAGGCAGGACAGTTAGGGTCTTGAGGAGGAAGAGTTTAAAGAGCTCGCAGGCGGAGGGATTCAGGGTCTCCAAGGTTGAGGAAATTGGGTCTCTCTGCGGTGGTATTTTTAGGGTGCCTCAGGCTGAGGGGAACTGGGCTTAATCTAGGTATTTGAGGGTCACAGCACTAGAGGATTTGGCGTTTCTGTGGGTGAAGGGACTTGTAATCCCTGAAGCTGACGAGACGCAAGCCCCCTTCAGATTAGGACCCAGGTTACTCAAAGTTGACAGGATTTCGGGCCTCCCACCATGGAATTGGAAGCCATCAGGCTAAGGGTTTATGAGGGCTGCGCAGGGTACGTTCCCGTCAGCCTCCCTGCTGTCCTGCCGCGCTGCCCACCCTGTCCCCAGGAGCGGCAGAGGTTCAGCGACGTCCAGTCCTTCCGCGCTGAGGTGAAGTGAAGGGCCAGCAGCCTGCCTGTACCCTGTCAGGCACAAGCGACCAATCGGCATTGTGACTGAGGCAGTCTGGCCAATAGGCGCCCGGAGGGTGCGGAGCGTGATGGAAGCCCCGCCCCACCGCTCGGGGATTGGCTGCTCTGTGGGCGTGTCTGTCAAGCCTCCAGCGCGCAGGCGCATCTTGGCTGGTTTGTTTTCAGGCATGGCCTCTTAGGCCTGGGTCCTCAAGTGGGCGGGTTGTCCTCAGGCTGAATGTTTCTTTCCAGTGCCCTCAACTGGTATATCGGCTCCACTAGTCTGTAACCGTGCTCCCGGAGTTTATCCTAGGTCGCCCTGTGCCCTACCTTGTCAAATCCAGTTTTGGCAAGAACTCTCATATGGTGAGTACTGCATTATTCAAGGGAAAAACGGTGTAATTAGCTACATTCTCATGAGACACAATATAAACGCCAGAGTGGTCAAAGTTTTAAACACAACGCATGGAATAAGGATGTTAGAAAAAACTTGGAGGATTTTTAACCTGAAAGTAGAAGTGGCACTGATGAGCCATCTGTATATTTAATGTAGGTATGAGAAGCCTTCAGAAATGAGGTATAAATAAAACCTGAAAGCCTTGCAAGTGTTTTCTGTAAGCCGAGGCATCGATCTGGAGGACTGTGGATCCACTGAGCTGAGTTTGCCTGACACCTACTGGCTTCACAAGATAAAATAGGGACACTGTTCCTGCCCCTTAGGTAGCTTTGCTCACAGAAAAATAATGTGATTTCCATGTATTGGAAGCAAGGCGACTGAGTGTAGAATTAGTGTCAAGTGGTGGTTGGGAGTCTGGATGGAGAAATGTTATCAGAAAAGTGAGTTTACCTCTTGGTGGGTGTAGAGCCAGAAGGTACAACCCAGCCAAAGCTCATGGGAAGGAAAAGTGTATTACTTGCAGAACTATGGAGAACACCATGGAGCTTTCCAGAGCAGGGTCTTTGTAAACCACAGAGTTGGGTAAGCTTTAATCTATGAGTACAGGCATGTTCCAGCTTCTGTGGTGACTCAGATGGTAAACAATCTGTGCATAGCAGAAGACCTGGATTCAACCCCTAAATGAGAAAGATCCCAAGAGGAGGGCGGGGCAGTCCACTCCAGGATTCTTGCCTGGAGAATCCCATGGACAGAGGAGGCTGGTGGTCCATGGGGTTGCAAAGATTCAGACATGAGTGAGTGACGAACACTTTAACTTCCCAGGCATGTTCACTAAGGGTCTTTTGCTGTGACAGACTCCAAGCTTCAGTCGATTAAAGTCTTGAGAGTCAGAACCAGTCACCATCAGCATCCCTTACATTCCAGCTGGTCTGGTATACATATAGATATCTATTCTTGATATAGATATAGACATCTATTCTTCTTCATATTCTTTCCCCTTGTCAGTTCAATTCAGTCACTCAGTCGTGTCCGACTCTTTGCAGCCCCATGAAGTGTAACACGCCAGGCCTCCTTGTCTATCTGTAACTCCCGGAGTTTACCGAAACTCGTGTCCATTGATTCAGTGATGCCATCCAACCTTCTCATCCTCTGTCGTCCCCTTCTCCTCCTGCCCTCAATCTTTCTCAGCATAAGGGTCTTTTCAAATGAGTCAACTCTTCACATCAGGTGGCCAAAGCGTTGGAGTTTCAGCTTCAACATCAGTCTTTCCAATGAACCCTAAGGTCTAGTCTCATTTAGAATGGACTGGTTGGATCCCCTTGCAATCCAAGGGACTCTCAAGTCTTCTCCAACACCACAGTTCAAAAACATCCATTCTTCAGCACTCAGTTTTCTTTATAGTCCAACTCTCCCATCCATACATGACCACTGGAAAAACCGTAGCCTTGACTAGAGAGACATTTGTTGGCAAAGTAACATCTCTGCTTTTTAATATACTGTCTAGGTTGGTAATAACTTTTCTTCCAAGGAATAAGTGTCTTTTAATTTCATGGCTGCAGGCACCATCTGCAGTGATTTTGGAGCCCCCCAAAGTAAAGTCAGCCACTGTTTCCCCATCTATTTGCCATGAAGTGATGGGACCAGATGCCATGATCTTAGGTTTCTGAATGTTGAGCTTTAAGCCAACATTTTCACTCTCGGCTTTCACTTTCATCAGGAGGCTCTTTAGTTCTTCTTCACTTTCTGCCAAAAGGGTTGTGCCATCTGCATTGCTGATATTTCTCCCGGTAATCTTGAATCTAGTTTATGCTTCATCCATGTGCTACATCATTTCTCATGATGTACTCTGCATAGAAGTTAAATAAGCAGGGTGACAATATATAGCTTTGATATGCTCCTTTCCCAATTTGGAACCAGTCTGTTGTTCCATGTCTGGTTCTGACTGTTGCTTCTTGAACTGCATACAGATTTCTCAAGAGGCAGGTCAGGTGGTCTGGTATTCCCATCTTTTTTTAATTTTCCAGTTTATTGTGACCCACACAGTCAAAGGCTTTGGCATAATCTATAAAGCAGAAATAGATATTTTTTCTGGAACTCTCTTGCTTTTTCGATGATCCAGTGGATGTTGGGAATTTGATCTCTGGTTTCTCTGCCTTTTCTAAAACCAGCTTGAAGATATGGAAGTTCACAGTTCATGTATTGCTCAAGCCTGGCTTGGAGAATTTTGAGCATTATTTTGCTAGTGTATGAGATGAGTGCAATTGTGCAGTAGTTTGAGCAATCTTTGGCATTGCCTTTCTTTGGGATTGGAATGAAAACTGTCCTTTTCCAGTCCTGTGGCCACTGCTGAGTTTTCCAAATTTGCTGACAGATTGAGTGCAGCACTTTCACAGCATCATCTTTTAGGATCTGAAATAGCTCAACTGGAATTCCATCACCTCTACTAGCTTTGTTTGTAGTGATGTCTCCTAAGGCCCACTTGACTTCACATTCCAGGATGTCTGGCTCTAGATGAGTGATCACACCGTCGTGATTATCTGGTTCATGAAGATCTTTTTTGTACAGTTCTTCTGTGTTTTCTTGCCACCCCTTCTTAATATCTTCTACTTCTGTTAGGTCCATACCATTTATGTCCTTTACTGAGCCCATCTTTGCGTGAAATATTGTCATAAGCTTGTTTTCAGGTTGCTCTTGTAGGGAATGGCCACAAGGCGTCAGGACTTTTTCATGCCCAGTTGTGATTACCTTGAAAGTGAAAACTTTCAAGTTTTAACTCAAGACTGTAAATCAATATGGAATGTAGCTGAAGAAACACCCCAAAGCTTGTGTGTTCTTTCTGAACTTTCTTATTTATTTATTGTAATATGTTTTTTTAATTTACTGGCAGGTCCATGTGGCATGTGGGGTTTTTAGTTCCTTGACCAAGTGTCAAACCCTCCCCCCCTGCATTTGAAGCACAGAATCTTAACCACTGGACTGCAGGGAAGTCCCCTTAAGCATTATTTTTTTAAAGTAACCTGTATTTCATATTGTAGTAACATTGATATATCACGTGTTGTTGGTGGCAGGTGAACCGAATGTATTTTCTATTTTTGTTGTTGTCCAGTTGCAGAGTCAGATCTTTTTGTAGGAGCGTTCCTTTTTCTACAGGCCCTGTTGTACTGGTAAGACATCCATTTGTATATACATAAGTGTACATAAATGTAAATATCTAGGTCCATAGATATGTAAATGTCCAGAGAGAGATATAAATGTCTACGTTTATAGATATACAAATGTCTATATGCATAGAAATATACATTCTAGGTACATAGATGTATAAATACCTTGGTTCATAGAGGCATAAATATCTATACACATAGACATATAAATATATATGTACATATAGACATAACTATCTATGCAAAACAGAAAAAGAGACACAGATGTACAGAACAGAATTTTGGACTCTGTGGGAGAAGGCGAGGGTGGGATGTTTTGAGAGAACACCATAGAAACATGTATATTATCTAGGGTGAAACAGATCACGAGCCCAGGTTGGATGCATGAGACAAGTGCTCGGGCCTGGTGCACTGGGAAGACCCAGAGGGATCGGGTAGAGAGGGAGGTAGGAGGGGAGATCTGGATGGGAAATACATGTAAATCCATGGCTGATTCATGTCAATGTATGACAAAAACCACTACAATACTGTAGAGTAATAGCTTCCAACTAATAAAAAAAAAATGAAAAAAAAAAAAAGAAGTATTCAATTTGTTGTAAACCATGGGCCCCACCCAAACCCAATGAATCAGAAACTTTTGAAGTGGGGACCTGCCATTATTGTTTTCTAAGCAAGATTTTCAGTTGATTGTGATGCACATGAAATTTTAGAACCTCAGTGGCTGTTTTTTAAAGTCACCTTGGAAAGGGAACCCTCTTACACTGTTGGTGGGAATGCAAACTAGTATAGCCGCTATGGAGAACAGTGTGGAGATTTCTTAAAAAACTGGAATTAGAACTGCCATATGACCCAGCAATCCCACGTCTGGGCATACACACTGAGGAAACCAGATCTGAAAGAGACATGTGCAACCCAATGTTCATCACAGCACGGTTTACAATAGCCAGGACATGGAAGCAACCTAGATGCCCATCAGCAGATGAATGGATAAGGTAGCTCTGGTACATATACACCATGGAATATTACTCAGCCTAAAGAATTCATTTGAATCAGTTCTAATGAGATGGATGAAACTGGAGCCCATCATACAGAGTGAAGTAAGCCAGAAAGATAAAGACCAGTACAGTATACTAACGCATATATATGGAATTTAGAAAGATGGTAACAATAACCCTATATGCAAAACAGAAAAAGAGACACAGATGTACAGAACAGAATTTTGGACTCTGTGGGAGAAGGCGAGGGTGGGATTTTCGAGAGCACAGCATCAAAATATGTATATTATCTAGGGTGAAAGAGATCACCAGCCCAGGCTGGATGCATAAGACAAGTGCTCAGGCCTGGTGCACTGGGAAGACCCAGAGGAATTGGGTGGAGAGGGAGGTGGCAGCGGGGATCGGGATGGGGAACACATGTAAATCCATGGCTGATTCATGTCAATGTATGACAAAACCCACTACAATATTGTAAAGTAATTAGCCTCCAACTAATAAAAATAAATGGAAAAAAAAAAGAAATATACATTCTAGGTACATAGATGTATAAATACCTAGGTTCATAGAGACAGAAATATCTATACACAAGACATATAAATACATATGTACATATAGACATAACTATCTATGTATATACAGATATAAATATCTATTATAGATACATATAGACATAGATATCTATATACATAGACATGTAAATATCTGTATACACGGAGGATGGTTACACAGTGGACAATGAAGGAGACCACCTTATAGACAACATAAGTGATACAGATAGTGGCATTTATAAGAGCATACTAGGAGAGAGAAACATAAACAATTTCAAACAAAGAGAACACAGCTAAGCAAGATGCATGTGACTAGTTTTAATCTGAGGGCACTAAACCAACAAGTCCACAGGGGGTCAGTAGATGAAGGCAAAGTATGGAAGGGTGAGATAGTGAAAACAAGTTAAATGTTTCACCTTTGTTTACAAAGCATACCTTATAAATTTTTGGATTCATACTTGTTACCTCCTTAAGTAAGTATCATCCTATATATCCTCATATGCCCATATCCAAACTGTTTCAAATAAAATCAAGCATAACTCCAACTTGTTGCAACTCTATTTAGTCAACTGTTGCAATTTCATGAAAAAGACACATTGTGATTCTTTTGTATAGACCAGTAATGGTTAGGATTTCTGTGGGTTTTTTTTGTTTTTTTTTTAGGGTCCTTAGAGATCATTTAAAATTTCAACACTTCTCCCTGCTTCACCTTGTTCTGATTCAATTGACATTGGAAAAGTTATGGAAAGAGTGTTTGATATAATCTGAACTCACCAGGTATCTATTGTTTGGTGTACATAAAGATCTGAGAAGTAGATTTCGATGGATGTAAAAATAAATATTGTGGATATAGAACATAATTAGAAATTGCGAGAGTCATTTGACCAGAGAGCAATCACAATGGATCCACTTCATCTCCCACACCCATGAGGACAAGTTTATCTTGGTAATAATATCAGCAACTGAAGAGTTAAAGTGTTGAAAAGTTGTTGCTAAACCATAAGACGCTGGAATTCTTGGCCTCCTGAGGAGACAAATTCAATCCAGGGCCAGAGAGGAGGCTGGATTGCTCAGAGCTTTTGTGTAATAAAGTTTTATTAAAGTATAAAGGAGATAGAGATAGCTTCTGACATAGGTATCAGAAGGGGGCAAAAGAGTACACCCCTCCTTGTCTTTAGCTGTATGTTATATAGTCACTCACAGTCTGTTAATGAAAAGAAAGGAGTGTCATAGAATTTAGAATGGCACCAGATAATTCATCCCTGGCCATAAAAGGATTGACTTGAATCTTGTAGCAGGGCAGAATACCAACAAATAGTTTCATTTACATAGATTAGGGGAACAATACCTGAGTAAGTAGGTTGAGCCATTTGGCAGAACCAATTTGGAGATAGAATCTGGGGTACATTAACATAGCTTAAGACAACATTTCCATAAGAAAAAGCAATGTATTGGTTAACTCAAGGTTTGAGAGTAGTTAGCTTCAGGAGAAACCAGGTGTCAGGGCAACACAGCATTTTAAGAGAAACCTCCTTTTAAATTTGTATAGAGAAGAAAAATATCGCTGGTTTTCTTCCTCCTGCCGCTTAAGAGAAATAAAATTGTCTGGCACTTGCAGCCTCTTTCCTCCATTTGGAGACCCCTGGCCTTCCTGCCTGTTACCCTCTCAGTGTTATCACTGTAAAAAATGATTATGAAAAGAAATCTATGGAATGTTTTCATAGATAGGATGCAACTTTCCAAGAGGCTTTAAATTTCAGGTGAATGTTTTATTATTTGAAATCTTGAGTGGATTACAGACTCTGTAAGTTTTACAGACTGTTCAAAGTTACATTCTATCCCATCCCGGAATGAATCCATTACCTTTTGGTTCATGCACTTGTGACACACTTCATCAGCTTAGAGAAAATCTGTGTTGGAGAGTGCTCTAAACCAATGTGTGTGTATCAGCTGCAGGTCTGACAAGAAACATTCACTCTCATGTTGTTGTAGTTGCTGCTCAGTGGCTAAGTTGTGTCTGACTCTTTGTGACCCCATGGACTGCAGCACGCCAGGAATCCCTGCCCATCACCAACTCCTGGAGATTGTTCAAACTGCTGTCCGTTGAATCAGTGATGCCATCCAACCATCTCTTCCTCTGTCATCCCCTTCTCCATTTGCCTTCAGTCTTTCCCAGCATCAGGGTGTTTTCCAGTGGGTCGGCTCTTCACATCAGGTGGCCAAAGGATTGGAGCTTTGGTTTCAGCGTCAGTCCTTCCTATGAATGTTGAGGACTGAGTTCCTTTAGGATGGACTGGTTTGATCTCCTTGCAGACCCAGGGACTCTCAAGAGTCTTCTCTAGCACCACAGGTCAAGAGCATTAGTTCTTCAGTGCTCTGCCTTTGTGGTCCTGTTGCAGGAAGGGGGACCCCTTCCAGGGCCCGAAACTGGGTTCTTGTCTAACACTCGGAAATGAATTGTCCGAGGAGACACATGCTGACAAAGCAAGAGATTTTATTGGGAAAGGGCACCCGGGTGGAGAGCAGTAGGTAAGGGAACCCAGGAGAACTGCTCTGCCGAGTGGCTCACAGTCTTGGGTTTTATGGTGATGGGATTAGTTTCCGGGTGGTCTTTGGCCAATCATTCTAATTCACAGTCTTTCCTGGTGGCGCACGCATCGCTCAGCCAAGATGGATGCTAGCAAGAGGGATTCTGGGAAGTGGACGGACAGGTAGTGTCTCCTCTCGATCTTTCCCGAACTCTTCCGATCTTTCCCGAACTCTTCCAGCTGGTGGTGGCCTATTAGTTCTGTATTCCTTATCAGGATCTCCTGCCATAAAACAACTCATGCAAATGGTTACTATGGTCCCTGGCCAGGGTGGGCGGTTTCAATCAGTGTGCTTCCCCTAACAGTCCTACTCTCACATCCGTACATGATTACTGCAAAAACCAGTAGCTTTTACTCTCACATATGGGATATCAAATTTGTTTTTACATATTGCCTGCTATATTTAGGCTCTTTGTTCATACTTCATGTACCCATGTAGTGTTGTATTTAAATCCAGTTTGAAACAGAGCTTTGTTTGAAGAACGTTTTGCCACCAGCAGCGTTCTATTCTCACCAGCACCTCTTACCGTGGTGTGACATCTCAAAACTCAGAAACTCTTACATGTGATATGAATATCAATTTCATTTTAGGAGAGTTTAAACAGAGACGTGACAAAATCAGGGTGCCTATTTTATCAGGTTTCTCCAGGCAGAAAATTGAAGCTTGATGTGGTTCAGTTGCTCAGTCGTTTCCAACTCTTTGCAACCCCATAGACTGCAGCATGCTGGGCTTCCCTGTCCTTCACCATCTACCAGAGTTTGCTCAAAGTCCTGTTCATTATGTTGGTGATGCTCTCCAACCATCTCATCCTCTGTCATCCCCTTCTCCTCCTGCCCTCAGTCTTTGAAATTTAAATTGTTAGAAGGCAGAGTTCATACAGCTTATGGGCTCCTTGACTCCATTTTTTCTTGCAAGAATTTTCTTAGGTATTTTTCAAGTGTGACCTTTCATTCATATAATAGCAAATAACAGAATTAGAAGAAACCAATTTGAAACAACAGATCGTTTCTCTCCTGACAATCTGAACACAAAGGAACCAGTGGGAACCGCAAAGATCTGGGGGCCAAGCTTTTAAGAATATTTTAGGTTGGCAAATACTAACTAGTATGCTTTCCATTTCAACAATTTTTATTCTGATAAAGAGTATCCTTTTCTAGAAGGCTTCCAGTGTGGCTGCCTCCTGCTGGAAGCATGGGAGAAGGAATCAGGGCACTTTCTGTCTGTCTTTACAAGACACTGGACTCAACTCTAAGAAATCCCTGGATCTTCCCTGGATCCTGACCACCACATGGCGAAAGATACTGGTGACAGTTTTGTTTTGCCTGTTAAAGTGTTTAATGGCAAAGATTCTTTTGGTTTCCTGATGTGGGTGACATGTGGGGCCCAGTGATGATTTTTTCTTTAAGAAACTTACTTGCCAGTTCCCACATGAGGGTGAGGCCCCTGTCCAATGATGAGATACCTGTGCCTCCAGGGAGAGCAACTTTAAGCTAGTTTAAACCTGACCAAGTTCTGTCTGCATGGTAGATTTAGACCTCTCTGTCTTGTCTAGGACTTTCTGTGGTTGCTTACATGGTAAACAATCTGCATGCAGTGCAGGAGGACTGGGTTCATCTCTGGATTGGGAAGATCCCACGGAGAAGGGAATGGTAACCTAGTCCAGTATTCTTGCCTGCAGAATCGCATGGATAGAGGAGGCTGGAGGGCTACAATCCATGTGGTCACAAACAGACATGTCTGAAGGATGATCACTTTGACTTTTCAATCCTGTCTGCACTGATTATGTTTAGAGAAGACTGCTTGCTTTCTGCAATGAGAATATTGACACCTGACCATGTTCTGTGTGCACGAGGACGTGGAGACCTAGGTGCGGACTGGGCCTGGCCTCCGTCCTGGCAAACTCCGTGCCTGTGTCTGAATGTCAGTGCTCAGAGGTCTGGGGCCTGGAGCTGAGGTGGGCTTCTCTGGGTAATGTGCCCTCCTCTGAGTGGGGTTCCATGGCCCTCCCAGGGTCAGTGCTGCAGTAAGGGCTCTTAGTCTTTCCTCCTGCCAGGGTCACCTGCCCTGAGGCTTATGGAGAATCCTCAGGTGGGCTACTTGGTAATTATTCCAGTTTTTCAGCGCATTCAGTTTGAGTAGGGAGGCAGGTTCACCTGGCTAATTGATTCCAGGGTACAAGGATTAGGCAAAAAACCAATGGGCAGCAGGTGAGGTTGCTATGTGATCGCCTTCCTGTCGGCTGTCCCTGCTCAGCAGACACCAGACCTGCCCCTCGTCTTCTAGCCCCACGCCTGGTGTGTTTTCTCAACACCTCAGTGGGAAGACAAAGAGTGGAGCCTGCTGGAACCAAGGCAGTGTGTTCAACATTATCCTGACAGCTGTCAAAACAGTTAGTATCAGACAGAATCAAAGGGCAGGAGAGGAGGACTTCTCTGGGACGAGAGAAATTTCCAGGAACCCAGGAGTTTCCAGGAACCCACTTGTTTCTGCCTTTGGGGCACAGCCATCAGGGACCCGGTGTCCTAACCAAGAGTCATGCGGCCCCAGATGCAGGGTTCGGGGACCGTGTGGGTCTCACCCCATCCACATGGGTCTGGATCCTGTGCCCAGAGACCCCGTGTCTGCTATTCACCTCTGTGTGTCTTGCCCCTTGGAGATCCCCAACATCTGAATTGAGGGTGTTGCCCTGATTAACCTGTGGTCTTTCTTCTCTTCACCTTGGGACATTCACATGAGGTCAGGCACCTTTGAATGGGTTGCTGCTCTGTGTTCTGTTGGCTGAAAACCTTTGGCGGTGTCATATTAACATCATAGTGTATCACAGACCTAATCTGTAGGGTCGCCACTGTCTGGGGTCCCCTAGATGGATCTTCTGTAATTTAATTTTTATTTTCTATTGGAGTCAGGTCAATTTCCATTGTTTTATTAATTTTAGCTGTACAGAAACTTAATTTGATTTTACATAGAAGTGAATCTATTCTTTTTCCATTTTTTTCCTCATATAGATTATTACAGTCTCTTTGGTAGAGTTCCCTGTTGTTTTCACCAGGTCCTATTTGCTTATCAATTTGTTAGATATTAGTGTGTATATAAATCCTAAACTCTTTATCCCTTCTTTCTTTCTTTTGATACTCATAATTTGATTTTCGCAGGCTGTGAAGTCCGTTTTGTACATTAGGTCATTGGTATGAATTTATAGATTGTGCCCGTAAGTGATATCTCATGATATTTATCTTTCTGTCTCTGAGTTCCCTGACCTGGTGTGTTGATTTCTTAGCACACCCATGCTGCTGACAGCTTCCTTGTTTCATTCTGTTTTATGGTTGAGTGGTGTTCCAGTTATAGGTGTTCCGCCTTGTCTTCCCTTTTCTTCCACTGGACCTTTTGGTGGATTCCATGTCTTGCCTATTGAAAGAGTGCTGCCCTGAAAATCAAGGTGCATGTGTCATTTTGAATGGTCGTTTTCTGTGGGCCGCACTTCCCTTTATAGCTCAGTTGGTAAAGAATCCGCCTGCAATGCAGGAGACCCCAGTTTGAATCCTGGGACAGGAAGATCCGCTGGGGAAGGGAATGGCTACCCACTCCAGTATTCTTGGGCTTCCTTTGTGGCTCAGCTGGTAAAGAATCTGCCTGCAATGTGGGAGACCTGGGCTTGATCCCTGGGTTGGGAAGATCCCCTGGTGAAGGGAGAGGCTACCCACTCCAGTGTTCTGGCCTAGAGAATTCCATGGACCGTATAGTCCATAGTGTTGCAAAGTGTTGAGCACGACTGAGTGACTTTCACTTCACATTCTCAGGACCTAGGCCCATGAGTGGGATTGCAGGGTCATATGATACCTCTATGTCTTGTATTTCTTGGAAGCTCCATGCTGTTTTCCATAGTGCCTTCACCATTTACATTCCGAAAAAGATTGTAGGAGGATTTCATTTTCCACATATTCTTTGCAGATGTTTTATTTTATTTATTTATTTAATCTTTATTCTTTGTAGATCATTTTGATGATGGCCACTGTGACCAGCGTGAGGTGATACCTTAGTGCAGTTTTGATTGGCATTGATTTAATAATTATTGGTGTGGACTATCTATCCATGTGCTTTATTATTTTATACTTTGTGAGTATAATTTATCTCTTGAAACTGGCCTCTTGAAACTTTGCCTTGTTTGGAATTCTTTTCTGATGAAATACCCCAGGACATTTCTTGAGGGCAGATGTCATTTAAGGCCCTGTCAAACTTGTGACTATTTAGAGCCTTTCAGCACCTGTTTTATGGCTTCCCTGCTCACTCAGTGGTAAAAGAATCCACCTGCAATGCAGGAGACTTTCAGGAGACCTGGGCTCGATCCCTGGGTTGGGAAGATTCCCTGAAGAAGGAAATGGCAAACCACTCCAGTATTCTTGCCTGGAGAATCCCATGGGCATCCTTTGTCCTGGCAGGCTACAGTCCATGGGGTTGCAAAGAGTCGGACACGGCTGAGCGACTCCGCACAGCACACAGTACACTATTAAATTAATTGATGGTGAAGTTTGGTATAGCAGAGACATGGGTGCAAGTTTTTGTCATGGTCATAGGGTTAAGCCAGATGTTAGTAAAATGTCTTGTATACCTCTGGTACTCCAATGTGAAATGCAGATATTTCCAGTTTTATTCATAATGCTATTGTTATTAATATGGATGCTGTTGGATTAAATAGTTTTGCGGCAGTCCAGTGGCCTGAGAATAATAAATAATGACAGTTATCATGAGTCATATTGATGTGGTGGATTGTGTCAAGTATTTAGTTGATGCTTCTGTTGTTCCTGGGTTGAATTATTTATTATGATGGGGATCATGCCTAATATATTTATTTCAAAGCCAAATCAGATAAGTAATCAATGGAGATAATTATAATGACAATAGATCCTGAGAAAATAGTTGATAGGATAATGATAAAGATGGTGGGACTTATTAGTACAGAAAGGATATAAATGAACATTTTTGGGGTACAGGCCCAATAGTTTAATCAGTTGACCTTACTTATAGAATGTGGTGTAAATTGGTATCACAAAGAGCTTTCGATTCTTAGGGGTATGTTCAATTCCTATAATTCTAGATATAAGAGGATTTAAACCTCTATTATTTACTCTCTCAAAGTAACTCTAGTCAGACACATTTGTTATGCTTGTGGAAGAGTACTTGATAATAGGATGGATAAGGATATGTGTCATATGTATAGGGCTTAGTGTTAGGGATAGAAAATATTTGAGAGTAAATGTATTCATTGGTCATATTGGAATCAGGGGTATAATGCTCAAATTGATAGGAAAGAGACTGTTAATAATAGTGATTTGGTTCAGTTCAGTTGCTCAGTCCTGTCTGACTCTTTGTGACCCCATGGACTGCAGCACGCCAGGCCTCCCTGTCCATCACCAACTCCTGGAGTCGACCCACACCCATGTCCATTGAGTCGGTGATGCCATCTCACCCTCTCATCCACTGTCGCCCCTTTCTTCTCCCGCCTTCAATCTGTCCCAGCACCAGGGTCTTTTCAAATAAGTCAACTTTTCGCAGCAGGTGGCCAAAGTATTGGAGTTTCAGCTTTAGCATCAGTCCTTCCAATGAATACCAATGAATATTCAGGACTGATTTCCTTTAGCATGGACTGGTTGGATCTCCTTGGAGTCCAAGGGATTCTCAAGACTTCTCCAAGACCACAGTTCAAAAGCATCCATTCTTCAGCGCTCAGCTTTCTTTATAGTCCAACATTCACATCTATACATGACTACTGGAAAAATCATAGCTTTAACTAGACAGATCTTTGTCGAGAAATAATGTCTGTGCTTTTTAATATGCTGTCTATGTTAGTCATAACTTTTCTTTCAAGGAGCAGGCCTATTTTAATTTCGTGACTGCAGTCCCCATCTGCAGTGATTTTCAGCTCAGTACAGTTCAGTTGTTCGGTCGTGTCGGACTGTTTGTGACCCCATGAAGTGCAGCACACCAGGCCTCCCTGTCTGTCACCAACTCCCTGAGTTTACCCAACCCATGTCCATCGAGTCGGTGATGCCATCCAACCATCTCATAATCTGTCATCCTCTTCTCCTCCTGCCCTCAGTCTTTCCCAGCATCAGGGTCTTTTCAAATGAGTCAGTTCTTCACATCAGGTGACAAAAGTATTGGAGTTTCAGCTTCATCATCAGTCCTTCCAATGAACATCCAGGGCTGATCTCCTTTAGGATGGACTGGTTGGATCTCCTTGCAGTCCAAGGGACTCATCAAGAGTCTTCTCCAACACCACAGTTCAAAAGCATCCATTCTTCAGCACTCAGCTTTCCTTATAGTCCAACTCTCACATCCATACATGACTACCTGAAAAACCATAGCTTTGACTAGAGAGACCTTTGTTGGCAAAGTAATGTCACTGCTTTTTAATATGCTGTCTAGGTGTGTCATAGGTTTTTTTTTTTTTTTTTCCAAATAGTAAGCATCTTTTAATTTCATGGCTGCAGTCACCATCTGTAGTGATATTTAAGCCCCCCAAAATAGCCTGTCACTGTTTCCAATGTTTCCCCATCTATTTGCCATGAAGTGATGGGACCAGATGCCATGATCTTGGTTTTCTGAATGTTGAGTTTTAAGCCAGCTTTTTCATTCTCCTCTTTCACTCTCATCAAGAGGCTCTTTAGTTCTACTTCACTTTCTGCCATAAGGGTGGTGTCTACTGCCTATCTGAGGTTATTGTTATTGCTCCTGGCAATCTCGATTCCAGCTTATGCTTCCTCCAGCCCAGCATTAGTCATGATGTACTCTGCATATAAGTTAAATAAGCAGGGTGATAATATACAGCCTTGATGTACTCCATTTCGTGTTTGGAACCAGTCTTTTGTTCTATGTCCAGCTAACTGTTGCTTCCTGACCTGCATACAGGTTTCTCAGGAGGCAGGTCAAGTGGTCTGGTATTCCCATCTCTTTCAGGATTTTCCATAGTTTATTGTGATCCACATAGTTAAAGGCTTTGGCATAGTCAAGAAAACAGAAATAGACCTTTTTCTGGACTGTGTTGCTTTTTTGATGATCCAGCGGATGTTGGCAACTTGAACTCTGGTTCCTCTGCCTTTTCTAAAACCAGCTTGAACATCTCGAAGTTCACAGTTTATGAACTGCTAAAGCCTGGCGGAGCCCCACCCCCCAATAAATTCTGTCACTGTTTCCATTGTTTTCCCATCTATTTGCCATGAAGTGATAGGACTAGAAACCACGACCTTAGTTTTCTGATTGTTGAGTTTTAAGTACACTGTTTTCCAAAGAGGGTGTTTGCTTTTACCAGTGCATTCACTTGGCAGTACTCTATTAGCCTTTGCCTTGCTTCATTCTGTACTCCAAGGCCCAATTTGCCTGTTACTCCAGGTGTTTATTGACTTCCTTCTTTTGCATTCCAGTCTTGCAGGTCTTCATAGAACTGTTCAACTTCAGCTTCTTCACCAATACTGGTTAGGGCATAGCCTTGGATTACTGTGATATTGAATGGTTTGCCTTGGAAATGAACAGAAATCCTTCTGTCGTTTTTGAGACTGCATCCAAGTACTGCATTTCAGACTCTGTTGTTGACTATGATGGCTACTCCATTTCTTCTGAGGGATTCTTGCCCACAGTAGTAGATATAATGGTTTTCATAATACGTGAACTGTGAACATCGAGATGTTCAAGCTGGTTTTAGAAAAGGCAGAGGAACCAGAGATGAAATTGCCAACAACCATTGGATCATTGAAAAAGCAAGAGAATTTCAGAAAAACATTTACTTCTGCTTTATTGACTATGCCAAAACTTTTGACTGTGTGGATTACAACAAAGTGTGGAATATTCTTTAAGAGATGGGAATACCAGACCACCTGACCTGCCTCCTGAGAAATGTGTATGCAGTTTAGGAAGCAACAGTTAGAACTGGACATGGAATAACAGACTGGTTCCAAATAGGAAAAGGAGTATGTCAAGGCTGTATATTGTCACCCTGCTTATTTAACTTATATGCAGAGTACATCATGAGAAATGCTGGACTGGATGAAGCACAAGCTGGAATCGAGATTGATGGGAGAAATATCAGTAACCTCAGATATGCAGATGACACCACCCTTATGGCAGAAAGTGAAGAAGAACTAATGAACCTGTTGATGAAAGTGAAAAAGGAGAGTGAAAAAGTTGGCTCAAAACTCAAGATTCAGAAAACTAAGATTATGGCATCTGGTCCCATCACTTCATGGCAAGTAGATGGGATAACAGTGGAAACAGCGGCTGACTTTATATTTTTGGGCTCCAGAATCACTGCAGATGTTGAGTTCAGCCATGAAATTCAAAGACGCTTACTCCTTGGAAGAAAAGAAAAGAAGAAAAGAATACCTAGACGGCATATTAAAAAGCAGAGAGATTGCTTTGCTAACAAGGGTCTGTCTAGTCAAAACTATGGTTTTTCATCTATATATGGGTGTGCGAGTTGGACTATAGAGTAGTCATGTATGGATGTAAGTATTGAGCTATAAAGAAAACTGAGAGCTGACGAATTGATGCTTTTGAACCGTGGTGTTGGAGAAGACTCTTGAGCGTCCCTTGGACAGCATTGAGATCCAGCCAGTCCATTCTAAAGGAAATCAGTCCTGAATATCCATTGGAAGGACTGATGCTAAAGCTGAAACTCCAATACTTTGGCCACCTGATGTGAGGAAGTGACTCATTGGAAAAGACCCTGATGCTGGGAATGATTGAAGGCGGGAGAAGAAAGGGGCGACAGAGGATGAGAGGGTTAGACAGCATCACTGACTCCATGGACATGAGTTTGCGCAAACTCCCGGGGTTGGTGGTGGACAGGGAGGCCTGGCGTGCTGCAGCCCATGGGCTCACAAAGAGTCAGATATGACTGAATGACTTAACTGATGGTTTGGGTAGAGGAGTTCATATGGTTAAAGCTAGGCTCAAGGCAAAGATAGGTTCAAGGATAAGTACCGAAACTGAGGATGTGGCTGGTCATAGGGCTTCTTTAATAAATAGTTTGACTACATCACCAATAGTTTGGAGTAGGCTGTATGGCCCTACATTTGGGCCTTTTCAGAATTGTGTATAGCCTAGAACTTTTCATTCTACTAGTGGTAAGAATGCTATAGCTAGGAGGATGGGCATAATAACTATTAGAATATTATGAACCGTTTGTTAAGGATAGGATTTAAATCTCTGATCATACAGGTTCAAGTTTTATGCAATTATCAGTTTCTGCCACCTTAAATAAGGCCTGTTTTTGGGTGGAAATTTTTACTTATTAATTAATATAAAGTTATTCATTATTTTAAGGCACTTATTTAACGTTGGCCATATTTCTCTTGTCCTTTCCTACTGGGAAAATTGTATAATAGATGGAAACCGACCTGAATGACTCTGGTCTGAACTCAGATCATGTAGAACTTTAATTGTTGAACAAAACAAATCTTTAATACGGGTCACACCATTCAGGTGTCCTGATCCAACATCAAGGTTGTAAACACTGTTGTTAATATGAACTCTAAAATAGGTCTGTGCTGTTATCCCTAGGGTTCCTTGTTCCATTGATCAGTTTCTTGGATCAATAAGTGATAATTTGATTTGACTGGGAGGTCTTGGCTTTAAAAGTCACTTGGAGGATCTTTTGTTCTCCAAGGTCACCCCAATCAAAATCATTAGCTCATTAAATGTTTGTTATCCCTTAATGATTTAATTTTATTTGGCGGCGCTAATTAATTGAAGTTCCATAGGGTCTTCTCGTCTCGTTTTTTTCTCCTGACTTCATGAGAAGGTCAGTTTCACTGATGAGAAGTAAGAGTAAAACTCTTGTGCAGCCATTTATACAAGCCCTTATTTAGAGAACCAATGATTAGGCTACATTTGCACGGTCCGAACACCACAGCTGTTTAACGATTGTCACTGGGCACGCAGTGCCTCTAATACTAGTGATGACAGAGATGATGTTTTTGGTAAACAGGCAGGGTTTATGTTTGCCAAGTTCTTTTTCTTCTTTTAATCTTTGCTTGAGTGGATGCCTCTGTTGGGTTAACAGTGCAATTAATGATCTGATATTAGATTATTTTTATTTACTGTTCACCATCAAGGAGTAATACTATTTGCTGACACAAACTTGTGCAGGGAGTCTTAGGGAGTTTTATTGTTTTCCTTTTCAGGTTTACAAGACCAGAAGCATGGGTATACTACAAAGACTTCTCTTCATTTTAGATTATTTTAGGTAATGCTAGTTACTGGCATTGATAGTAAGATAAGGAAAAACATATAATAGATGCTAGTTGTCCAGTGATGATAAAAGGATGTTCTAGTGGTTGTCCTGCAATTCATGCGAGTGTTAAGAGGTTCACTACCAGAATTCAGAACAGGCACTGGCTGAATGGTCAGAATGTCATGCTTTGTCGTTTGCATGTATGAAGTAATGGCATTAATACTAAGATTAGGATAGAAAAGATTCGGGCTAAAATTCTGCCTAGTTTGTTAGAGCTTGATCGTAGGACTGCATATGTGAATAAGAAGTATTCTGGCTTGATGTGTGAAGGTGTGTTGAGAGGTTTGCCGGGGTGTAGCTATCTGGGTCTCCTAGTAGGTCAGGTGAAAATAGAACTAGTATTTTTAACCCCAGAACTAGTAGCAAGGCACCCAAGATGTCTTTAAATGTATAATATAGATGAAATGGGATCTTGTCTATATCAGATGAAATTCCTGCTGAGTTATTTGATCCTGTTTCATGGAGCAATAGTAAGTGGACTATAGTAAGTGCTGCAATAAATGAGCTTGTAGTGAAGGGGAACCAACCATGTTACTAGTTGGTCATAATTAATTGTTATTACAGAAATTACTTGTGGAAATTTAAATTATGCTGATGAGTAAGGTGATAAGGAAAGAGGAAGTACAGTGTGATTAGCCCCTTTCCATCTGATACCAATATAGACATTTGTATTTGAATAAGGGAGGTGGTTTTTGGCAAAATATCCTCTCCTCAGATTCAGTCTAGAAGGGGCATGCTGACTTGTGGCTGGTTAAGTTTAAATAAGGGGTCAGGCGGTGTATGATAGTGGAAAATTATCCTTGAGTACATTTGAATAGTTGAACTTCAGATTTTGTGTTACTGCTAGTTTTGAGTGCCAAGATGAAGCCTAGAATATTCAGGGCCAGGGCAGTTCTTTTGAGGTAGTAAGGTATGGTTATTTGTGGAACTGCTGTTGGGGGAATATTGTTGGAGAAAATAAAGCCAGCAAAAATACTTGCAACTAGTAGGCATTTAATAGAATTTATTAGGAGGGTGTTGTTCTTGTTAATGATAATCAGAGTAGAAAATTGAGGCTGTCCCAGTAGCATGAAGAAGAGAGCGAGGATGCTGGAGAAGGCTGTGAGTGAGGTGGCAGTTTGTGGAGGGGATCAGGCATTGGCATAAGGCATATTCACAGTTTGTATATTTAGGTCGTTAGAGTAGAATTCAGTGAGGAAAGGCATTCCTGTCAATGCTAAGCTGCCAGTGATAAGGGCGGTTGTAGTAAAAGGCATAGCTTTAAACAGACCTCCTATTTTTTTTAATATTTTGTTCATCATTTAGGTTGTGAATAATCTGGATTACATAAATAGAATGGCTTTGAAAAAGTCAAGAGCACTGTTTTGGAGAAAGAGGAATGCTGGGTAGAGTTGGTTGATGCCAATTGTTACTATCCTGAGGCCTAATTGGTTGGAGGTGGAGAAAGCAATGATTTATTTTGATATCGTTCTGGGTAATGGCACATATTGCTATAAATGTTGTGATAGCCCCTAGGCATAATGTAACCAATGGGGTACATTTATAGCTCTCTGTCAGAGGCTAGAAGTGGATGACTAGGAACATATCTGCTACTACTAATGTGCTTGAGTGGAGTAGGGCTGAGACTGACGTGGGCCCTCTATTGCTGAGGGTAATTATGGGTGTAGCCCAAATTGGCAAATTTTCCCATTGCAGCCAATACTAAACCTAATATAGGCAAATTTGTATTAAGTTGACCAAGAAAGTTCCAGAAAAACATCTATTTCTGCTTTATTGACTATACCAAAGCCTTTGACTGTGTGGATCACAATAAACTGTGAACAATTCTGAAAGAGATGGGAATACCAGACCACCTGACCTGCCTGTTGAGAAACCTATATGCAGGTCAGGAAGCAACTGTTAAAAGTGGACTTTGAACAACAGACTGGTTCCAAATAGGAAAAGAAGTATGTCAAGGCTGTATATTGTCACCCTGCTTATTTAACTTATATGCAGAGTACATCATGAGAAATGCTGGGCTGGAGGAAGCACAAGCTGGAATCAAGATTGCCAGGAGAAATATCAATAACCTCAGATATGCAGATGACATCACCCTTATGGCGCAAAGAGAAGAACTGAAGAGCCTCTTGATGAAAGTGAAAGAGGAGAGTGAAAAAGTTGGCTTAAAACTCAACATTCAGAAAACTAAGATCATGGCATCTGGTCCTATCACTTCATGCAAATAGTTGGGGAAACAGTGGAAACAGGGCTCCAAAATCACTGCAGATGGTGATTGCAGCCATGAAATTAAAAGACTCTTACTACTTGGAAGAAAAGTTATGAGCAACCAAGACAACATATTAAAAAGCAGAGACATTACTTTGCCAACAAAGGTCCGTCTAGACAAGGCTATGGTTTTTTCAGTAGTCATGTATGGATGTGAGAGTTGGACTATAAAGAAAGCTGAGCGCCGAAGAATTGATGCTTTTGAACTGTGGTGTTGGAGAAGACTCTTGAGAGTCCCTTGGACTGCAAGGAGATCCAACCAGTCCATCCTGAAGGAGATAAGCACTGGGTGTTCATTGGAAGGACTGATGTTGAAGCTGAAACTCCAATATTTTGGCCACCTTATGCGAAGAGCTGACTCATTGGTAAAGACCCTGATGCTGGGAGGGATTGGGGGCAGGAGGAGAAGTGCACGGCAAAGGACGAAATGGTTGGATGGCATCACCAACTCAATGGACATGAGGTTGGGTAAACTCCGGGATGTGGTGATGGACGACGAGGCATGGCGTGCTGAGGTTTTGGGGTCGCAAAAAGTTGGACACGACTGAGCAACTGAACTGACTTGAGGATAAAAACTTGTTGTAAGTGTCATGCATTAAAGTTAAGTAAGAATCATGCTGTTGTTTTAATAAAACCTGTATCAGCCTAGGGTTTGGAGAAGGCAATGGCACCCACTCTAGTACTCTTGCCTGGAAAATCCCATGAATGGAGGAGTCTGGTAGGCTGTCGTCAATGGGGTCTCGAAGAATCAGACACGAAGGAGTGACTTCACTTTCACTTTTCACTTTCATGCATTTGAGAAAGAAATAGCAACCCACTCCAGTGTTGTTGCCCAAAGAATCCCAGGGACGGAGGACCTTGGTGGGCTGCCGTCTATGGGGTTGCACAGAGTCGGACATGACTGAAGCGATTTAGCAGCAGCAGCAGCAGCACGGGGTTATACGAAACAGGTCCACACCCCCCTGGCCTCGCTTTCTCACATCCACGCCCCCGTGCCCTGCATCCCCACATGCACCCAGCGCAAGCCAGCAGTCTGCCTCCTCTTTCCAGTCAGTCATTGGGCTTCGCTGAGGTGTTTTGGCCCTGGGGAAGGAAATGGCAACCCACTCCAGGATTCTTGCCTGGAACATCCCATGGACTGAGGGGCCTGGTGGGCTACAGTCCATGGGGTCGCAAAGAGTCGGACACAGCTGAGCGACTGAGGTGTTATACAAAATTGCCTGTGGTGCCGCTGTGTTTGCATCTGCGTCCACACCATCATCCAATGAGCAGGAAGGATATAGTCCCACTCCTTCTCAGCCAGTATGTAATTGGAAGAGATTATTAGTGGTAACAAGAATTAGTATTGTAACAAGGAAAAGGAGTGTTTGAAGAATCAGTTAATGTTGGGGTCTGAGTAAATGGATCATATTGAGAAGTCTATAATTGATCATATGACAAATAGGGCCACCAGCACACATTATTGAGAAATAATCTATTTT
This sequence comes from Cervus elaphus, assembly GCF_910594005.1. NCBI lineage: Eukaryota > Metazoa > Chordata > Mammalia > Artiodactyla > Cervidae > Cervus > Cervus elaphus. The sequence continues at coordinate 133,451 of NC_057833.1, read as the reverse complement.
AGAACTGAATGATAGATTATGGGTTTGTAGTGTGATTCAGTGCCAGTTTGAGATAATTATCTCTTGGCCTGTATACGTGAATATTATTGTTGGAACTAAGCTAATGGTGAAGGCATATGAGATAATCTTACATATAGAGGGTATGTGGTGGTCTTATAAATGTTAGTGCTTGTTATTATGATCGATGATATAAATAGTGAGGCTAGAGTGAAAGAGGAAATTTAATTTATTACTTTTATTTGGAGTTGCACCAATTATTTGGTTCCTAACACCAATGGATAAAAGTTTGAAAAAGCCATGCTGTTAGTCATGGGAGTATAGAACCAGCAATTCTTATATACTTTTGTGGTAAATAAGAAGGTATTGTCTTCTCTGACTAGATTCACAATCGAGTGTTTTTTTTTCTAAACTATGTATATAGTATAGGGGGCTTAGAATGATTTTTGGGTTTAAGGATAGGAGTAGAAGAGGTAGGATGGGTTATGATATGAGAGCATTTTCTCATTAAAAGATAGAGAGATACTGTTTATGTGGTGTGTGTATTTGCCTCACTGTGTTGTAATGAGTATATATAAAGAGTATAGGGCAGCAATTACTATATGAATTCCTATTAAAATAATTGCAATGTTTGATCACGAGAAGGATATTGCTACAGATAGCTCTCCAATCAAGTTAATAGTTGGGGTAGAGCTAGGTTTGTTTAACTTGCTGGTAATCATCAGGTTTCTATTAGTAGGAGGAATATTTGTAGGCTTTAGGCTAGGATTATTGTCTGGCAATGGACCTGGTAATTTGAATTTGCCAGGCAGAACAATACAGAGGATGTAAGACTATGGGCAATTATTAGGGCTGCGGCTCCTATACAACTTCAAGGTGTTCGGGTAAGGATAGCAAAGTGCTATGTGGCTGACAGAAGAGTATGCAGTGAGTGATTTTAGGTCTGTCTGGCATAAGCACATTGAGCTGGTTATAATTATGCCTCATAAGGACAATAGAATGAGTGGATACCCTATGAAGTCTGTTAGTGGGTTTCAAATTATTGTAATTTGTAATTCGTAGTATACCATTGCATCCAAAGTTTAGTAGTGCTGGCAGCATAGCCAGAACTATGAAGCCTGCAATAGGGGCCTCTTCATGTGCTTTAGGTAGTCAAAGGTGGAGGCCATAAGATGGTGTTTTTACTATAAAGGCAACTATGCATACTAACCCTATGAAACCGTTGGATCAAGAGTTGGATACTGATTGGGCTCAGCATTAGAATATTTTAAGGTCCTACTGTATTTTGAATGTTGGCAAGTATTCCTAAGAGGGGGAGAGACCTTACTAGGGTATAAAATAAATAGAGACCTGCATTAACATGTTCTGCTTGATTTCCTCTTTGGGTAATGATAATGAGTGTTGAAACTAGTGTTGCTCCAAATAGAATATATAAAAGAACTAATTTTATGGCAGTAAATGTTATAATTAAAGTAATTATAGTATGACTAGCAGTGATAATATTTTTTTTTTCTGGCAGAGATTCTTTTAATACTTGGTGTTGACTATTAGTATAAGGGGTCATAACCATGTAGTTAAAATCACTGGTGGTGTCCATAGGGAGTGGGAGAAAACTAGTGAGAAATTGAAGCTGTTATCATTGATTAAGGAGGAGTATGCTTGTGAGTCTAATTAGTAGGCTATGCGTGGTGGTGTTAATTCAGATTAACCTGGTGATCAGTTTAGTGGTATTCTTGCTGACCAAAATCTTGGCCTTCTCTGCCCGCTGAGCTGAATAAAAGAACATGGACACTGAGTCTAGAGGAAATATAAAGCTGGCTCCAATTCTCAGCTGGCAGAGAGAACCCAGCAGGCTCATGCCTCAAGACCTGTGCCTGCCCCCCTTGAGGGGTCTAGGGCCTCATAGAAGGAAGGGCTCACAGTCAGGAGGCAGTATGATAAACAAAGGGGATAGGGCTTTGATTTCTTCCTCTTGCATTTATTCACAGTCTCATCAGTTCAGTTCAGTTGCTCAGTCATGTCTGACTGATGATGGGAAAGACTGAAGGTGGGAGGAGAAGGGGACGACAGAGGATGAGTTGGCTGGATGGCCTCACCGACTCAATGGACATGGGTTTGAGTAAACTCCGGGAGTTGGTGATGGACAGGGAGGCCTGGTGTGCTGCAGTCCATGGGGTCGCGAAGAGTCAGACATGACTGAGCGACTGAACTGAACTGAAACCACTCCAGTAGATTCTTCCAAGTGTGTAGCCCACAGCGTTCTGCCTGAGGCAGTTGAGATCACACAGGTAAAACGTGTAACAGCTCACAGGGAGCTCAGGACTGTGGAACTGACAGCCCTTCCTGGGTAGCCACGACCCTGAGCAGTGATGAGAGCCTCGCCCCCTCCTGGTCCCAGGGGGAAGGATGCTGATCGGCCTGCTGGCCGGTCTAAGCCACTGCTGGGAGATCCCTGCCTGCCCTGACCACTGGAGCGGCCCAGGGGAGCCACCCTCTCGGGCCCGACCAAGCCCCTGCCCCAGACCCATCTGGAGAGTCCTTCCAGGCCGTCGTGATGGTAATCTTTGGTGGAAATCAGCAGAAAGGGAGTGAGGGCAGCTGGGACCTTCCTTCACCGAGGACATGGCATCGCCAGGTACACTGAGGTTACCCAGGTGGCGGGGAGGCCGTTTCAGATGGTGGTACATGGTGAAAAGGACATAGGACACGGGAAGGCAGGGGCTGATGGGCGGCGAGTCCAGAGCTAAGATGATCTCAATGGGGACCCAGGTTCCCCCTCCTACTGTCTAGGAGCTATCAAACTGAAGCCACTCCTCATGGTGAACCTTGAGGAAAATCAGAAAAGAAAAGAATACCTGCTTTCCAGCAGCCATCAGACTGCAGCCACTCCCCACTGTGATCCCTGAGGAAATTCAGGAAAGAGAAGACATGATGCTGGTCCCAGGTGGTAAGGTGTATATCAAAGGGGATGATTTCAGTGAGATGGCTGGTGCATCTTCCCACACATAGAAAAGTGCTAAATTCCTTAACTTTAGATGCTGACCCCTGGTTTTGAAGTCCTAAAAGATTGGTACTGAATAAAACAACTCTCAACAACTGTATTAAATATTATTATGTCTATACATATGAAATAGAGACTTTCCAAAGAACAACAAAGACAAATCTCAACGTTCAGCACACTGGCACCAGTGGTGGGCACTCCCCAAATGATGCAACTAGTGGAGCAGTTAGAACACTCATCACCCCTTTTCCCATAAGATTGTGGAATGCACGCTGACACTGGGGAATTGTTACGGGGAAGAACAAAATCTGACTCCATGTTGAATGTTTTCCTTTAACCTTTGCTTCCTGTTGGCCTGTTTGCTACAGGGATACTGTCCATACATAATGGCCTGCCTCAGGACACCCCGCCCCTCTGCCTTTGTCCAGGACCTGTCCACCTGTGGATGGCTACAGCAGGGAGAACGTAACACATCTTCCTCCGAGGCTGGCCATTCCAGATATTTGCCAGATTAATGGCCTTTTTACTGTATTTCCTCACCTCCCAGCTGTGTATTCTATAAAAGACAGTGGCATCCAGACCCTGACAAGATGGTTTCTTTGAGATATTAGTCTGCTATCTTCTCAGTCTGGCAGCTTTCCAAGTAAAGTCATATTCCTTGCCTCAGCACCTCGCCTCTGATTAATCAGCCTGTTGTGAGGCATGCAGAGTGAGCTTGGACTTGGTAACAACCCCACATGCCTTGCAGTCAAAAAATCAAAATATAAAATGGAAGCAATATTGTTACAAATTCAATAAAGACTCTGAAAATGGACCATATAAAAAGATCTGAAACCAAAAACCAGAAGGAACTCAGTGGTTGTCTGAAATATTTGGAAATGAGTTCGTGCCCCTCTTGCCCGTACCCCTTGAAGCCACACTGGACATTTAGGCCCTGTCCATTCAGGACACCCTCTCCAGACCCCAGCTGGAGGTGCTCTGCCCCCAATGCCCACCTGGGTCTCAGGAGGTTGCAGGGATACACCCTGGGGGGGTCTCTTCTCTGGTCCAGGGGAGCATCACACCAGCCACGCTGGCCCACTGCCCATAATAAATAAGGAGGATTGTCGGCACCTGGGTGAGTGATGCTGTGGGCACCTGGACTGCCTCGTCCTTTCGAGATTTGGTGTGAAGTCAACGCAGAAGGGGAACCAGCCAAGAGGGATCCAGGTAGCAGTAAACCCCTCTTCACAGGGACCCTGTGAAACCCAAGACTCACTCTGCCCACCCTGCTCTGACTTTTCGGAACTGGCCTTTATCATTCTCTGGGCATGAGGTGGGAAGGACAACCCAGTCTCTCTTCCACCTCCTGAGACCCAGGTGGACAGTGGGGGCAGCAGCCCTCCACCTGGGGTCTAGAGAGGGTTTCCTGAATGCACAGGGCCTAACCGTTCAGTGAGGCCGGCCCTCGTCCACAGTGCGCTGACCTGCTGCAGGGTCTCGGGTTCCCTGGCATCCAGCTCGCCCATCGCCAACCCCAGCTTGGTGTCTTGTGGTCCCTCACTGGTGGGCACCCAGCAGGTGAAAGCTGCATGCCCAGCGAGAAGGAGGAGAAGCCGGTGGGGCAGGGGTCCAGCATGGAGTGTCCAAGGCCCCTCTGCTCTCCCAGGAACACCCAGCCCCGCCTGCCGTGGGCTTTCTCCTCTTTAGTGTCTTTGTGGCTGATGTTGCCAAACACCTTCCTCTGGAAGAGAAGGCTCCATGACCATGGAAGGGGTGGAGGTGAGGAGGTGCTGTAGCCCTAAACCCAGAGAGCTTCAGAACTAACTTCCCTGAGCCCTGAACGTACTGCCTGTTACATCTGTACCAACCGAGGCCAAGATCCAGGCAGATTCTCTGTGGAAACAGTTTCCCGGTCCAACAGGCGAGCTCTGCCCTCACCGACTCACGCAGGGTCCCTGAGCCATTGAGGCCAAGCAGAGCCGCGCGCAGGTGAGGCTGGTACAGCCACAGGGCCGCCGTGGTCAGGATGGAGCGTGCAGCGGAGACAGCTGGCTGTCTGTCCCATGACTGCTGGTGTTCTGTGTGCCCGTGCAGGGCAATCCTGGTGAAAGGTGGGGCCTGGCCGCTGTCCTGGGGACAGGATGCGACCTCAGAGAGCTCCCATCCCCACTCCCCATCCCCCAGCTCTGCTTCAGAGCATGGATTGTGGCTTTTGGCAGCTCCCTGGGCTGGGAGGCTGTGTAAAGCATCAACCCCCTTGCTCAAGGTCAGCTGAGACCCCCAGCTCTGGGGTCACACACCATCTGTGCCACCATCCAGGTCATCCCACTTCTGTGAGGGAGGGCCTGTGTGGGGCTGTGGGTGATGGGGGATTTGGGGGTGTTGTGGGCTGGCCCCAGGAATCAGCTTTTTGAGGGGAGGGGAGGGAGAAGCTTTGACCTGCTCAGCCTTCCAGGGGATTCCAGTCCCAGCTCTGGTGGGAGGTGCAGGTGAGAAGCCTCTGCAGGTTTCTGGGTCCCCACCATTTTTCAGCTGAAGCCCCTCTGCCTGCACAACCCCTCACTCTCCCTCCCGTGGCCCCGGCCCGAAGCCACAGAAGATGGGGAGTTTACGTGGCTTCCCTTCCTGTAGGGAAACCAAGCCACAGACAAACACCTTCCTTTAAGAAAGCATAGAAACCGGAAAATAATAGTGGGTGGTTATCACTGACGTGGTTCATGTAGAGACGCTTCACAAGCCTGGCACATGGAGGGAACTGAGGGCCGTTGCCCCGAGTCCTGGACTTCGCACCTTCCGCCCCCGCCCCATGGCCCAGTCTCCCCTTGGTGTCTTCTGGTGGCCGGGCGGACTTCAGCCTCCTGAGCTCCTTCTGGAAGGACCAGGCCAGGGCAGAGGTCATTCACAGAGGGGAGGGTGTGGTCGACCTTAAGAATCCCATTGCCCCCACTCTGTGTCGGAGCTCAGTTCCGGGTCTGAGCAAGCGTGGCTTCCTGGTGCTGTCCCCACCCTCACTCACCCAGGGTGGGGGGGCTTTGTGTCCACCTTCTCCCCTCGTGCAGCCTGGCCACCCCGGGACCCGTGATGTGTGTGCATCTGCCCTGCTCACAGCGCACCCTGGGGCCCATCAGACTTCACTCATGACAGGGAAGTGTAAGGATGAACTTTTCCATGGTTAAGAATTTCAAGGTTGTGACAGCGTTGCCCAGAGCGAACGGGCACAGGTGTGAGGCCCATGCATAGAGAAGCTGCGGTGTGGGCTTCAAGGACCCTCCGTGTGGGGGTGGGATGGGGCCGGACAGGGATTTTCTTCAAACGCGGCTCCAGGCTCTCTTCTCGGCAGGGGTGACGACTGTGGGCACTGCCTGTCTGTGGAGGGGCCCTGGGGCTGTCCAGCTCAGCAGGAACGGCAGGGGTGGGAAGGGAGGTCGGCCTCCCTTAGCACCCCTGACCTCACACCCCCTCATCAGGGCAGCCCAGTGCCTAAACGGCCTCTTCCTCGTCTAGCTCTGAAGACCTGGAAGGTGTGGGGGCTGAAGGACATTCAGAAAACAAATTGTGTAAAGCAATTATCCTTCCATTAAAAAATAAAAAAAGATTAAGGAAAAAAACACAAAGGACAGCAAAGGTGTGGCTTTCGTTCTCAGCCAGCCTCTGCCAGATTCCGCCTGTGCTTACGCATCAGACCAAAATGCTGGTGCTCCCACCCCGTATCACAGTGAGGTTAGAGACACAGAGAGGTTGAGCATCTTGCCTCAGCTCACACAGCTGCTGGGGGCAGGGCTGAGAACTGGACCCCTGAGGTCGAATCTGGAGTCCAGATGCTGTGATGACCCGGAGGGAGTGGCAGAGACCAGATGGCCCATGCTGAGCCAGGCGCGCGCACACACACACACACACACACGTGCACGTGGCCTTCACCTTTGCGGCTACAGAAGTCAGAGGAAACCAGAGGGCAACCAGGAGAGGCCAAAGGAGAGCGAAGGCTATAAGGAGGAGAGGCCACAATTCCCAGGAGGCCAGGGAATTACCTTCTCTGGTGAGTCTGACTCCACTCTACATTCCTCTCCCTGGACCCAGGAACTGACTGTCCAGTGACCTAACTGACTTGGCTCCAGAATGATGCCTTCCCAGGGGTTCAGCTTCGACTGGACTCCACTGCTGTCAGTGATAAGGGGGGAATGAGTACATAGTCTGGGCTTCAGATTTGTTTGGAGAAAAAATTTATTAGAAGAGAAGTACTAATAAACCACGAAGGCAATTGGCATGAACATCTCCAGAACACTTAAGAAACCCTCTGCTGTTTATCTACCTCCTCTCCTGTCACGAAAGTGGAAGGTCTATTTAACAAGTAATTCTGTGCTTATCACACTCTTTCTTTAAAATATTTATTATCTATTTATTTATTCGGCTGTGCTGTGTCTTAGTTGCAGCCTGTGGGAGCTAGTTCCCCAATCAGGTATTGAACGTGGGTCTCTGCATTGGAGTCTTGGCAATTGGACCACTGGGAAGTCTCTCGTGATACTTCTGGGGATAGTAACGGGTCTCAGACCTCCTCTGAGGCCCCCTTAGAGCTGAGGCATGGGGTGGCTGCAGTAATCCTCCTGAGGCTAAGGTGTGGTTTGTTGGTCTTGACTCACTCACACTCCCTGCAAACATAGGGCTACTCCCCTGTGTGTGTCCTCTGGTGTCTGATGAGATGGGTCTTCTGACTGAAGTTTCGCCCACACTCCCCACAAATATAGGGCTTCTCCCCTGTGTGTGTCCTCTGGTGGGTGATGAGGATGGACTTCTGACTGAAGCTTCCCCCACACTCCCCGAAAACATATGGCTTCTCCCCTGTGTGTGTCCTCTGGTGGGTGATGAGGAGTGACTTCCGACTGAAGCTTCGCCCACACTCCCTGCAAACATAGGGCTTCTCCCCTGTGTGTGTCCTCTGGTGTCTGATGAAATCTGACTTCTGAATGAAGCTTCGCCCACACTCCCCGCAAACATAGGGCTTCTCCCCTGTGTGTGTCCTCTGGTGTCTGATGAGGACTGACTTCTGACTGAAGCTTCGCCCACACTCCCCGCAAACATAGGGCTTCTCCCCTGTGTGTGTCCTCTCGTGTGTGCTGAGACTTGACCTGTCCCTGGAGCCTTGCCCACACTCTCTGTACATGACTCTCATAATCCCTGAGATCCCTGTCCCTGTGAGCAATGGGCCTGTGTCCTCTGGATTCAGTTTCTGGCTTTTGCTGGGCTCTTCTGTCATTCTCTCATGCACCCCAGAACCCCCCATTTGTCCTCCGGGTGAGTAGGAAGAGGCCCTTGAAATCCTCTTCAGCCTTAGGCTTTTCAGCAATTGTTGGGGCCTGTCCTTGGCCTCCGGACTCTCAGGTTTGTCGCTCGGGCTGTGTGGATCTGAATATTGCTGATTTTGATTGCCTGGGCAGGGATCCTCTGGTTGGAGGAGGTCTCTTTCAGATGGGCTCAGGACGGTCTGAGAGGGGTGACTGCGTTTGATGTGTTGGCTGAGGAATTTCTGACTGGAGAAGGCCAGAGAGCAGGAGGCACATGGGTGGATCTTGGGCTTCGGTTCTGCTGAAAGAGGAAGCTTTTGGTCAGGTAGCTGGTTTGCCGTGGTCAGGCCCTCCCCACTAATCATTTAAGTGTTGAAAGTGCACGATTTGTCTCCCATCGAGTGTGTCTTTACAGTCCACGTTTCCGCTCCACTCTTATTCTCTACATCTACAGAAATCCAGGAAGTTGGTGACAGGGGCCTTTTCTCCATATCACCCAGATAGGGACCTTCCAGCAGAATCAGAGGCAGCGTCTCTCCTGATAGAGGTGGATCTGTAGTGACTTTCCCTGCGTGTAAGTGTCTGAAATGTCATGTCACAGTGGCCACAGATATTTATCCTACTGAGGGATAAGACTTGATGTCTTAGGTGGAATCTCCTTAATGGTTCCCTGTGAGGGGAAAGGGTCTATTAAGTTAGGGGCGCCTGGCCTGGAGCTCTCTGCATGTGGGAGGCAGCACAGGGGGTGGTTTCAGCAGGTGTGGGTAAATCTGACTTTGTGGCTCCTTGTTCAAAGAACAGCCTTTGTGCCAATCTCTGCAGGAAGTGGGTTTGAGACTGGACGAGACCGAGAGGCCCAGGTCCCACTGACTACAGGTCTCTGGCCCCTGCTGCCCCAATTGGTTCACAAATTGCTCCTCTCTCAGTTTCCCATAAATCATAAAATAAAGGCATATCCTTTCTCCAGCCTCACCAGTACTCATACCTCATTTATTTCATTCAGTCTTAGTCCATTTAACGTGCACTAGGAAGCCCTATTTAAAAATACATCTCCAGCCAGATTCTTCACATCCTCAGTCCAAAGCATCTTCAGACAGCCCACTCTCCCCTCATATCTGGCAATCAACTGACCTCTGAGGGGGCTCCCTGCTGATGCCTCGTCCCCAAGATGAACCAAAGCATCGTCTTAGCACAGAGAACATGCTGCTTGCAGCTGAAAGCCGCGCGGTTGTTCTGTTTCACCCAGGAGGACCCCTGGGGCCTGCACGTGGACACAGACCCTGAGGCTTCCGTGTCCCATCCAGCCCCTTTCTCTCCCTCTGTGCTTCCTCCTGCGACCCCTGGCATGGCCTCTCTTCCCGGCCTTGGGGCTGCAGCACTGGCTGCTTCCCTGCCCAGAATCCTTCCCCATGGGTGTTATCTCTGCACAGACCCTGCCCCACCGTCCTGCACCACACCCCACCCTCTGCTCACGCTGACCTGAGGCACGTTCCCTGCGCTGGTTTTCCTCAGAGCACCAGCCTCTGTCTGGTGTGAAGCCCCTGCTGCCCCAGGGCAGTGGTTCTGTCTGTTTCGGTGCGTGGAGCCCCGTCTGGCACAGAGTGTGAACTCACATGACAACAAGCTGGAACAGTAACTGAATGCACATCACTGTACATGTGTCGCTTAGAAATGGGAGGAAATGAGGAAGAAACAGGTAAAGGGCAGAGAGCTGGTAGGTGCTAGAAGTGTTGCTTTTTGCTTCTCAGCCTTTCAGCAGAAGGTGATGTTACACATTTTTTTTTGCATGAAATATTAAAAATTAGAACTAACATATTTAATGTAAAAATTTCTCCTAACAATCATATGAAAAGAATCAAATTCTGAGGCATTTTTATTGCAACTCAACTTCCTTTGGACTGGATTGTTCTCTGCTTTGAAATCGGACCACGGAGGCTCCCAGGATGGGGTGGGGTGCTGGAAGAGGGCTGACACTCACCTCTCCCGGTCGCGAGCTCACTCTTCCCCCTGCTGTTCCGCTTGATGCCAAGGTCCTGACCATACTCGTCCCCGTACCAGACCAGCAGCTCACAGCCCGGCCTGACCACCTGGCAGGTTCGGTAGAAGATCTGCCCGTGATACTGGAAGGCCACCAGGTTCTGCTCCTCGTCGTCGCGGGCACAGTTCACATACCTGGGGTCGAGGCCGGGAAAGGGAAAGAAACCTCAGGAGATGAGTGCCCTCCACTCTCCGACCATGCCCAGCTCCTTGCCTTCCGCCTCTGAGGCCGCCCCTCATGTGGACCTTCTGTTCACACCTTCGACCAGGCCATGTGAATACCCATGCTTTTCTCTCCTTACCGAATTAGCCATTTTCCGGAGCCCAGTTCCAGACGCATCTCCACCTGGACTGTCTGTGAGGCTGGTGACCTCCAGCTCCTCTAAACTCTGAATTAAGTTCTCTTTCATCCACAGGACTTGGTGCTCCTTGGCTAGCATGCAGCCCTCAGCACTCACCCCAGCCTGCCTTCTCTCCCGAGGCTTTCTCCCATCTCCCCACGTGTATCCAGGGTCCTATCCGCTTGCCCACCCCCTCCACAGAAACTTGGAGAGAGCTCAAATATAGCTTGAGACACAGAACAGTAATAGTTTGTTCACTGTCTGCCTGCCCTGATGAAAGGAGAGGCCCTCAGAGAATGACCCTGCTCAGGGCCATGCTGCCCCCCATTCCTTTTGAGGCCTCAGGGCCCACTTGTCACTGGAACCAAGCCTGAGGAGGTTGTTGCCCACAAACAGTCAAGGTCTCCTGTGTTAGGTTATCCTGGTTCTGTGCAGTTATTCAAAGATAGAAGAAATAAGGTTACTGTTCCTAAAATCAATTGGCTAATGTCTGTTTGCAGTATGTTCTCCAAAAGGACATGGGTTGTGTGATCTGCTTCAGTAACGAAGTGCACTGTCTAAACCGAAACATAAAATGCATGGTAAATGTCCATTAAGTGAGTTAAAGTGTCCCTGGTGAATCTAGACTCCTCAAGTTGTTTTCAAGTCCACCAGTTTTGTTCAGCATATAGACTTGTATCTTGACGGCACATGCCATATTTTTATTTCCTTCTTTCTAGTGTCTTTTGAAATGAAAGAGCATGATATGGAGGGAAAAGAGGAAGGAAGATGTGAAAGCTGTTGAGGGAGCCGGGTTGAGAAGGAAAGGGGCGTGGGATGGAGGGAGTCTCAATGTCTACACACTGCAGACTCACTGCACTCACCTCATCCAGTTGGCCCAAGACGTGTCCTTTCCATCCACATACTCGTAGCAGTTCCTCCTTTTGGTGATCTGAGTGTCAGAAAAAGAGATACAAGCTTCCCTCTTTCTTTTATTTGTTTTTTGGTAGGAAGCAATAGAAGAGCTATTTCCCTGTGTAGTCATTGGTGCTTTTCAGCCTGCATGGATTCACCTGCCGGTCGGATCACACGGTAAGCCCCTTACTCATCATTCCAAGTCTGAGTCTCTTGGTTCATTGAAGGCAAGGGCTCCACAAGGGAGGAGTCACTTCTGTGTGTCTGTACTACTGTGTTCCCACCTCTCCTCAGACCTTTAGATAGAGGTCCTGTGTGTGTGTACACTGTGGTCCCACCTCTCCTCTGACCTTTAGATAGAGGTCTTGTGAGTGTGAACCAAGGTGTTCCCACCTCTCCTCTGACCTTTAGATAGCAGTCCTGTGAGTGTGTACCAAGGTATTCCCACCTCTCATCTGACCTTTAGATAGAGGTCCTGTGAGTATGAACCAAGGTATTCCTACCTCTCATCTGACCTTTAGATAGAGGTCCTGTGAGTGTGAACCAAGGTGTTCCACCTCTCCTCTGACCTTTAGATAGAAGTCCTGTGAGTGTGTACCAAGGTGTTCCCATCTCTCTTCTGACCTTTAGATAGAGGTCCTGAGTGTCTGTACACTGTGGTCCCACCTCTCCTCTGATCTTTAGATAAAGGTCCTGTGTATCTGTACATAGCGTTTCCACCTCTCCTCTGACCCTTAGATAGAGGTACCTAGTGTCTGTACACTGTGGTCCCACCTCTCCTCTGACCTTTAGATAGAAGTCCTGAGTGTCTGTACACTGTGGTCCCACCTCTCCTCTGACGTTTAGATAGAGGTCCTGAGTGTCTGTACACTGTGTTCCCACCTCTCCTCTGACCTTTAGAGAGAGGTCCTGAGTGTCTGTACACTGTGTTCCCACCTCTGCTCTGACCTTTAGATGGAGGTCCTGAGTGTCTGTACACTGTGGTCCCACCTCTCCTCTGACCTTTAGATGGAAATCCTGTGTTCACGCCCAGGGCACACAGTACACAGGGCTGACCGTGTCACTGCCGACAGTGTTATCACCATCTGTGTCCTTGCATGTAGACATGAAGTACCCCCACCACATAGAAGCCATTAGAGGCCAGAGGACCGGGAAACGGGTGCTTCTCACCAGCCAGGCATATCCACTGTTGGCGGCCTCTTCATCGTCTGTGATCTGGCCCTCATAGGGGCCAAAGTGCAGACCCAGCGGCAGATCGGATGCCTCGTTCCACACTCCAAGCCCAGCGTCAGGGATGCCCGACAGTCTGATGCTTAACCCAGGGGGCAGAGTGAGGGCTGAGCGATTGGCATGCCCCTTTTCCACTGCACAGTCCTTTACAAAGGTTGGGGGCCCATGGGCAGCACAGCTGTCGATGAAGAAGTTCTGACACTCCTCACAATCTGGAGGTGAGAACAGGGATGAAAGGAGGTATAGTGATGTTGCTGGTCATAACGTCCTTCAGAAAGAACTGGGGCATTCATGGCATTTGGCCTCGATCCTGCACCCCAAGTCATAGAGGAAGGGGATGGACGGGGGACCAAATGGTGAGGTGAGGTTAGTGGACTAAGGCCTCGTAGCCCCTTCTCCGTGACTGGGCCAGCGGGGTCACTCACAGAGGTAGTCATCATCCTGGGGCTCGCTGACCTCTTGGTACACATGGCCCTTTCTTTCTCGTAGACAGTACCTCTTCACTCCAGTCTCCTTTCTTCTGAGTTCTAAGATAGAGAACAGAAGCTAAGCAAGGCTGGTGGGGTATGGGGAGTTAGCCCCTCTTTTACCGGAAAGTATGAGATCTCCTACCTGTCCATCTATACACTTTGTTAAAACTTTCTTACGTATATTTTTCAAACTTTTACTTTTGTAATTTTATGCTTTAATGTTACATTATTTATTTCTTGGCCACACTGCATGGCTTGTGGGAACTTAGTTCCCTGACCAGGAATGGAACCCACACCTCCTGCAGTGGAAGCGTGGAGCCTTAACCACTTCACCAGCAGGAAGTCCCTTCTCTATATTTTGTTTCTTTTCCCTTTAACTACAGATTCAGGATACTGAGGCTCCACTGACCACAGATGCCCAGTTCAGTGATAGCTTCCTGCACTTCCCCTTAGTAGGTTTAACTTCCCAACCTTCCTACTTAGGAAAGAGTTCACCGACACATCTACTCAGAAAATATATGTTAAGGGCACATGACACGTTAAGGGCACATGAGCAGAGTTCTGGGCATAAACACTAATAATGCTCGGTTCCCATTATCACAGCTGGGTTTATCGAACTACTTGTAGGTGTCAGACTTTTGCATTTAATGTGAGGCTTTCAAGCACTGTATGAGTTATGTATCCTTATCCTCACTTTACAGATAGCAATCAGGAACTCAGAAAATGTATAAGATTTTCCCAAGGCCCCAGTGCTAACTTCATGTCTCAGATCAGTCCACCTTAAACCCCGCCTACCCAAAGTCCATGCCACACACCTAGGCCATACTTATTAGTTTTTCTACAGGGATTAGCGGAACTAATTAGAGGAACTCCCCAAATTTTCTCTTACCGACTTTATGTCTGGGGTGCTGTCCAGGGGTTCTTGCTTTTCTGTGATGGGGCACTGGTTTCTGAGCCTGCTTGGAGCCACTTGTCTTTAGCGATTTTGCTGCTCCTGGCAATTCCTTCAAACTAGATTCCTTACTTAATGGTGCCCTGGACATTCTCTTCCATGTGAGTAAAAGACAACATGCATTTCTTTAGTTCTTTAGGACTTTATGAAGTGTTTTCACATGTATGACTTTAGTTAATACTTTGACAGTTCTTGGAAATACCTGATTTGGGGGTGGGGGTGGTCTGAACATTGGAGTGTAACAAAAGGACCTAGATGGATAGTGAATCAAAACTAGAATTCATATCTTAAGGTTCTTCCCCTGCAACTTTCAGCATAAAAGTGAGAGCAAGGCACGGAGAATAGCTGGAGGTCAGGGAAAGAGGAGGGTAACGGCTGGTAGTGAGATCCGGGGGTTTATATTAATTAGTGGCCCTTTGATGGACAAGGAAGTATGAAAAATTACAGAGGGGACAAACCACATCTGGAAAATAAGGTGACAACGCAGTGAGATTAAGAAGAGAAAAGACGATCGGCAGAAACACATTTAGGCAATAAAGAAAATGAGATGAAAGTTGCAGGTTGCCATGTCCTAGAGACAATGTTTGGAATTAAAGTAGCTGGTCTCATCAGTTCTCCTTGAACAAGGCTGTATGACTAGCTGATTCTCCTCAGTTTCCTGATCCATGAATTGGTATACAGGCTAATTCTTAATATTATAGTGGACATGAAATTTAATAACCATCAACAAATTGTTGTGTGAGCTATTTAATACAGTAAGAACGTGAGCGTACATCCCTGGTATCAATTTATTCCCTAAACTGCATCTATATTTGAAGTCTAACTCACAGATACTATCTTCAGCATTCTTTGACCTTTCTACTCCTAGATGAATGCTTAAATGTGGAGTCACTCATTCACAAAACATTCAGGGTTCCTCAGGGGCTTTGAGCTGGGCCTGGACTTTTGAGAATGAATGGGTGTGTGCTAGCCTCCCAAAGCTCACAACACAGGGGCAGGCTGAACACATGATTCCAAACAGGAGAGTTGCCTATTAGAGCTCAGAGGAGGAGCTGTTACTCCCTCCTGCAAGAAGGAGCATTTGAAATGATGCCCAGATATGAGTTTCTACTCAAAAGTGGGTAATCTATGTGACGTCCTTCTGTTATTTTCTTATTTGTTGCTTTTCAGTCATGAACCTGAGGCTCATCAGGGTTGCGAGTTGCTTCCTCTTATTGGAGTGGGAGGCTCTGAGGTAGGGATCCTGTCTCCTTCTTCATCTTGGACTGTCCACTGTACAAACTGCCCAGCATGTCCTTAAGCTTCCCTTAGTCAGATGTCTTAGCATATCCCTCCGTAGCACAGCACAAAAGAACTGAGGTTGAAAACATCTCTCAGATGAGTGATATAAAGATGTATGAATAAGCTTCATAGAACTATGGAAGTTTTAATCAGTTTGTAAGGGGTTTAGAGAAGGTGCACTGGTTTAGATTGCACTACCAATGATACTGTGATCTCAGGCATATAATCAAATGTTTTTTACCTCATTTTTTGGATGTATAATGGTGATAGCTATATACCTACTTATAGGTACTGTAGGACTGATTTAAGGTTTAAGTAAGTTTATTCACATAAAATGCTTAAAGTCTGAAATATTATGAAAATAGTGTAACAACAGAACTGCCTACTACTGCTGTTGTTCTTACTAACTGTAAAGGTGGTGATGGTATCAGACAGTGTGCTAAAGATTCAGGGCAGGAAGGCAGCCGTCTCCAGGATCTCTGTGTTTTCTCCTATTCTCACCTGTGACTGGATCCATGAGGAGGACATTTTGGCAACAGGATTTGGGAAATTCTCACCTTCTGGTGTTTACTGTGCTCCACTCTGAAGGCCATCGAAGAAGGTTTACCTAAAAAATGGTGAGAATCAGTGTTTTGGTTGGTAAATGTTTCCAAACTCTGGGTATTCTAACTAAGGACACATAATTCTAAGTCAGAGAGTGACAAAGACAATGATTACCAAAGGACGAATGGAAGATGATTTCTGTATCATCAACTTCTGTGCTTCCACTGGGACCATTACATAATTTTCTTAAAATTTAAAAAAAAAAATATGAAACTTCATCTGTGCCTCATCTGATGTTCATAAACTATCTAATAAATTTAGTAGCCTTTCATGACAAAAGTACTCAACACTGTAGAAATAGAAGGAAGTTACTGCAATATAATAAAGGTCATATATTGAAAGTCTACCTCTAACATCCTAGTCATCAGTGAAAAGCTGAAAACTTCTACGATCAAGAAAAACAGGCAAGGATGCCTGATATCTACATTTCTGTTCACCATAATATTAGAACTCCTAGCCAGGGCTTTAGGTTAGAAATGGAAACAAAAGGCTTCCATTTGGAAAGAAAGAAGTAAAATTATGCCTGTTCACAGGGGCATGGTTTTATGTGCAGAAAAATCTTTAAATCCACACAAATCCTGCACAGAAAGTTGCACAGTACAAAATCAACATTCAAATATCTTTCCATGCATGAAGAATGACCATTCCAGAAAGGAAAGTAAGAAAACAATCCTATTTATTTTTTATTTTTTTAAAGCTATACTGAACAGCTAAATTAAAAAACAATATATTTATTTTTATTTATTTGTTTGTGCCAGGTCTTTGTTGTGGCATTTGGGATCTAGTTCCCTGACTAGGGACTGAACCCAACTTCTCTGCACTGGGAGTGTGGAGTCTTAGCCACTGGACAAATAATCTTATTTATAATAGCATTGAAAAGAATGAAGTAATTAGGAGTAAACTTAAGGAGATGAAAGACTTATATGTTGAAAACTACAAAATATTGCTGAAAGGAATCTGACATAAATAAATAGATAGGTGTCTCATGTTTATGGATTTGGAGGCTTAATATTATTAAGCTGTTCATACTACCGAAAGCAATTTAAAGATTCAATGCAATTCCTATTAAAATCCCAATGGAAGTTTTTTCAGATATAGAAAATCCATCCAACAGTTAACACGGAATCTCAGAGCACCCCAAATAGGCAAAGCAATCTTAGAAAGAACAGCAAAGCTGGAGGCCTCTGATTTCCGAATATACCACAAAGGTACAGTAACCAAAAGAGTGTAGATTTGGCAAAAAATGTGTGCTTAGTCGCTCAATCTTCTTGACTTTTTGTGACCTTTTGGACTGTAGCCCACCAGGCTCCTCTGTCCAGGGGATTTCTCAGGCAAGAACACTGGACAGGGTTGCCATTTCATTCTCCAGGGTATATTCTTAACCCATGGAGTGTACCCGCATCTCCTGGGTCTCCTGCATTGAAGGGAGATTCTTCACCTGCTGAGCCACTGAGGAAGCTGGCTGGCATAAAGACAGATATGTCAATCAATGGAACAGTATAGACAGCCAGAAATACTCTTGGATACATGGCCTAATGATATTCATCTAGGGTTTCAAGATAATGGGGAAAGTTTAATCCCTGTAAAGAAAGGTGCTGGGCAAACAAAATAACCATATGCAAAATAATGAACATCTTACATCTTGAAGAAAAATCAATTCAGAATGGATTAAAGACCTAAATGCAAGACTTGATAAGACTCTTAGAAGACAACAAGGGTGAAGCTTCAGGACATTGAAACAGCAATGATTTCTTAGATATGTTACCAAGTGCACAAGTATTAGTAACAAAGTAAAAATAGACAAATGAGATTAATCTTAAAACCTCTGTGCAGCAAAGGACACTGAACAGAGTTGAAAAGGCCACCTATAGGATGGTAGAAAATATTTGTAAAATATGCATCTGATAAGGGGTTAATAAGCATACACCAGTATGAAGGCTAACTTTAAGCCAGGAAGAGACCCTGATGGACCATGATGGAACCTTGATATCAACTTTCCATGCTCCTGCATTGTAAGAAAACAAATTTCTCTGTTTTAAGGAATGCAGTCTTCTTTGTTATGGCAGTCTGGGCTGACTAACAGTGAGAGAAGGAATTGAATAGACATTTTCCAGAGAAAATACACAAATGGCCGACAAACATATGAAAAGATGCTCAATATTACTAATCAATAGGGAAATACAAATTGAAACCTTCTGTGATGGGCAATGTGTATAAGAAGACAATAGCAAGTTTGGGAAGGATATGGATAAATTGGAACCCTTATACACTATTGTTGGCAATTTGAAATGTTGCAAGCTTTCTAGAAAACAGTATGGAGTTTACACAGAAAGTTAGAACTGCTGTTTGATCTAGCAATCCCACTCAAGAGTGTATTTCCATAAAAAATTTAAAGCAAGATATTGAATAAATAGTGGGCACATGTATGGTCACTGCCTCATTATTCCCAATGGGCAAGATGTGTAAGAAATGTAAATGTTCATTGGTGGATAAAAGATAATGGTTATATATAAGATATATGTTATAGCTCTTATATCCACATGCACACAATGGAATGTTTTGAAGCCTTAAAAAAGAATTCTGTCCTATGCTATATCATGGATGGGCCTTGATGATATTATACTATGTGAAATGAACCAATCAAAAAAGACAAATATTGCCTGATTCCACTTCTATGAGGTATCTAAATGAATCAAATCCATGGAAACAGAAAATAAAATCGTGGTTGCCAAGGGCTGTGAGGAGGAACAGTTGGAGAATTGTTACTCAGTGGGTTAGGACTTCAGTCACGCAAGATGTAACATTTCTACAGATTTGTTGTATAGCAATGTGTATATATATCCCTGGTGGCTCAGCAGTAAAAAATCCACCTGCAATGCAGGAGATGCAACAGAGGCAGGCTCAGTCCCTGGGTTGGGAAGATCACCTGGAGCAGGAAATGGCAACCCACTCCAGGATTCTTGCCTAGAGAATCCCACGGACAGAGGAGCCTGGTGGGCTACAGTCTATGGGTAGGCAGAGTCAGACATGACTGAGCCATTAGCACTATGGCAACTAACACTAACGTGCACATAGTTACCAACAGTGTGCCATACACTCAGAAATTGTTAAAAAGGTAAATAAAGACGTGCAGGCGTATGGTGAACCGAGGAGTATGTATTCCCTATGAAGAATCTCTCTTCATGTAAAAACCTTTGCAGACAACCAAATATTTATTTTCATGTCCCTTTCCCTAGTTTTAATAGCCTCAGGGAACAGAGGGACTTCCCTGGTGCACAGTGGATGAGAATCTGCCTGCCAATGCAGAGGACACAGGTTCGATGGCTGGTCCAGGAAGATTCCACTTTCTGCGGGGCAGCTAAGCCTGTGTGTCACAAGCTACAGAGCCTGTACATGCTCTGCAACGAGAAGACACTGACCTCAACCAGAGAAAGCCCATGGACAGCAATGAAGACCCATTGCAGCCAAAACTAAATAAATAATTCTTAAAAATCTGGGAGAACAGAAATCCATAGATGGAGAATCATAGAACTGTCTAAATTGTTTTCTGCATTCTAGGCAGATTAACTTTTCTAAACTAATTCAGCAGCAGAAGAGAAGGTGAGCTGCTCACTTCCACTTTATAATAAGAAGTGTACTTCATTTTATTTACCTGATGCCATCTCTGGTCAGTGAAATGTGGGAAAGATCATGGAGAAAAATAGTTCTCTCCAACGTTTCCCAGAATCAAAATAATTAGTTTAACCTTAGGGTAAAAAGATCATGGGTTTTCTTTTATATACATACATAAATAATCTTGACATAATATGATAATCATTTCCTCATCGAAGAGGTTTAATCCAATAACCAATGAGATTAGTATTAAATCTGTTTAGTGAATTTATTTCTAAGGTTTCTTTAACTGCCTTTCACTAAGAATGTTTAGCAAAAACAATTCTTTGTAAAAAGAATGATAAATTTTAACCATAAAACTTTTGAGAATTACACTGGAAAACCTATACATTCATCTTCATTCAGACTTATATAAATATTCAGCCACAACCACTTCAGAATGCTGAAAATTATGTTTTCTTTGCTAATGGCTGAGATGTAGTGAGACCTAAGCCCAGGCTGGTTTCAGGAAGACACCTCCACATCCTCCTGGCCTCTCACCTTGCTGCCTTGGTGTCCATTCTTCATCAGAATCCTCAGTGTCATCTACCTGGGGCTTGATGACCTGCCTGCGGTGATGCATGAAATCCGGTCGAGTGGCTTTGAAACCTGGAAAGAAGCAAAATATTTGTCCTAAGAAGGAGAAACAAAGCATAGAAGCAATGGGAAGTGTCACAAAGTCAGGGAATCAGTGGGATGGACTGGGGGAATCTAGAATAAGGCAAGAGGTGAGCTCTGCACTGCAAGGTCAACCTCCCTTTGGTACAAAACTGTAAACATTTCCTCCAGGTTAGTCTCCACACAAAAGGGAACTGTGAGCAGATGAAGCACCTAAGAGCCAGCAAGTGAACACTGAGGGTGAAGACCTGTTTCATGTTTCCCAGGCTCACAGGCACCCAGCACTTCCTGTTACCTATAGCAATCAGCGCTTCGTAGTTTCTTTTCATATTCCTATATCGGATTTTTTCCCATTCTCCCATCTCTTCCCATTGTTCCTTGGAGAAGTATACGGAGATGTCTTTGAAAGCATCTTTGGCCTAAGGAAAATAATAGATTTCATCAGTGATTTACTAATCTAAGTCAGACCTTAGAGCTGGGCCTTCTCCTCCACCTTTTGTGCAGGGAGTAGCCTGAAGCTACTGGATGGTCTGTGTGAGACAGGGATGAAGGCTTTCCTTCCCGACTGTGTCCTGCCTAACTGAACAAACACTGAGCATTTTCCTAACTCTCCCTGGACACAGGGCAGTTGACGAAGCTAGTGTCCTGTTTTGCCCCACTCCACCCCACCATCTCAGACAGGACCAGGTATGCCCATCCTGTGTACAGTCACAGGGGAGTTCACTCAGTTGCCTGGGCAAGCAGTCTGTGGTGCTTCAGGGACCAGCGCCGTGTCCTTCCTATAGAGCTGGCTTAGAGCTCAGCTTTGCTGCCTCCAACTCTCACCGTGGGCTTCCACTCTCTTGTCCCAGCATCTGCCTCAGTGCTCTCCTCTGGAGACCTGTTCGGCCTCATGGCCATTGGAGTGCTCAAGGCCAAGGTGCCTGTGGAAGAAGCAGGTGCTGAGATAGCCCAGAGCAGTGTCCAGAGCCTGGTCTGTCTTCCTTGGGTGGAGTGTACAGGGCAGGAAGGTGAGGGGAAAGTCAGGGTGAGGGTATTGTTGGGATGGACGGATCCTGACTAGATATGACAGATCAGCCTAATGTGAACTAGATTTGGTTTCTTTGGTTCCCTACAATTCAGCCCCTCTGAGGGAAGGCACTGGGAGGGATGTGTCTGTGGGAGACGGAGGGATTTTTAATGAGACCCGGAAACCCCTAACTGCTGGACTGGGGTCAGGGTGAAATCAGGGCTCTGTTCCGGTGCAGCGGAGGGAATGTTTCTCCAAGAAGGGTTTTGAGGATCTCCTCCTGCAGACTCAGAAAAATCTGGGCATAACGTAGGTTCTACGTCTAAGGGACAAGTCGCTTGGCTTGAGGAGATCTGGGTCCCACAGGCTGAAGTAACTGGGGTCCTCAGACAGACGGGACTGGGGATCTTTTGTCTGATGTAGAATGTGCAGGGTGAGAAAACTTGGGATCTGTGAGGCTGAGGACATCGGGGGTTTCTTATTAAGGGACTTTATGTCTCCAACAGGCAGGACAGTTAGGGTCTTGAGGAGGAAGAGTTTTAAGAGCTCCCAGTCGGAGGTATTCACGGTCTCCGAGGGTGAGGAAATTTGGTCTCTCTGCGGGTGGTACTTTTAGGGTGCCTCAGGCTGAGGGGAACTGGGGTTAATCTAGGTATTTGAGGGTCGCAGCACTAAGGGATTCGCAGTTTCTCTGGGTGGAAGGGACTTGTAATCCCTGAAGCTGACGAGACCAAGCCCCCTTCAGATTAGGACTCAGGTTGCTCAAAGTTGACAGGATTTCGGGCCTCCCACCCTAGAATTTGAAACCATCAGGCTAAGGGTTTATGAGGGCTGCGCAGGGTGCGTTTCCGTCAGCCTCCCCGCTGTCCCGCCACGCTGCCCACCCTGTCCCCAGGAGCGCTAGAGGTTCAGCGAAGTCCAGTCCTTCGGCGCTGAGGTGAAGTGAAGGGCCAGCAGCCTGCCTATACCCTGTCAGGCACAAGCGACCAATCGGCGTTGTGACTGAGGCAGTCTGGCCAATAGGCGCTCGGAGGGTGGGGAGCGCGATGGATGCCCCGCCCCACCGCTCGGGGATTGGCTGCTCTGTGGGCGTGTCTGTCAAGCCTCCAGCGCGCAGGCGCAGTTTGGCTGGTTTCTTTGTTTTCAGGCCTGGCCTCTTAGGCCTGGATCCTCAAGTGGGCGGGTTGTCCTCAGGCTGAATGTTTCTTTCCAGTGCCCTCAACTGGTATATCGGCTCCACCAGACTGTAATCGTGCTCCCGGAGTGTATCCTAGGCCCACCTGTGCCCTACCTTATCAAATCCAGTTTTGGCAAGAACTCTTATGTGGTGAGTACTGCATTATTCAAGGGAAACGGTGTAATTAACTATATTCGGATGAGACACAAGATAAACACCGTGTGGTCAAAGAATTTAAACACAACGCGCGGAATAAGGATGTTAGAAAAAACTTGGAGGATTTTTAACCTGAAAGTGGAAGTGGCACTGATGAGCCATCTATGTATTTAATGTACCTTCAAACTGAGGTATAAATAAAACCTCAAAGCCTTGCAAATGTTTTCTGTAAGCCGAGGCATCGATCTGGAGGAATGTGGATCCACTGAGCTGAGTTTGCCTGACACCTACTGGCTGCACAAGATAAAATAGGGACACTGTTTCTGGCTGTTAGGTAGCTTTGCTCACAGAAAAATAATGTGATTTCCATGTTGGAAGCAAAGTGACTGGCTGTAGAATTAGTGTCAAGTGGTGGTTGGGAGTCTGGATGGAGAAATGTTACCAGAAAAGCGAGTTTACCTCTTGGTGGGTGTAGAGCCAGAAGGTACAACCCAGCCAAAGCTCATGGGAAGGAAAAGTGTATTACTTGCAGAACTCTGGAGAACACCATGGAGCTTTCCAGAGCAGAGTCTTTGTAAACCACAGAGTGGGGTAAGCTTTAATCTATGAGTATAGGCATGTTCCAGCTTCTGTGGTGACTCAGATGGTAAACAATCTCTGCATAGCAGAAGACCTGGGTTCAACCCCTAAGTGAGGAAGATTCTAAGAGGAGGGCGGGGCAGACCACTCCAGTATTTTTGCCTGGAGAATTCCATGGACAGAAGAGGCTGGTGGTCCATGGGTTTGCAAAGAGTCAGACACGAGTGAGTGACGAACACTTTAACTCTACAGGCATGTTCATTAAGGGTCTTGGGCTGTGGGAGACTCCAAGCTTCAGTTGATTGAAGTCTTGAGAGTCAGAACCAGTCACCATCAGCATCCCTTACATTCCAGCTGGTCTGGTATACATATAGCTATCTATTCTTGATATAGATATAGATACCTATTCTTCTTCATATTCTTTCCCCTTATCAGTTCAATTCAGTCACTCAGTCATGTCTCACTCTTTGCATCCCCATGGACTCTAGCATGCCAGGCCTCCCTGTCTATCGGTAACCCCCGGAGTTTACCCAAACTCGTGTCCACTGAGTCGGCAATGCCATCCAACCTTCTCATCCTCTGTCATCCCCTTCTCCTCCTGCCCTTAATCTTTCTCAGCATCAGGGTCTTTTCAAATGAGGCAGTTCTTCATATCAGGTGGCTAAAGCATTGGAGTTTCAGCTTCAACATCAGTCTTTCCAATGAACACTCAGCTCTGATCTCGTTTAGAATGGACTGATTGGATCCCCTTGCAGTCCAAGGGACTCTCGAGTCTTCTCCAACACCACAGTTCAAAAGCATCCATACTTGAAGCTCAATTCCAGAAAAATAAATGACCCAATCAAAAAATGGGCCAAAGAACTAAACAGACATTTCTCCAAAGAAGACATACAGATGGCTAACAAACACATGAAAAGATGCTCAACGCCACTCATTATCAGAGAAATGCAAATCAAAACCACAATGAAGTACCATTACACGCCAGTCAGGATGGCTGCTATCCAAAAGTCTACAAGCAATAAATGCTGGAGAGGGTGTGGAGAAAAGGGAACGCTCTTACGCTGTTGGTGGGAATGCAAACTAGTACAGCCACTATGGAAAACAGTGTGGAGATTTCTTAAAAAACTGGAATTAGAACTGCCATATGACCCAGCAATCCCACTTCTGGGCATACACACTGAGGAAACCAGATCTGAAAGAGACACGTGCACTCCAATGTTCATCGCAGCACTGTTTACGATAGCCAGGACATGGAAGCAACCTAGATGCCCATCAGCAGATGAATGGATAAGGTAGCTCTGGTACATATACACCATGGAATATTACTCAGCCATTAAAAAGAATTCATTTGAATCAGTTCTAATGAGATGGATGAAACTGGAGCCCATCATACAGAGTGAAGTAAGCCAGAAAGATAAAGACCAGTACAGTATACTAACGCATATATATGGAATTTAGAAAGATGGTAACAATAACCCTATATGCAAAACTGAAAAAGAGACAGAGAAATACAGAACAGACTTTTGAACTCTGTGGGAGAAGGTGAGGGTGGGATGTTTCGAAAGAACAGCATGTATATTATCTATGGTGAAACAGATCACCAGCCCAGGTGGGATGCATGAGACAAGTGCTCGGGCCTAGTGTACTGGGAAGGCCCAGAGGAATCAGGTGGAGAGGGAGGTGGGAGGCGGGATCGGGATGGGGAATGCATGTAACTCTATGGCTGATTCATGTCAATGTGTGACAAAACCCACTGAAATGTTGTGAAGTAGTTAGCCTCCAACTAATAAAATAAGTAAATAAATAAAAATTAAAAAAAATAAGCATCCATTCTTCTGCACTCAGCTTCCTTCACAGTCCAACTCTCCCATCCATACATGACCACTGGAAAAACCATAGCCTTGACTAGACAGACCTTTGTTAGCAAAGTAACATCTCAGCTTTTTAAAATAATGTCTAGGTTGGTAATAACGTTTCTTCCAAGGAGAAAGTGTCTTTTAATTTCATGGCTGCAGTCACCATCTGCAGTGATTTTGGAGCCCCCCCAAAATAGTGTCAGCCACTGTTTCCCCATCTATTTTCCATGAAGTGATGGGTCCAAGATGCCATGATCTTAGTTTTCTGAATGTTGAGCTTTAAGCCAACATTTTCACTCTCGTCTTTCACTTTCATCAGGAGGCTCTTTAGTTCTTCTTCACTTTCTGCCATAAGGGTTGTGCCATCTGCATTGCTGATATTTCTCTCGGCAATCTTGAATTTAGCTTGTGCTTCATCCAGCGCAGTATTTCTCATGATGTACTCTGCATAGAAGTTAAATAAGCAGGGTGACAATATATAGCTTTTTTTTTTTATTATTTTAACTGTAATTATGACCTTTATAAATATTCACTGCTTTAAAAATGGACCAAAGTGTAAATAAAATGGGCAACTGATATACCTCAGTTCCCAAAAGAAAAGTACAGGAAGTTGTTTTCACTTTTCAGTTTTAGAAAAAAGACTTCATCATTTTATACGTGATGTGGCTTTCTGGACTCCTGACATCCTCATAGAATTTGACTGGAGTTTCCTTCTCTTGGAAGTGGATGGGCATTTTCTTGCTCTCCACAGTCATAAGCTTCACTTCCAGGGGGCCCAGGTTTACATAATCCTTGAAATCCTGCTCATCCTCATACAGTAAGTATTTCATATCAGAGGCCCCAAACTCTATTCTTGAACTCTCTTCTTCATCTATCTCCGGAAGCTGGCCCAATCTGCTGTCCTTGTAACTAAGACGAAAACCACTGCTCCCAAATGAGATGCTCGACATGTCTCTGCTTTTTATGTCTGTAGGTTGCGATTCTGACTTTTCTGGGGTGACTTTATGTGTTTCTGACAATTCCAAAGGCACTTCAGGTGGTACTTCCTGCCCAACAGCTTGGGTAAGATATAGTCGCCTGGGTATCTTGAGATCCACAAGTCTGCAGTTGAATAGCTGATCAATAAGCACCAAATTTTCTTCTTCCAGCTCATGAATACCTTTTTCCAGTTCTTCCACTTCCTTCCTGCTATTTGCAATCTCTTTATTGAGCCAGTCATTTTCCCAGATCTCTCGATAGCTGCCCTTGTCAATGAACCTTAGAGCATTCTCTGTGGCCCATTCCTTCTTTTGGTCCTGCTGCAACAAAGTTTCTCTGATTATTTTCTTTCTATCATCTTCCAGGGTGATTTTATACTGTTCTGACATTTTTTCGGCATTCTCCTTGACTCTGTTGATGTCGTTCTGTAAGGAGGTAAGGAGGTTCGCATGTTGTTCACTCCCTACATTCTTGTATTCCTCCCAATATTCTTTCTCACTGAGTTTCTCAAGAAATAGCTTCTCAGAATTGCTTATTTGGATGCGCGTATCTTTCAAGTTTTGTCCCTGGTCTCTTTCAAACTTCCATGTTTCCTTCATTGCGTTTTCAACTTCCTCTCTTGTTACAGCTTCGGATCCCTCTGACTTCTCTTCACTCAGTTCCTTTAGTAGTTTCCGTATGTGCCAAATTTGTTCATCCTTTAAGCGTTTATTTCTTTCATGATACTTCTGATTCTTTTCTCTAGATTTCTTTATTCGAGCCATAAATCGTTCTACTGCATTTTCCTTTATTTGACAGCCGGCCTCTTTCCCATCAGCCTTGCCGGCCATCACTCTGGCTCTGTAGCATCTGCTCCTTCTCTTTCCGAGGCCAGCTCACACATGGCCCCCTCAGCTTTGATATGCTCCTTTCCCGATTTTGAACCAGTCTGCTGTTCCATGTCTGTTTCTGACTGTTGCTTCTTGACCTGCATACAGATTTTTCAAGAGGCGGGTCAGGTGGTCTGGTATTCCCATCTTTTGGGAATTTTCCACAGTTTATTGTGAACCCACACAGTCAAAGGCTTTGGCATAGTCTATAAAGCAGAGATAGATGTTTTTCTGGAACTCTCTTGCTTTTTCAATGATCCAGTGGATGTTGGCAATTTGATCTCTGATTTCTCTGCCTTTTCTAAAACCACCTTGAAGATCTGGATGTTCACAGTTCATGTATTGGTCAAGCCTGGCTTGGAGAATTTTGAGCATCATTTTGCTAGTGTATGAGATGAGTGCAATTGTGCAGTAGTTTGAGCATTCTTTGGCATTGCCTTTCTTTGGGATTGGAATGACAACTGACCTTTTCCAGTCCTGTGGCCACTGCTGAGTTTTCCAAATTTGTTGGTATATTGAGTGCAGCACTTTCACAGCATCATCTTTTAGGATCTGAAATAGCTCAACTGGAATTCCATCTCCTCTACTAGCTTTGTTTGCAGTGATGTCTCCTAAGGCCCACTTGACTTCACATTCCAGAATGTCTGGCTCTAGATGAGTGATCACACCATCATGACTGTCTGCTTCATGAAGATCTTTTTTGTATAGTTCTTCTGTGTTTTCTTGCCACCCCCTCTTAATATCTTCTGCTTCTGTTAGGTCCATACCATTGATGTCCTTTACTGAGCCCATCTTTGCATGAAATGTTCTCATAAGCATGAGTTTTAAGGTTGCTATTGCAGGGAATGGCCACAAGGCGTCAGGACTTTTTCATGCCTAGTTGTGATTACCTTGAAAGTGAAAACTTTCAAGTTTTAACTCCAGACTGTAGTTCAATATGGAATGTAGCTGAAGCAACACCCAAAAACTTATGTGTTCTTTCTGAATATTCTTATTTATTTATTTTAATGTTTTTTTTAAATTTACTGGCAGTGCCATGTGGCATGTGGGAATTTTAGATCCCCGACCAAGTGTCGAACCCTTGCCCCCTGCATTAGAAGCACAGAATCTTAACCACTGGAGTGCAGGGAAGTCCCCCTAAGCATTATTTTTTTAAAGTAACCTTTATTTCATATTGTAGTAACATTGATATACCATGTGTTGTTGGTGGCAGGTGAACCGAGTGTATTTTCTGTTTTGTTGTTGTTCAGTTGCAGAGTCAGATCTTTTTGTAGGAGCGCTCCCTTTTCTACAGGCCCTGTTACACTGGTAAGACATCTATTTGTATATACATAAGTGTACATGAATGTAAATATCTAGGTACATAGATGTGTAAATGTCCAGATAGAGATATAAATGTCTACGTATGTAGATATACAAATGTCTGCATGCATAGAAATATACATTCTAGGTACATAGATGTATAAATACCTTGGTTCATAGAGGCATAAATATCTATACACATAGACATATAAATATATATGTACATATCGACATAACTATCTATGGAAAACAGAAAAAGAGACACAGATGTACAGAACAGACTTTTGGACTCTGTGGGAGAAGGCGAGGGTGGGATGTTTCGAGAGAACAGCATCAAAACATGTATATTATCTAGTGTGAAACAGATGACCAGCCCAGGTTGGATGCATGAGACAAGTGCTCAGGCCTGGTGCACTGGGAAGACCCAGAGGGATCGGGTAGAGAGGGAGGTGGGAAGGGGGATCGGGATGCGGAATACATGTAAATCCATGGCTGATTCATGTCAATGTACGACAAAAACCACTACAATAATGTAAAGTAATAGCCTCCAACTAGTTAAAAAAAAAAAAAAAGAATTCAATTTGTTGTAAACCATGGGCTCCACCCAAACCCAATGAATCAGAAAATTTTGAAGTGGGGCCCTGCAATTCATGTTTTCTAAGCAAGATTTTCAGTTGATTGTGATGCACATGAAATTTTAGAACCTCAGTGGCTGTTTTTTAAAGTCACCTTGGAAGGGGAACCCTCTTACACTGTTGGTGGGAATGCAAACTAGTACAGCCGCTGTGGAGAACAGTGTGGAGATTTCTTAAAAAACTGGAATTAGAAATGCCATATGACCCAGCAATCCCACGTCTGGACATATACACCGTGGAAACCAGATCTGAAAGAGACACATGCACCCCAGTGTTCATCACAGCACTGTTTATAATAGCCAGGACATGGAAGCAACCTAGATGCCCATCAGCAGATGAATGGGTGAGGAAGCCGTGGCACATATACACCATGGAATATTACTCAGCCATTAAAAAGAATTCATTTGAATCAGTTCTAATGAGATGGATGAAACTGGAGCCCATCATACAGAGTGAAGTAAGCCAGAAAGATAAAGACCAGTACAGTATACTAATGCATATATATGGAATTTAGAAAGATGGTAATGATAACCCTATATGCAAAACAGAAAAAGAGACACAGATGTACAGAACAGAATTTTGGACTCTGTGGGAGAAGGCGAGGGTGGGATGTTTCGAGAGAACAGCATCAAAATATGTATATTATCTAGGGTGAAAGAGATCAGCAGCCCAGGCTGGATGCATGAGACAAGTGCTCAGGCCTGGTGCACTGGGAAGATCCAGAGGAATTGGGTGGAGAGGGAGGTGGGAGGGGGGATCGGGATGGGGAACACATGTAAATCCATGGCTGATTCATGTCAATGTATGACAAAACCCACTACAATATTGTAAAGTAATTAGCCTCCAACTAATAAAAATAAATGGAAAAAAAAAAGAAATATACATTCTAGGTACATAGATGTATAAATACCTAGGTTCATAGAGACATAATTATCTATACACATAGACATAGAAATACATATGTACATATAAACATAACTACCTATGTATATACAGATATAAATATCTATTATAGATGCATATAGGCATAGATATCTATATACATAGACATGTAAATATCTGTATACACGGAGGATGGTTACACAGTGGACAATGAAGGAGACCACCTGATAGACAAAATAAGTGATACAGATAGTGGCATTTATAAGAGCATACTAGGAGAGAGAAACAGAAACAGTTTCAAACAAAGAGAACACAGCTAAACAAGATGCATGTGACTAGTTTTAATCTGATAGCGCTAAACTAACAAGTCCACAGGGGGTCAGTAGATGATGGCAAAGTCTAGAAGGGTGAGGTAGTGAAAACTAGTTAAATGTTTCACCTTTGTTTACAAAGCATACCTTATAAATTTTTGGATTCATACTTGTTACCTCCTTAAGTATGTATCATCCTATATATCCTCATATGCCCACATCCAAACTGTTTCAACTCAAATCAATCATAACTCCAACTTGTTGCAACTCTAGTTAGTCAACTGTTGCAGTTTCATGAAAAAGACACATTGTGATTCTTTTGTATAGACCAGTAATGGTTAGGATTTCTGTCTATTTTTTTTTTTTTTTAGGATCCTTAGAGATCATTTAAAATTTCAGCACTTCTCCCTGCTTCACCTTGTTCTGATTCAATTGACATTGGAAAAGTTATGGAAAGAGTGTTTAATATAATCTGAACTCACCAGGTATCTATTGTTTGGTGTACATAAAGATCTGAGAAGTAAACTTCGATGGATGTAAAAATAAATATTGTGGATATAGAACATAATTAGAAATTGCGAGAGTCTTTTGGCCAGAGAGCAATCACAATGGATCCACTTCATCTCCCACACCCATGAGGACAAGTTTATCTTGGTTATAATATCAGCAGCTGAAGAGTTAAAGTGTTGAAAGGTTGTTGCTGAACTATAAAACGCTGGAATTCTTGGCCTCCGGAGGAGACGGATTCAATCCGGGGCCAAAGACGAGGCTGGATCGCTCAGAGCTTTTGTGTAATAAAGTTTTATTAAAGTATAAAGGAGATAGAGATAGCTTCTGACATAGGTATCAGAAGGGGGCAAAAGAGTACACCCCTCCTTGTCTTTAGCTGTATGTTGTATAGTCACTCACAGTCTGTTAATGAAAAGAAAGAAGTGTCATAGAATTTAGAATGGCACCAGATAATTCATCCCTGGCCATAAACCGATTGACTTGAATCTTGTAGAAGTGCAGAATACCAACAAATAGTTTCGTTTACATAGATTAGGGGAACAATACCTGAGTAAGTAGGTTGAGCCATTTGGCAGAACCAACTTGGAGATAGAATCTGGGGTACATTAACATAGCTTAAGACAACATTTCCATAAGAAAAAGCAATGTATTGGTTAACTCAAGGTTTGAGAGTAGTTAGCTTCAGGAGAAACCAGGTGTCAGGGCAACACAGCATTTTAAGAGAAACCTCCTTTTAAATTTGTATAGAGAAGAAAAATATCGCTGGTTTTCTTCCTCCTGCCACTTAAGAGAATAAAAATGTCTGGCACTTGCAGCCTCTTTCCTCCATTTGGAGACCCCTGGCCTTCCTGCCTGTTACCCTCTCAGTGTTATCACTGTGAAAAATGATTATGAAAAGAAATCTATGGAATGTTTTCATAGATAGGATGCAACTTTCCAAGAGGCTTTAAATTTCAGGTGAATGTTTTATTATTTGAAATCTTGAGTGGATTACAGACTCTGCAAATTTTACAGACTGTTCAAAGTTCCATTCTGTTCCATCCCGGAATGAATCCATTACCTTTTGGTTCATGCACTTGTCACATCCTTAATCAGCTTAGAGACAATCTGTGTTGGAGAGTGTTCTAAACCAATGTGTGCATACCAGCTGCAGGTCTGTAAAGAAATATTTATTCTCATGTTGTTGTAGTTGCTGTTCAGTTGCTAAGTTGTGTCTGACTCTTTGTGACCCCATGGGCTGCAGCACGCCAGGAATCCCTGCCCATCACCAACTCCCGAAGCTTGCTCAAATTCATGACAGTTGAGTCAGTGATGCCATCCAACCATCTCTTCCTCTGTCATCCCCTTCTCCATTTGCCTTTGGTCTTTCCCAGCATCAGGGTCTTTTCCAGTGAGTCTGCTCTTCACATCATGGGGCCAAAGGATTGGAGGTTTGGTTTCAGCATCAGTCCTTCCTATGAATGTTCAGGACTGATTTCCTTTAGGATGGACTGGTTTGATCTCCTCGCAGACCCAGGAACTCTCAAGAGTCTTCTCTAGCACCACAGTTCAAAAGCATTAGTTCTTCAGTGCTCTGCCTTCTTTGTGGTCCTACTCTCACGTCCGTACATGACTACTGCAAAAACCAGTAGCTTTTACTCTCACATATGGGATATCAAATTTGTTTTTACATATTGCCTGCTATATTTAAGCTCTTGGTTCATACTTCATGTACACATGTAGTGTTGTATTTAAATCCAGTTTGAAACAGAGCTATATTTGAAGAACGTTTTGCCACCAGCAGCGTTCTATTCTCACCAGCACCTCTTAC
This sequence comes from Cervus elaphus, assembly GCF_910594005.1. NCBI lineage: Eukaryota > Metazoa > Chordata > Mammalia > Artiodactyla > Cervidae > Cervus > Cervus elaphus. The sequence goes on along the minus strand of NC_057833.1, from coordinate 101,041 downwards.
CTTGGTGTGACATCTCAAGACTCAGAAACTCTTACATGTGATATGAATATCAATTTCATTTTAGCAGAGTTTAAACAGAGAAGTGAAAAAATCAGAGTGCTTATTTTATCAGATTTCTCCAGGCAGAAATTTGAAGCTTGATGTTGTTCAGTTGCTCAGGCATGTCCAACTCTTTGCAACCCCATAGACTGCAGCATGCTGGGCTTCCCTGTCCTTCACCATCTACCAGACTTTGCTCAAACTCATGTTCATTGTGTTGGTGATGCTATCCAACCATCTCGTCCTCTGTCATCCCCTTCTCCTCCTGCCCTCAGTCTTTGAAATTGAAACTGTTAGAAGGCAGAGTTCATAAAGGCAGAGTTCATACAGCTTATGGGCTCCTTGACTCTTTTTTTTTTTTTTTTTGCAGAATTTTATTATGTATTTTTTCAAGTGTGATCATTCATTTATATAATAGCAAATAACAGAATTAGAAGAAACCAATTTGAAACAATGGATTGTTTCTACCCTGACAATCTGAACACAAAGGAACCAGTGGGAACCACAAAGATCTGGGAGCGAAGCTTATAAGAATATTTTAGGTTGGCAAATATTAACTAGTATGCTTTCCATTTCAACAATTTTTATTCTGATAAAGAGTATCCTTTTCTAGAAGGCTTCCAGTGTGGCTGCCTCCTGCTGGAAGCATGGGAGAAGGAATCAGGGCACTGTCTGTCTGTCTTTACAAGACACTGGACTCAACTCTAAGAAATCCCTGGATCTTCGCTGGATCCTGACCACCACAAGCCAAAGATACTGGTGACAGTTTTGTTTTGCCTGTTAAAGTGTTTAATGACAAAGATTCTCTCAGTTTCCTGATGTGGGTGACATGTGGGGCCCAGTGATGATTTTTTCTTTAAGAAACTTACTTGCCAGTTCCTACCTGAGGGTGAGGCCCCTGTTCAATGATGAGAGACCTGTGCCTCCAGGAAGAGCAACTTTAAGCTAGTTTAAACCTGACCAAGTTCTGTCTGCTTGGTAGGTTTAGACCTCTCTGTCTTGTCTGGGATTTTCCCTGGTGGCTTAGATGGTAAAGAATCTGCATGCAGTGCAGGAGAATTGGGTTCATCTCTGGGTTGGGAAGATCCCCTGGAGAAGGGAATGGTAACCGAGTCCAGTATTCTTGCCTGCAGAATCCCATGGATAGATGGTTACAGTCCATGTGGTCACAAACAGTCAGACACGTCTGAAGGATGATCACTTTGACTTTTCAATCCTGTCTGCACTGATTATGTTTAGAGAAGACTGCTTGCTTTCTGCAATGAGAATATTGACACCTGACCATGTTCTGTCAGCACGAGGACGTGGAGACCTGGGTACGGACTGGGCCTGGCCTCCGTCCTGGCAAACTCTGTGCCTGTGTCTGAATGTCAGTGCTCAGAGGTCTGGGGTCTGGAGCTGAGGTGGGCCTCTCTGGGTAATGTGCCCTCCTCTGAGAGGGGTTCCATGGCCCTCCCAGGGGTCAGTGCTGCAGTAGGGCTCTTAGTCTTTCCTCCTACCAGGCTCACCTGCCCTGAGGTTTATGGAGACTCCTCAGGTGGGCTACTTGGTAATTATTCCAGTTTTATAGCAAATTCAGTTTGAGTAGGGAGGCAGGTTCACCTGGCTAATTGATTCCAGGGTACAAGGATCAGGCAAAAAACAAATGGGCAGCAGGTGAGGTTGCTATGTGATCGCCTTCCAGTTGGCCGTCCCTGCTCAGCAGACACCAGACCTGCCTGCCCCCCGTCTTTTAGCCCCATACCTGGTGTATTTTCTCAACACCTCAGTGGGAAAACATAGAATGGAGCTCACTGGAACCAAGGCAGTGTGTTCAACATTATCGTGACAGCTGTCAAAACAGTTAGTATCAGACAGAACCGAAGGGCAGGAGAGGGGGGACTTCTCTGGGACGAGAGAAGGTTCCAGGAACCCACTCGTTTCTGCCTTTGGGGCCCAGCCATCAGGGACTTGGTGTCTTAACCAAGAGTCATGTGGCCCCAGATGCAGGGTTTGGGGACCGCGTGGGTCTCACCCCGTCCACATGCGTCCGGATCCTGTGCCCAGAGACCCCGTGTCTGCTCTTCACCTCTGTGTGTCTTGCCCCTTGGAGATCCCCAATATCTGAATTGAGGGTGTTACCCTGATTAACCTGTGGTCTTTCGTCTTTTAATCTTGTGATATACACATGAGGTCAGGCACCTTTGTATGGGTTGCTGCTCTGTGTTCTCCTGGGTGAAAACCTTTGGCGGTGTCATATTAGCATCATAGTGTATCACAGACCTAATCTGTAGGGTCGCCACTGTCTGGGGTCCCCTAGATGGATTTTCTGTAATTTAATTTTTATTTTCTATTTTAGTCAGGTCGATTTCCATTGTTTTGTTTGTTTTAGCTCTACAGGAACTTAATTTGATTTAGCATTGAAGTGAATCTATTCTTTATTCCATTTTTTTCCTCATATAGATTATTACAGTCTCTTTGGTAGAGTTCCCTGTTCTTTTCAGTAGGTCCTATTTGCTTATCAATTTGTTAGATCTTAGTGTGTATATAAATCCTAAACTCTTTATCCCTTCTTTCTTTATTTTGATACTCATAATTTGATTTTCCCAGGCTGTGAAGTCCACTTTGTACATTGGTATGAGTTTATAGATTGTGCCCATAAGTGATATCTCATGATATTTGTCTTTCTGTCTCTGAGTTCCCTCACTTGGGGTGATGATTTCTTAGCACACCCACGCTGCTGACAGCATCCCTGTTTCACTCTGTTTTACGGTTGAGTGGTGTTCCAGTTACAGGTGTTCCGCCTTGTCTTCACTTTTCTTCCACTGGACCTTTTGGTGGATTCCATGTCTTGCCTATTGAAAGAGTGCTGCCCTGAAAATCAAGGTGCACGTGTCATTTTGAATGGTGATTTTCTGTGGACCTGTGCTTCCCTTTATAGCTCAGTTGGTAAAGAATCCGCCTGCAATGCAGGAGACCCCAGTTCGATTCCTGGGACAGGAAGATCCACTGGAGAATGGATGGGCTACCCACTCCAGTATTCTTGGGCTTCCTTTGTGGCTCAGCTGGTAAAGAATCTGCCTGCAATGTGGGAGACCTGGGCTTGATCCCTGTGTTGGCAAGATCCCCTGGAGAAGGGAAAGTTTACCCACTCCAGTATTCTGGCCTAAAGAATTCCATGGACTGTATAGTCCATAGTGTTGCAAAGTGTTGAACACGACTGAGTGACTTTCACTTCACATTCTCTGGACCTAGGCCCATGAGTGGGATTGCAGGGTCATGTGATACCTCTATGTCTTGTATTTCTTGGAAGCTCCATGCTGTTTCCCAAAGTAGCTTCACCATTGACAATTCCCAAAAAGATTATAGGAGGATTTCATTTTCCATATATTCTCTGCAGATGTTTTATTTAATTTATTTATTTAATCTTTATTCCTTGTAGATCATTTTGATAATGGCCACCATGACCAGCGTGAGGTGATACCTTATTGTAGTTTTGATTGGCATTGATTTAATAATTATTGGTGTGGACTATCTATCCATGTGCTTTATTATTTTATACTGTGAGTACAATTTATCTCTGGAAACTGGCCTCTTGCAACTTGGCCCTGTTTGGAATTCTTTTCTGATGAAATACTCCAGGACATGTCTTGAGGGCAGATGTCATTTAAAGCCCTGTCAAACTTGTGACTATTTAGAGCCCTTCAGCACCTGTTTTATGGCTTCCCTGCTCACTCAGTGGTAAAAGAATCCACCTGCAATGCAGGAGACTTTCAGGAGACCTGGGATCGATTCCTGGGTTGGGAAGATTCCCTGAAGAAGGAAATGGCAAGCCACTCCACTATTCTTGTATGGACAAGAACATGTCCATGGACATCATTTGTCCTGCAAAGGGTACAGTCCATGGGGTTGCAAAGAGTCGGACAGGCTGAGCAACTAAACAACAAAAACCGTACCAGTTTGACATGTAAATATTGATCTGTACCAGCTAATTACTCCCCCCACCACCTGCCACCTTTCCATTTTGGTAAGCGTAAGTTTCTGAGTCTGTGAATCTGTTTGCATTTTGTAATGACGCTCATTTGTATCCATTTTTATATTCCACAGAAGTGATACTCTGTATTATCTTTCCCTTTCTCAATTATTTCACTTCGTTTGATCACCTCTAGTTTCTTCCCTGTAACTGGAAATGGCATTATTTCATCCTTTTTTATGTCTGAGCAATATTGCTTTGTGTATATGTACCTCATTTTCTGTATCCATGCGTCTGTTGTTGTACACTTAAGTTGCTCCCCTGTCTTGGCTATTGTACCTAGTGCTGCCATGATCTTTGGAGTGCAGGTGTCTTTTCAAATTTTGCTTTTTTTCTGGATCCACTTCTAGGTATTATATTTCTGGGTCACTGGGTACCTCTATGCTTAGTTTTTAAAAGAACCTCCATACTGTTCTACCTAATGGGTGTACCAATTTACATTCCCACCAACAGTGTAGGAGGGTTTCTTTCTTTCGACACCCTCTGCAGAATTTATTGTTGTATGTTTTTGATGTGGCCATTCTGACCTATGTGAGGTGATACCTCATGGTACATTTGATTTGCCTTTCTCAAAGCACTAGTGATGCTGAGCATCTTTTCATGTGCTTTTATCACCATCTCTATGACCTCTTTAGAGAAACATGCATTTAGACCTTTGGCTGATTTTTTTGTTGAGTTTTTTTTTTTTTTTTAATTGAGCTGTACTAATAATTTCTATGTGTTGAAGAGAAAGTTCTTGTGAAATCAACCCTGAATATTCACTGGAAGTACTGAAGCTCCAATCTTTTGGCCACCTGGTGCAAAGAGTTGACTCATTGGAAAAGACCCTGATGCTGGGAAAGACTGAGGACAGGAAGAGACGTGGGCAGCAGAGGATGAGATGGTTGGATGGCTTTACCCACTCAACAGACATGAGTTTGAGCAAACTCCCAGAGATAGTCAGGGACAGGGAGGCCTGGTGTGCTGCAGTCCATGGGGTCACAAAGAGTCAGACATGACTTAGCAACTGAACAACTACAAAAACCTGAATCCTCCTGAACATTAACTGCCTAGCAATTCAGCTGGCATTTAATATTCAGTTGTCCAGTATGAAAAGACAAAAAGATATGACACTGAAAGATGAATTCCCCTGGTTTGTAGGTGCTCAATATGCTATTGGAGAAGAGTGAAGAAATAAATCCAGAAGGAATGAAAAGGCTAAGTAAAAACAGAAACAGGTGGGGGTGTGTCTGGTGGTATAAGTAAAGTCCGATTCTGTAAAGAGCAATATTGCATTGGAACCTGGAATGTTAGGTCTGTGAATCCAGGTGAATTAGAAGTGGTCAAGAAGAAGATAGCAAGAGTGAACATTGACATTTGAAGAATAAGTGACCTAAGTTGGATGGGTTAGTGTTAGGTTTAGAATGTGGTCCACTGGAGAAGGGAATGGCAAACCACTTCAGTATTCTTGCCTTGAGAACCCCGTGAATAGTATGAAAAGGCAAAAAGATAAGACACTGAAAGATGAACTCCCCAGGTGGGTAGGTACCCAATATGCTACTGGAGATCAGTGGAGAAATAACTCCAGAAAAAATGAAGGGATGGAGCCAAAGGTAAAACAACACCCAGTTGTGGATGGGACTGGTGATAGAAGCAAGGTTTGATGCTGTAAGAGCAATATTGCATAGGAACCTGGAATGTTAGGTCCATGAATCAAGGCAAATTGAAAGTGGTCAAAGAGGAGATGACAGGAGTGAACATCGACATTCTAGGAATCAGCAAGCTAAGGTGAACTGGAATGGGTGAATTTAACTCAGATGACCATTATATCTACTACTGCGGGCAGGAATCCCTTAGCAGAAGTGGAGTAGCCATCATAGTCAACAAAGGAATCTGAGATACAGTAATTGGGTGCAATCTCAAAAACGACAGAATGATCCCTGTTCGTTTCCAAGGCGAACCATTCAATATCACAGTAATCCAAGTCTATCCCCAACCAGTAATGATGAAGAAGCTGAAGTTGAACAGTTCTATGAAGACCTACAAGACCTTCTAGAACTAACACCCAAAAAAGATGTCCTTTTCATTATAGGGGACTGGGATGCAAAAGTAGGAAGTCAAGAAATACCTGGAGTAACAGGCAAATTTGGCCCTGGAGTACAGAATGAAGCAGGGCAAAGGCTAGTAGAGTTCTTCCAAGAGAATGCACGGATCATAGCAAACACTGTCTTCCAACAACACGAGAGAAGACTCTACACATGGACATCAACAGATGTATGACACCGAAATCAGATTGATTATATTCTTTGCAGCCAAAGATGGAGAAGCTCTATACAGTCAGCAAAAACAAGACTGGGAGCTGACTGTGACTCAAATCACGAGCTCCTTATTGCCAAATTCAGAGTGAAATTGAAGAAAGTGGAGAAAACCACTAGATCATTCAGGTATGACCTAAATCAAATCCCTTATGACTATACAGTGGAAGAGAGAAATAGATTAAAGGGACTAGATCTGATAGACAGAGTGCCTGATGAACTATGGATGGAGGTTCAGGGCATTGTAGAGGAGACACTAATCAAGACCATCTCCAAAAATACAGAGAAGAAAAAGAAATACAAAAAAGCGAAATGGCTATCTGAGGAGGCCTTACAAATAGCTGTGAAAGAGGGAAGTGAAAAGCAAAGGAGAAAAGGAAAGATATATGCATTTGATGCAGAGTTCCAAAGGATAGCAAGGAGACATAAGAAAGCCTTCCTCAGCAATCAGTGTAAAGAAGTAGAGGAAAACAATAGAATGGGAAAGACTGGAGATCTCTTCAAGAAAATTAGAGATACCAAGGGAACATTTTATGCAAAGATGGGTTCAATAAAGGACAGAAATGGTAGGGACCTAAGAGAAGCAGAAGATACTAAGAAGAGGTGGCAAGAATACACAGAAGAACTGTACAAAATAGATCTTCATGACCCAGATAATCATGATGGTGTGATCACTCACCTAGAGCCAGACATCCTGGAATGTGAAGTCAAGTGGGCCTTAGGAAGCATCCCTACGAACAAAGCTAGTGGAGGTGATGAAATTCCAGTTGAGCTATTTCAGATCCTAAAAGATGATGCTGTGAAAGTGCTGCACTCAATATGCCAGCAAATTTGGAAAACTCAGCAGTGGCCACAGGACTGGAAAACGTCAGTTTTCATTCCAATCCCAAAGAATGGCATTGCTAAAGACTGCTCAAACTAACCCACAACTGCACTCATCTTATATGCTTGTAAATTAATGCTTAAAATTCTCCAAACCAGGCTCAGCAATTGGTGAACTGTGAACTTCCAGATGTTAAAGCTGGTTTTAGAAAAGGCAGAGCAACTAGAGATCACATTGCCAACATCTGCTGGGTCATGAAAAAAGTAAGAGAGTTCCAGAAAAACATCTGTTTTTGCTTATTGACTATGCCAAGGCCTTTGACTATGTGGGTCACAATAACCTGTGGAAAATTCTGAAAGAGATGGGAATACCAGACCACTGACCTGCCTCTTGAGAAACCTGTATGCAGGTCAGGAAACAACAGTTAGAACTGGACATAGAACAACAGACTGGTTCCAAATAGGAAAAGGAGTATGTCAAGGCTGTATTATGTCACCTTGCTTATTTAACTTATATGTAGAGTACATCATGAGAAATGCTGGGCTGGAGGAAGCACAAGCTGGAATCAAGATTGCCAGGAGAAATATCAATAACCTCAGATATGCAGATGACATCACTCTTATGGCACAAAGAGAAGAACTGAAGAGCCTCTTGATGAAAGTGAAAGAGGAGAGTGAAAAAGTTGGTTTAAAGCTCAACATTCAGAAATCTAAGATCATAGCATCCGGTCCCATCACTTCATGGCAAATAGATGGGGAAACAGTGGAAACAGTGGCTGACTTTATTTTTGGGGGCTCCAAAATCACTGCAGATGGTGATTGCAGCCATGAAATTAAAAGACTCTTACTACTTGGAAGAAAAGTTATGAACAACCAAGACAGCATATAAAAAGCAGACATATTACTTTGCCAACAAAGTTCCATCTAGTCAAGGCTATGGTTTTTCCAGGGGTCATGTATGAATGTGAGTATTGGACTATAAAGAAAACTGAGCACAGAAGAATTGGTGCTTTTGAACTGTGGTGTTGGAGAAGACCCTTGAAAGTCCCTTGGACTGCAAGGAGATCCAACCAGTCCATCCGAAAGGAGATCAGTCTTGGGTGTTCATTGGAAGGACTGATGTTGAAGCTGAAACTCCAATACTTTGGCCACCTGATGTGAAGAGCTGACTCATTTGAAAAGACCCTGATGCTGGGAAAGATTGAAGGCAGGAGCAGAAGGGGACGACAGAGGATGAGATGGTTGGATGGCATCACCGACTCAATGGACATGAATTTGAGTAAACTCCGGGAGTTGGTGATGGACAGGGAGGCCTGGTGTGCTAGAATACATGGGGTCGCAAAGAGTCGGACACGACTGAGCGACTGAACTGACTGACTGATGTTTCCATCATATGCTGGAGCAGCAATTGCGTCACACTCGAGTGACTCTGCGGAGATACCCCACGTCCAGGGGCAAAGGAGAAGCCCCAGAAAGATGGTACGAGGGGCACAGTCACATTCAGAATCAAACCCCACCCCTGCCAGAGACACTCAGAGGGCTCAAACGCACCCTGTGCACACCAGGACCTCAGCCACACAGAGACTAAGACAGAACTGTGTCTGGGTGTGTCCTGAGGAGACACGGGTCAGCAGTGGGCTGCCGCAGGAACAGGGACTCTGGGCGCAGTAGACCTGGGTATAGCATAAGCCCTCTGGGAGAAGTTCACCGTTAACGCACCACAGAGCCGCCAGGACGTCCACAGGACTGGGGAAGCAGACTCTTGGAGGGCACAACAGAACCTAGTGCACACCAGGGCCCAGGAGAAAGGAGCAGTGACCCACAGGAGACTGGCCAAGACTTGCCCGTGAGTGTCCAGGAGTCTCTGCTGGAGGCGTGGGTTGGTGGTGGCCTGATGCAGGCTTGGGGGCCTGACTGTAGCAGGGCCCACATGGCATCTTTTGAAGGAGGTCGCCATTATCTTCATCACCTCCACCATAGTTTGGCCTCCGGTCAAAAAACAGAGAGGGAACACAGCCTCGGCCTTCAACAGAAAACTGGATTTCCATCAGAGGGCAGACAGACTGAAAACCATAATCACAGAAAACTAACCAATCTGATCACATGGACCACAGCCTTGTCCAACTCAGTGAAACTATGAACCATGCTGTGTAGAGCCAGCCAAGACGAACGGGTCCTGGTGGAGATTTCTGACAAAACATGGGCCACTGGAGAAGGGAATGGCAAACTACTTCAGTATTCTTGCTTTGAGAACCCCATGAGCAGTATGAAAAGCAAAAAGATAGGACACTGAAAGATAAGCTCCCCAGGTCGGTAGATGCCCAATATGCTTCTAGAGATCAGTGGAGAACTAACTCCAGAAAGAATGAAGAGACAGAGCCAAAGCAAAAGCAACACCCAGTTGTGGATGTGACTGGTGATGGAAGTAAAGTCTGATGCTGTAAAGAGCAATATTGCATAGGAACCTGGAATTTTAAGTCGGTGAATCAAGGCGAATTAGAAGTGGTCAAATAGGAGATGGCAAGAGTGAACATTGACATTTCAGGAATTAGCGAAATAAAATGGACTAGAATGGGTGAATTTAACTCAGATGACCATTTTGTCTTTTGGGCAAGAATCCCTTAGAAGAAATGGAGTAGCCCTGATTGTCAACAAAAATGTCTGATGCAGTACTTGGATTTAATCTCAAAAATGACAGAATGACCTCTGTTCATTTTCAAGGCAAACCATTCAATATCACAGTAAACCAGGTCAATGCACAGACCAATAATGCTGAAGAAGCTGATATTGCACGGTTCTATGAAGACCTACAAGACCTTCTAGAACTAATACCCAGACAAAATGCCCTTTTCATTAAAAGGGACTGGAATGCAAAAGTAGGAAATCAAGGAATACCTGGAGTAATGGGCAAATTTGGCCTTGGAGTACAGAGCAAGCAAGGCAAAGGCTAATAGAGTTTTGCCAAAAGAATGCATTCATCATAGCAAACACCGTCTTCCAACAACACAAGAGGAGACTCTACACATGGACATCACCAGATGGTCAATACTGAAATCAGGCTGATTATATTCTTTGCAGCCAAAGATGGAGAAGCTCTATACAGTCAGCTGAAAGAAGACCAGGAGCTGACTGTGGCTCAGACTATGAACTCCTTATTGCCAAATTCAGACTTAAATTGAAGAAAATAGGGAAAAACACTAGACTGTTCAGGTATGACCTAAATCAAAACCCTTATGACTGTATTGTAGAAGTGACAAATAGATTCAAGGGATTATATCTGCTAGACAGAGTGCCTGAATAACTATGGATGGAGCTTCATGACATTGCACAGGAGGCAGTGATCAAGACCATCTCCAAGGAAAAGAAATGCAAAAAGGCAAAATGGTTGTCTGAGGAAGCCTTACAAATAGCTCTGAAAAGAAGAGAAGCAAAAGGCAAAGGAGAAAAAGAAAGATATAGCCATTTGAATACAGAGTTCCAAAGAAGAGCAAGAAGAGATAAGAAAGCCTTTCTCAGTGATCAGTGCAAAGAAATAGAGGAAAACAATAGAATGGGAAAGACTAGAGTTCTCTTTAAGAAAATTAGAGATACCAAGGGAACAGTTCATGCAAAGATGGGCACAATAAAGAACAGAAATGGTAGGAACCTAAGAGAAGCAGATGATATTAAGAAGAGGTGGCAAGAATACAAAGAAGAACTGGACAAAAAAGATCTTCCAGACCCAGATAATCATGATGGTGTGATCACTCACCTAGAGCCAGACATCCTGGAATGTGAAATCAAGTGGGCCTTAGGAAGCATCACTATGAACAAAGCTAGTGGAGGTGATGAAATTCCAGTTGAGCTATTTCAAATCCTAAAAGATGATTTTTTGAAAGTGCTGCACTCAATATGCCAGCCAATTTGGAAAACTTAGCAGTGGCCACAGGACTAGAAAAGGTCAGTTTTCATTCCAATCCCAAAGAAAGGTAATTCCAAAGAATGCTCAAACTACTGCACAATTGCACTCATCTCACATGCTTGCAAAGCAATGCTCAAAATTCTCCAAGCCAGGCTTCAACAGAGCATGAACCATGAACTTCCAGATGTTCAAGCTAGATTTAGAAAAGGCAGAGGAACCAGAGATGAAATTGCCAACAACCACTGGATCATTGAAAAAGCAAGAGAATTCCAGAAAAACATTTACTTCTGCTTTATTGACTATGCCAAAACTTTTGACTGTGTGGATTACAACAAAGTGTGGAAAATTCTGAAAGAGATACCAGACCACCTGACCTGCCTCCTGAGAAATCTGTATGCAGGTTAGGAAGCAACAGTTAGAACTGGACATGGAACAATAGACTGGTTCCAAATAGGATAAGGAGTACGTCAAGGCTGTATATTGTCACCCTGCTTATTTAACTTATATGCAGGGTACATCATGAGAAATGCTGGACTGGGTGAAGCACAAACTGGAATCAAGATTGCCAGGAGAAATATCAATAACCTCAGATATGCAGATGACATCACCCTTATGGTAGAAAGTGAAGAAGAACCGAAGAGGCTCTTGATGAAAGTGAAAGAGGAGAGTGAAAAAGTTGGCTTAAAACTCAACATTCAGAAAACTAAGATCATGGCATCTGGTCCCATCACTTCATGGCAAATAGATGGGAAAACAGTGGACACAGTGGCTGACTTTATTTTTTGGGGTTGCAAAATCACCGCAGACAGTGATTGCAGCTATGCAGTGAAAAGACACTTGATCCTTGGAAGGAAAGTTATGAGCAACCTAGACAGCATATTAAAAAGCAGAGACATTACTTTGCCAATAAAGGTTTGTCTAGTCAAGGCTGTGGTTTTTTCAGTAGCCATATATGGATGTGAGAGTTGGACTATAAAAAAAGCTGAGCACAACAGAATTGATGCTTTTGAACTGTGGTGTTGGAGAAGACTCTTGAAGAGTCCCTTGGGCTGCAAGGAGATCCAACCAGTCCATCTTAAAGGAGATCAGTCCTGCGTGTTCATTGGAAGGATAGGTGTTGAAGCTGAAACTCCAATACTTTGGCCACCTGATGGGAAAAACTGGCTCATCTGAAAAGACCCTGATGCTGGGAAAGATTGAAGGCAGGAGAAGAAGGGGAAGGCAAAGGATAAGATGGTTGGATAGCATCACCAACTCAATGGAAATGAGTTTGGGTAAACTCCAGGAATTGGTGATGGACAGGGAGGCCTGACATGCTGCGGTTCATGGGGTTGCAAAAAGTCGGACATGACTGAGCGACTGAACTGAACTGAGGATAAAAATTTGTTGTAAGTGTCATGCGTTGAAGTTAAGTAAGAATCACGCTATTGTTTTAATAAAACCGGTATCAGTATAGGGTTCGGAGAAGGCAATGGCACCCCAATCCACTACTCTTGCCTGGAAAATCCCATGGACAGAGGAGCCTGCTAGGCCGCAGTCCATGGGGTCGCAAAGAGTCAGACACGACAGAGTGACTTCACTTTAACTTTTCACTTTCACGCATTGGAGAAGGAAAAGGCAACCCACTCCAGTGTTGTTGCCTGAAGAATCCCAGGGACGGAGGAGCCTGGTGGGCTGCCGTCTATGGGGTTGCACAGAGTCGGACATGACTGAGCAACTGAACTGAACTGAGGATAAAAATTTGTTTTAAGTGTCATGCGTTGAAGTTAAGTAAGAATCATGCTATTGTTTTATAACCGGTATCAGCGTAGGGTTCGGAGAAGGCAATGGCATCCCACTCTAGTACTCTTGCCTGGAAAATCCCATGAATGGAGGAGCCTGGTAGGCTGTGGTCCATGGGGTCGCGAAGAATCAGACATGACGGAGTGACTTCACTTTCACTTTTCTCTTTCATGCATTGGAGAAGAAATGGCAACCCACTCCAGTGTTGTTGCCTGAAGAATCCCAGGGAAGGAGGAGCCTGGTGGGCTGCCGTCTATGGGGTTGCACAGAGACGGACACGACTGAAGCGACTTAGCAACAGCAGCCGCAGCGCAGGGTCATACAAAACAGGTCCACACTCCCCTGGCCCCGCTTTGTCACATCCACGCCCCCGTGCCCTGCATCCCCACATGCAGCCAGTGCAAGCCAGCAGTCTGCCTCCTCTTTCCAGTCAGTCTTTGGGCTTCGCTGAGGTGTTTTGGCCCTGGGCAAGGAAATGGCAACCCACTCCAAGATTCTTGCCTGAAACATCCTATGGACTGAGGGGCCTGGTGGGCTACAGTCCATGGGGTCGCAAAGAGTCGGACACAGCTGAGCGACTGAGGAGTTATACAAAATTTGCTGTAGTGCTGTCGTGTTTGCATCTGCCGTCCTCACCATCATCCAATGAGCAGGAAGGACATAATCCCTGCTCGTTCTCAGCCAATAAGTCATTGGAAGAGATTATTAGTGGTAACAAGAATTTGTATTGTAACAAGGAAAAGGAGTGTTTGAAGAATCAGTTAATGTTGGGATCTGAGTGAATGGATCATATTGAGAAGTCTATAATTGATCATATGACAAATAGGGCCACTAGCACACATTATTGACAAATAATCTATTTTAGAACTGAATGATAGCTTAAGGGTTTGTAGTGTGATTCAGTGCCAGTTTGAGATAATTATCTCTTGGTCTGTATATATGAAAATTATTGTTGGAACTAAGCTAATGGTGAAGGCATATGAGATAATCTTACATATAGAGGGTATATGGTGGTTTTCTATATGTTAGTGCTTGTTATAATGATAGATGATATACATAGTGCGGCTAGAGTGAAAGAGGAAATTTAATTTATTACTTTTATTTGGAGTTGCACCAATTATTTGGTTCCTACCATCAATGGATAAAAGTTTGAAAAAGCTATGCTGTTAGTCATGGGAGCATAGAATCAGCAATTCTTATATACTTCTGTGGTAAATAAGAAGGTATTGTCTTCTCTTCCTAGATTCACAATCAAGTTTTTTTCTCTAAACTATATATATAGTATAGGGGGCCTAGAATGATTTTTGGGTTTAAGGATAGGAGTAGAAGAGGTAGGATGGGTTATGATATGAGAGCATTTTCTCCTGTAAAAGATGGAGAGATAGAGTTTATGTGGTGTGTGTATTTTCCTCACTGTGTTGTAATGAGTATATATAAAGAGTATAGGGCAGCAATTACTATATGAATTCCTATTAAAATAATTGCAATGTTTGATCACGAGAAGGATATTACTACAAATAGCTCTCCAATCAAGTTAATAGTTGGGGGTAGAGCTAGGTTTGTTTAACTTGCTGGTAATCATAAGGTTGCTATTAGTAGGAGGAACATTTATAGGCTTTAGGCTAGGATTATTGTTTGGCGATGGACCTGGTCATTTGAATTTGCCAGGCAGAAGAATACAGAGGATGTAAGACTATGGGCAATTATTAGGGCTGTGGCTCCTATACAACTTCAAGGTGTTCGGGTAAGGATAGCAAAGTGCTATGTGGCTGACAGAAGTGTATGCAGTGAGTGATTTTAGGTCTGTCTGGCATAAGCACATTGAGCTGGTTATAATTATGCCTCATAAGGACAATAGAATGAGTGGATACCCTATGAAGTCTGTTAGTGGGTTTCAAATTATTGTAATTTGTAATTCGTAGTATACCATTGCATCCAAAGTTTAGTAGTGCTGGCAGCATAGCCAGAACTATGAAGCCTGCAATAGGGGCCTCTTCATGTGCTTTAGGTAGTCAAAGGTGGAGGCCATAAAATGGTATTTTTACTACAAAGGGAATTATGCATACTAGCCATATGAAACCATTGGATCAAGAGTTGGATACTGATTGGGCTCAGCATTAGAATATTTAAAGATCCTACTGTATTTTGAATGTAGACAAGTATTCCTAAGAGGGGGAGAGAACTAACTAGGGTATAAAATAAATAGAGACCTGCTTTAACGTGTTCTGTTTGATTTCCTCTTTGGGTAATGATAATGAGTGTTGAAACTAGTGTTGCTCCAAATAGAATATATAAAAGAATGAATTTTATGACAGTAAATGTATAATTAAAGTAATTATAATATGACAGCAGTGATAATTTTTTTTTTTCTGATAGAGATTCTTTTAATACGTGGTGTTGACTATTAGTATAAGGGGTCATAACCATGTAGTTAAAATCAGTGATGGTGTCCATAGGGAGTGGGAGAAACCTATTGAGAAAATGAGGCTGTTATCATTGATTAAGGAGGAGTAGGCTTGTGAGTCTAATTAGTAGGCTATGTGTGGTGGTGTTAATCCAGATTAACCTGATGATCAGTTTAGTGGTATTGTTGCTGACCAGAATCTTGGCCTTCTCTGCCTGCTGAAGCTGAATAAAAGAACATGGAGACTGAGTCTGGAGGAAATATAAAGCTGGCTCCAATATCAGCCGGCAGAGAAGGGAACCCAGCAGGTTCATGCCTCAAGACCTATGCCTGCCCCCCCTTGAGGAGTCTAGGGGCTCATAGAAGGAAGGGCTCACAGTCAGGAGGCAGTATGATAAACAAAGGGGGTGGGACTTTGATTTCTTCCTCTTGCATTTATTCACAGTCGCATCAGTTCAGTTCAGTTGCTCAGTCATGTCTAACTGATGATGGGAAAGACTGAAGGCGGGAGGAGAAGGGGACGACAGAGGATGAGATGGTTGGATGGCATCACCGACTCAATGGACATTGGTTTGAGTCAACTCCGGGAGTTGGTGATGGACAGGGAGGCCTGGTGTGCTGCAGTCCATGGGGTTGCGAAGAGTCGGACACGACTGAGCGACTGAACTGAACTGAAACCACTCCAGTAGATGCTTCCAAGTGTGTAGCCCAGAGCGTTCTGCCTGAGGGAGTTGAGATCACACAGGTAAAACGTGTAACAGCTCACAGGGTGCTCAGGAGTGTGGAACTGGCAGCCCTTCCTGGGCAGCCAGGACCCTGAGCAGCGATGAGAGCCTCGCCCCCTCGTGGTCCCAGGGAGAAGGAAGCTGATCGGCCTGCCGGCCGGTCCGAGCCACTGCTGAAAAGTCCCTGTCTACCCTGACCACTGGAGCGGCCCAGGGGGCCCACCCTCTCGGGCCCCACCAAGCCCCTGCCCCACACCCATGTGGAGAGTCCTTCCAGGCTGTCGTGATGGGAATCTGTGGTGGGAACTCAGCAGAAAGGGCATGAGGGCAGCCTGGACCTTCCTAAAGCGAGGATGTGACATCGCCAGGTACACTGAGGTCACGCAGGTGGCGGAAGTCCATTTCAGATGGTGGTCTGTGCTGAGAAGGACACAGGACTCGGGGAGGCAGGGGCTGATGGGCGGCGAGTCCAGAGAGGCGCCTTCGTGGAGGAGGGGGGATGTTCAGACAGAACTGCATCTGGGGCTGGAGATCCAGCAGGGCTGGCCGGTGGGTGAGGAGGGCAAGGCCGGGGCTCGGCCACAGGAGCGGTGCATCTGGCCTCTGGTAGAGTTTCTGCTCCGCAAGGACTGGGGTTATTGTCTGTCTCCTCATGGCTGTCCCGTGCCTGGAACACGACCTGGCCAGAGGCAGGTGCTAAGCAAATATCTGTGAATGAGTGGACGGTTCAAGTGTGGAGATGGACAGGACAGACGGCGTCAGGCTGCAGAGTGGGGGTTAAGTAGATTAGGAGACCGAGCCGGGAGAGAGGCATACAGGGTTTCTGAGTCCGGACTCCCAGCCCCCTTGGGCTCAGGTCCACCCAAGCTCGTCTGTTCCCCAGACCCTCTGTTTTCTACGGTACATTCCCTCTGGCCTTCACTCACCTGCGTGTCCTGCCCTGCATGGCTTAAAAGCAGCTCCAAGTCTGTTCCTACCACCTGTGCCTGAAGCCTCTTTATGCTTAAGCTGGAGGATCCCAAGGGCGCCCCCTGAGATGGGGCCCCTTCCCTGCCCGGGGACGGGTGCTCCTTGTCTGTGCCGTGGACTCTGCTCTCTGCAGTTGTCTGCCTGTTCGGGTCTTTGCCTGACCCAGGGCCGGGAGTGTTCATGGGTCGGTATGTCCCCGCTGAGTCTAGCAATCCGCCAGGCTGAGTCCTGCTGGCCTGCATCGTGACACTGCCATTTACTGGTGACACGGGGCCCTCCCTGCAGCACCGCTGACTATGTGTCCACTGGTCTCAGCTGGACCTCGCTGTTGGGCTGGGAGCCAGATTGTCAGTGCTGCTGGTGCCTGTGGGCATGGCTGCCATCACAAGCCTTCTCCTTGGGGCTCAGCGGCTGAGCCGTCAGGGCGTGTGCAGAACGCGCTGCAGACCGGCACAGGGGGCCAGTGCTGGGCCTCAGCCAGAGAGCGGAGGCACCGACGTGGGGCCTGCCCTCCATGAGGACACTTTCCGGCCTCCTGGGCTCTGTTTTGTCCGACCTTCGAGGAATGGGCGGAGCTGCTGCGCTCATCCTGGCCCACCCGCTCCAGAGCTGCCCTCACAGACCTCCCCTGCATTGGGATCTGACCAGTACATTCCTGGTCCCAGCACCAAGCCAGGGCGTCCCAGGGCCCCTTCAGTTAAGGGGTCAGGGGAAGCAGAGCCGCTTTGTTTAGAGCTGGAGGGGGAGTCGTGTGGGTAGAGTTCTCATTTCCTCCAGCGACACTTGTGGCTTATGGCGCCCAGGGCTCCCAGCCAGCCTGTGGGCCGCCGTGGGACCCCGTCTCCTGTCGGCCCCTCTTCTGACTGGTTGGTCCATGTTCTGACTGCTCGGGACTTGGTGCTCCTGGGTTGAGTGTCTATTGTAATTGGCTAGGGTCTGTTCTTTTTTTTTTTTTCCTTAATCAGTATTTTTTTTTTTTCCTTTGAATTATGGCTGGCTTACAATGTGTTAATTTCTGCTGCGCAGCTCAGGGATACACTTATACAGATATATACATTCTTTTTAAAAATATTATTATGTAGTTTATCATTGGATACTGAATATTGTTCTCTGCTATGCAGCAGGGCCTTCTTTAACCATTCTACTTACAAAAGCTACATCTGCTGAGCCCAGCCTCCCACTCCATCCCACCGCCCCCTCCTCCTCGGAGAGCGCCAGTCTGTTCCCTCTGTCCCCGAGTCCATTTCTGTTTCATGTGTGTGTGCTCAGGTGTTCAGTTGTGTCTGACGCTTTGCGACCCCATGGACTGTAGCCCACCAGGCTCTCTTTCCATGGGATTCTCCAGGCAAGAATTCACCGCTGGGTGAATGCAGGCTTGTGGTCACTCTGACCTGTCTCAGACCTCTCAGATGCTGTCTGCTGGGTGAATGCAGGCTCATAGTCACTATGGCCTGTCACAGACCTCTAAGAGGCCATCCGCTGGGTGAGTGCAGACTTGTGGTCACTCTGGTCTCTCACAGACCTCTCAGAGGCCATCCGCTGGGTGAGTGCAGACTGGTGGTCACTATGGCCTGTCACAGACCTCTCAGAGGCCATCCACTGGATGAGTGCAGACTTGTGGTCACTCTGGCCTGTCACAGACCTCTCAGAGGCCATCCACTGGGTGAGTGCAGACTTGTGGTCACTCTGGCCTGTCACAGACCTCTCAGAGGCCATCCACTGGGTGAGTGCAGGCTTGTGGTCACTCTGGCCTGTCACAGACCTCTCAGAGGCCATCCACTGGGTGAGTGCAGACTTGTGGTCACTCTGGTCTGATACAGACCTCTCAGAGGCCATCCACTGGGTCAGTGCAGACTTGTGGTCACTCTGGCCTGTCACAGACCTCTCAGAGGCCATCTACTGGGTGAGTGCAGGCTCATAGTCACTATGGCCTGTCACAGACCTCTCAGAGGCTGTCCTCTGTGTGAATGCATGCTTGTGGTCACTCTGGTCTGTCACAGACCTCTCAGAGGCCATCCACTGGGTGAGTGCAGGCTCGTGGTCACTCTGGACTGTCACAGGCCTCTCAGAGGCCATCCACTGGGTGAATATACGCTTGTGGTCACTCTGCTCTGTCACAGACCTCTCAAAAGCCATACGCTGGGTGAGTGCAGTCTTGTGGTCACTCCGACCTGTCACAGACCTCTCAAAGCCATCCGCTGGGTGAGTGGAGGATCATAGTCACTATGGCCTGTCACAGACCTCTCAGAGGCCATCCGCTGGGTGAGTGCAGGCTCGTGGTCACTCTGACCTGTCACAGACATCTCAGAGGCCATCTACTGGGTAAGTGCAGGCTCGCGGTCACTCTGGACTGTCACAGACCTCTCAGGTGCTGTCTGCTGGGTGAATGAATGCTTGTGGTCACTCTGCTCTGTCACAAACCTATCAGAGGCCATCTGCTGGGTGAATGCATGCTTGTGGTCACTCTGGCCTATCACAGACCTCAGAAGCCATCCACTGGGTGAATGCATGCTTGTGGTCACTCTGCTCTGTCACAGACCTATCAGAGGCTGTCCGCTGGATGAATGCATGCTTGTGGTCACTCTGGTCTGTCACAGACCTATCAGAGGCTGTCTGCTGTAAGTACAGGCTCATGGTTGTTTTAGTCTGTCATGGACCTCTCAGAAGCCATCTGCTGGGTGAATGTGGGCTCCTGGTCACTCTGGTGCAAAGTTTCCACAGGGCTGTTGAGAGGCACTGGGTGGCTGCCCCAGCTGGGGGCCACTTGTTGCACTCTTGCTGCCCCCAAGCTACGTCTGGAGAAGGCTAATCCCAATGAGAAGCTACTTTCAGACTTCAGCTCACATGCCAGGAACTAGTCTTCCAGCCTAAGCAGGTCACTTGGGGTTTCCTGTGTTAGTGCTCACAGCTCACACCCCTAGAGGGTGGGCCGGATCTGGGGACACATGTCCTCTGCTGGTAAAAGTGACATTAGACTGTGTTCCCAAGGATGGACCACAAGGGGTGATGGGAGAACATCTGCCCTACCTGCTTGGAGGCATTGTGCCCCCAGCCCCTGCCTTCTCCCCATTGAGGTATGGAATGTGGGAGAGCAGGAGGGGGAACCTGGGTCCCCAGTGAGACCCTCTCAGCAGAGCTGGGCCTGGGTCAGGCTTGGAGAGTGTGACCGAGAGTTTGCTGGACAGGACGCCACATTTAGAGGGCCTCCTGCAGTGTAGTTCCAGGGCTACATAGCAACTAAGTGCAGAGCATGGTGGCTGAGCTGACGAATGTGGATCCTGCAGGCTGAACGCTGAGCCCTGAACGTTGGAAGATTGTCTGGAGTCACAGGACGTGCTTGCTCTCTCTGCTGAGATGATCTCAATGGGGACCCAGGTTCCCCCTCTTACCCTCTAGAAGCAATCAAACTGAAGCCACTTTTCATGGTGAACTCTGAGGAACCTCAGGAAAGAAAAGAATACCTGCTTTTCACCAGCCATCAGACTGCAGCCACTCCCCACTGTGATCCCTGGGGAAACTCAGGAAGGAGAAGTCAGGATGCTGGTCCCAGGGGGTAAGGTATGTATCAAAGGGGATGATTTCAGTGAGATGGCTGGTGCATCTTCCCACACATAGAAAAGTGCTAAGTTCCTTAACTTTTGATGCTGCCCCTGGTTTTGGAATCCTAAAAGATTTGTACTGTATAAAACAACTCTCAACACCTGTATTATAATATTATTATGTCTATCCATATGAAGTAGAGACTTTCCAAAGGACATCAAAGACAAATCTCAACATTCAGCACACTGGCACCAGTGGTGGGCACTCCCCAAAAGATGCAACTAGTGGAGCAATTAGAAAACTCGTCATCCCTTTTCCCATAAGATTGTGGAATGCACGCTGACACTGGGGAATTGTTACGGGGAAGAACAAAATCTGACTCCATGTTGAATGTTTTCCTTTAACCTTTGCTTCCTGTTGGCCTGTTTGCTACATGGATACTATCCATACATAATGGCCTGCCCCAGGAAACCCCGCCCCTCTGCCTCTGTCCAGGACCCCTCCACCTGTGGATGGCTACAGGAGGGAGAAAGTAACACATCTCCCTCAGAGGCTGGCCATTCCAGATATTTGCCAGATTAGTGGCCTTTTTACTTTATTTCCTCACCTCCCAGCTCTGTGTTCTATAATAGACACTGGCATCCAGACGCTGACAAAATGGTTTCTTGGAGATATTAGTCTGCTATCTTCTCAGTCTGCCAGCTTTCCAAGTAAAGTCATCTTCCTTGCCTCAGCACCTCGCCTCTGATTTATCGCCCTGTTGTGAGGCATGCAGAGTGAGCTTGGACTTGGTAACAATCCCACATGCCTTGCAGTCAAAAAATCAAAACATAAACTGGAAGCAATATTGTAAGAGATTCAATAAAGACTCTGAAAATGGACCATATAAAAAGATCTGAAACCAAAAACCAAAAGGAACTCAGTGGTTGTCTGAAATATTTAGAAAGGATTTAGTATCCCTCTTGCCAATATCCCCTGAAGCCACAGTAGACAGTTAGGCCCTGTTCATTCAGGACACCCTCTCCAGACCCCAGCTGGAGGTGCTCTGCCCCCAATGCCCTCCTGGGTCTCAGGAGTAGAAGAAACACAACCTATGGGGTCTCCTCTGTGGTCCAGGGGAGCGTCACATCAGCCACCCTGTCTCCCTGCCCTTAATAAATAAGGAGAGTTGTCAGCACCTGGGCAAGTGATGCTGTTGGCACCTGGACTGCCTCATCCTTGTGAGATTTGGTGTGAAGACAACACAAAAGGAGAACCAACCAAGAGGCATCCAGGGAGCAGTGAACCCCTCTTCACAGGGACCCTGTGAGACCCAAGACTCACTCTGCCCACCCTGCTCTGACTTTTGGGAACTGGTCTCTACCATTCTCTGGGCAGGAGGTGGGAAGGTCCACAGGGCCTCTCTTCCACCTCCTGAGACCCAGGTGGGCACCAGGGGAAGCAGCCCTCCACTTGGGGTCCAGAGAGGGTGTCCTGAGTGCACAGGGCCTAACCGTTCAGTGAGGCCAGCCCTCGTCCACAGTGCACTGACCTGCTGCAGGGTCTTGGGTTCCCTGGCATCCAGCTCCCCCATCGCCAACCCAAGCTTGGTTTCTTGGGAGCCCCTAACTGGCGGGCACCCAGCAGGTGAAAGCTGCATGCCCAGCGAGAAGGAGGAGAAGCTGGTGGGGCAGGGGTCCAGCATGGAGTATCCAAGACCCCTCTGTTCCCCCAGGAACACCCAGCCCCGCCTGCCGTGGCCTTGCTCCTCTTTAGTATGTGTCTTTGTGGCTGATGTTGCCAAACACCTTCCCCTGGAAGAGAAGACTCCATGACCGTGGAAGGGGTGGAGGTGAGGAGGTGCTGTAGCCCTAAACCCAGAGAGCTTCAGAACTAACTTCCCTGAGCCCTGCACGTACTGCCTGTTACATCTGTACCAACCGAGGCTGAGATCCAGGCAGATTCTCTGTGGAAACACTTTTCTGTCCAACAAGTGAGGTCTTATTAACCCACAGCTGAACCTTGACACGTGGGACGTGCTGTAACTGTGGAGACTACAGGGAAGGTGTTTGAGAGGCTTCTTCTCAGGCAGCTCCCCAAGGCCCCTGGAGTTACTGGACCCAGAGGTGGAGCACTGTTGCTTCTCTCCTCACTGCAGGCCAGACGGTGCCCCCAACCTCACAGCCCTACTCCTCCACCTCCCTGAGTTCAACAGAACCCCCCCAGTCCTCAGGCCAGAGCGTAGTCTTCTTGGTGAGCAGAGTAGAGGCCGGTGGGAAGGGGGGTGGAGGCTGAAAGCTTCTTTGTAGAGGAAAAAGCCAGACGTGTGTTCCCGTGTGTGGTGGCCCCATGCTGCAGTAATTGATGTTCCCCACACAATTATGGGTGGGTTTTATTTTCTGTATTTTCAAAATTTCTTTTTTTTTAAAAACAGCTGCATATTATGAGAAAATTTTTGCAATCAACCATGAGCACTGGCAAAATAAGCTCTTATTTTTTTTCCTTTTCCTAAAATGTCGCAGTTTTCTATGGTGACAGATGAACAGCCTCCTACTTTTAAGTATTCATTTAACTGGCTGTGCTGGGTCTTAGCTGTGGCATGCAGGGCCTTCAGTTGAAGCATGTGGGAAATAGTGCCCTGACCAGGGATTGAACGTGGCCCCCTGTGTTGGGAGCTCAGAGTCCTAGCCTCTGGATCAGCAGAGAATGTTGCGATCTCCTACTTAAAGCAAGGTTATTTATTTATTTTCGGCTTGCTGCGTCTTCGCTGCTGTGCGGGCTTGTCTCTGGCTGAGGCTACAGAAGTCAGAGGAAACCAGAGGGCCACCAGGAGAGGCCAAAGGAGAGTCGAGGTCTATAAGGAGGAGAGGCCACACTTCCCAGGAGACCAGGGAATCCCTTTCCTGGTGAGTCTGTCTCAACACCTACATTCCTCTCCCTGGACCCAGGATTGACTCTCCAGTGACCTAACTGACTTGGCTCCAGAATGATGCCTTCCCAGGGGTTCAGCTATGACTGGACTCCACTACTGTCAGTGATAAGGGGGGAATGAGTACATAGTCTGGGCTTCAGATTTGTTTGGAGAAAAAATTTATTAGAAGAGGAGTCCTGAAAAACCATGAAGGCAATTGGCATGAACATCTCCAGAACACTTAAGAAACCCTCTGCTGTTTATCTACCTCCTCTCCTGTCATGAAAGTGGAAGGTCTATTTAACAAGTAATTCTGTGCTTATCACACTCTTTCTTTAAAATATTTATTATCTATTTATTTATTCGGCTGTGCTGTGTCTTAGTTGCAGCCTGTGGGAGCTAGTTCCGCAATCAGGTATTGAACGTGGGTGTCTGCATTAGAGTCTTGGCAACTGGACCACCTGGGTAGTCTCTCCTCATACTCTTGTGGACAGTAATGGGTCACAGGCCTCCTCTGAGGCCCCCTGAGAACTGAGGCATGGGGTGGCTGCACTAATCCTCCTATGGCTAAGGTGTGGTTTGTTGGTCATGACTCACTCACACTCCCTGCAAACATAGGGCTACTCCCCTGTGTGTGTCCTCTGGTGTCTGATGAGGATGGACTTCTGACTGAAGTTTCGCCCACACTCCCCGCAAACATAGGGCTTCTCCCCTGTGTGTGTCCTCTGGTGTCTGATGAGGACGGACTTCCGACTGAAGGTTCGTCCACACTCCCCGCAAACATAAGGCTTCTCCCCTGTGTGTGTGCTCTGGTGGGTGATGAGGACGGACTTGTGACTGAAGCTTCTCCCACACTCCCCGCAAACATAGGGCTTCTCCCCTGTGTGTGTCCTCTGGAGTGTGATGAGGTTGAAGTTCTTACTGAAGTTTCGCCCACACTCCCCGCAAACATAGGGCTTCTCCCCTGTGTGTGTCCTCTCGTGTGTGCTGAGACTTGACCTGTCCTTGGAGGCTTGCCTACACTCTCCATACGTGACCCTCATAATCCCTGAGACCCCTGCCCCCCGTTAGCAATGTGCCTGTGTCCTCTGGATTTAGTTTCTGGAGTGTGCTGGGCTCGTCTTTCGTTCTCTCATGCACCCCAGAACCCCCCATTTGTCCTCCAGGTGAGTAGGAAGAGGCCCTTGAAATCCTCTTCAGCCTTACGCTTTTCAGCAAAGGTTGGGGCCTGGCCTTGGTCTTGTGACCCTCAGGTTTGTCGCTCGGGCTGTGTGGATCTGAATATCGCTGATTTTGATTGCCTGGGCAGGGATCCTCTGGTTGGAGGAGGTGTCTTTCAGATGGTCTCAGGAGGGTCTGAGAGGGGTGACTGCGTTGGGTGTGTTGGCTGAGGAATTTCTGACTGGAGAAGGCCAGAGAGCAGGAGGCACACGGGTGGGTCTTGGGCTTCGGTTCTGCTGAAAGAGGAAGCTTTTGGTCAGGTAGCTGGTTTGCCATATTTAGGCCCTCATCAGTAATCACCTAAGTGTTGACAGTGCACGATTTGTCTCCCATCGAGTGTGTCTTTATAGTCCATGTTTCCACTCCACTCTTATTCTCTACATCTACAGAAATCCAGGAAGTTGGTGTCAGGGGCCTTTTCTCTATATCACCCAGATAGGGACCTTACAGCAGCATCAGAGGCAGTGTCTCTCCTGATAGAGCTGGATCTGTAGGGACTTTCCCTGCGTGTAAGTGTCTGAAGAGTCATGTCACAGTGGCCACAGGTATTTACCCTACTGAGGGATAAGACTTGATGACTTAGGTGAAATCTCCTGAGTGGCTCCCTGTGAGGGGAAAGGGTCTATTAAGTTAGGGGCTCCTGGCCTGGAGTTCTCTGCATATGGGAGGCAGCACAGGGGGTGGTTACAGCAGGTGTGGGTAAATCTGACTTTGTGGCTCCTTGTTCAAAGAGCAGCCTTTGTGCCGATCTCTGCAGGAAGTGGGTTTGAGACTGGACGAGACCGAGAGGCCCAGGTCCCACTGACTACAGGTCTCTGGCCCCTGCTGCTCAAACTGGTTCACAAATTACTCCTCTCTCAGTTTCCCATAGATCATAAAATAAAGGCACATCCTTTCTCAAGCCTCACCAGTAGTCATACCTCATTATTTCATCCAGGCTTAGTCCATTTAACGTGCACTAGGAAGCCCTATTTAAAAATACATCTCCAGCCAGATTCTTCACACCCTCAGTCCCAAGCATCTTCAGACAGCCCACTCTCCCCTCATGTCTGGCAATGAACTGACCTCTGAGGGGGACTCCCCGCTGATGTCTCCTCCCCAAAATGAACCAAAGCATCGTCTTGGCACAGAGAACATGCCGCCTGCAGCAGAAAGCCATGCAGTTGTTCTGTTTCACCCAGGAGGACCCCTGGGGCCTGCACGTAGACACATGCCCTGAGGCTTCCTTGTCCCGTCCAGCCTCCTTCCTCTCCCTCTGTGTTTCCTCCCGCGACCCCTGGCATGGCCTCTCTTCCCGGCCCTGGGGCTGCAACACTGGCCGCTTCCCTGTCTGGAATCCTTCCCCGCAGGCGTTATCTCTGCAGAGATGCTGCCCCACCGTCCCGCACCACACCCCACCCTCTGCTCACGCTGACCCGAGGCACGTTCCCTGCGCTGGTTTCCCTCAGAGCATCAGCCCCTGTCTGGTACGAAGCCCCTGCTGCCCTAGGGCAGTGGTTCTGTCTGTTTCGGTGTGTGGAGCCCCATCTGGCACAGAGTGTGAACTCACATGACAACAAACTGGAACAGTAACTAAATGCACATCACTGTACATGTGTGCACCCCAATGTTCATCGCAGCACTGTTGATAATAGCCAGGACATGGAAGCCACCTAGATGCCCATCAGCAGACGAATGGATATGGAAGCTGTGGTACATATACACCATGGAATATTACTCAGCCATTAAAAAGAATTCATCTGAATCAGTTCTAATGAGATGGAAACTGGAGCCCATTATACAGAGTGAAGTAAGCCAGAAAGATAAATACCATTACAGCATAGAAACACATATATATGGAATTTAGAGAGATGGTAATGATAACCCTATATGCAAAGCAGAAAAAGAGACACAGATGTACAGAACAGAATTTTGGATTCTGTGGGAGAAGGCGAGGGTGGGATGTTTCAAGAGAACAGCATTGAAACATATATATTATCTAGGGTGAAACAGACCACCAGCCCAGGTTGGATGCATGAGACAAGTGCTCGGGCTGGGTGCACTAGGAAGACCCAGAGGGAACGGGCAGAGAGTGAGGTGGGAGGGGGGATCGGGATGGGGAATACAAGTAAATCCATGGCTAATTCATGTCAATGTATGACAAAAACCACTACAATATTGTAAACTGATTAGCTTCCAACTAATGAGTAAATGAAATAAATACATAAATGTAAAAAATACTAATGATTAAGGAATTCCATTTACTTTCTTTAAATTGGTAGATGTCATTCATAAATTTCCTAGTGTGACTCTTTAAATATCTTTGTCCTATTAATATTTTAAAATAAAATGTCTTTATTTTAGTAAAAAAAAAAAAAAAAAAAGAAATGGGAGGGAATAAGGAAGTAAGAGGTAAAGGGCAGAGAGCTGGTAGGTGCTAGAAAACTTGCTTTTTGCTTCTAAGCCTTTCAGCAGAAGGTGATGTTACCCATTTTTTTGCATGAAATATTAAAAATTAGAACTAGCATTTTTAATATAATAATTTTTCCTAACAATCATATGACAAGAATAAAATTCTGAGGCATTTTAATTGCAACTCAACTGACTTTGGACTGGATTGTACTCTGCTTCGAAATCGGACCACGGAGGCTCCCACGATGGGGTCGGGTGCTGGAAGAGGGCTGACACTCACCTCTCCCGGCCGCGAGCTCACTCTTCCCCTTGCTGTCCCGCTTGATGCCAAGGTCCTGACCATACTCGTCCCCGTACCAGACCAGCAGCTCACAGCCCGGCCTGACCACCTGGCAGGTTCGGTAGAAGATCTGCCCGTGATACTGGAAGGCCACCAGGTTCTGCTCCTCGTCGTCTCGGGCACAGTTCACATACCTGGGGTCGAGGCCGGGAAGGGAAAGAAACCTCAGGTGATGAGTGCCCTCCACTCTCCGACCATGCCCAGCTCCTTGCCTTCCGCCTCTGAGGCCGCCCCTCATGTGGACCTTCTACTCACACCTTCGACCAGGCCATGTGAATTCCCATGTCTTTCTCTCCTTACCTAATTAGCCATTTTCCGGAGCCCACTTCCAGACTCGTCTCCACCTGGACTGTCTGTGAGGCTGGTGACTTCCAGCTCCTCTAAACTCTGAGTTAAGTTCTCTTCCATCCACAGGACTTGGTGCTCCTTGTCTAACACGCAGCCCTCAGCACTCACCCCAGCCTGCCTTCTCTCCCGAGGCTTTCTCCCATCTCCCCACGTGTATCCAGGGTCCTATTCGCTTGCCCACCCTCTCCCACGGACACTTGGAGAGAGCTCTGATATAGCTTGAGACACGGAACACTAATAGTTTGTTCACTGTCTGCCTGTCCTGATGAAAGAGAGGTCCTCAGAGAATGGCCCCACCTAGGGTCATCCTGCTTCCCATTCCTTTTGAGGCCTCAGGGCCCACTTCTCACTGGAACCAAGCCTGAAGAGGTTGTTGCCCACACAGAGTCAAGGTCTCCTGTATTAGGTTTTCCTGGCGCTGTGTAGTTACTCAAAGATAGAAAAAATAAGGTTACTGTTCCTAAAATCAATTGGCTAATGTCTGTTTGCAGTATGTTCTCCAAAAGGACACGGGTTGTGTGATCTGCTTCAGTAACGAAGTTCATTGTCTAAACTGAAACATAAAGTGCGTGGTAAGTGTCCATTAAGTGAGTTAAAGTGTCCCTAGTGAATCTAGACTCCTCAAGTTGTTTTCAAGTCCACCAGTTTTGTTCAGCATATAGACTTGTATCTTGACGGCACATGCCATATTTTTATTTCCTTCTTTCTAGTGTCTTTTGAAATGAAAGAGCATGATATGGAGGGAAAAGAGGAAGGAAGATGTGAAAGCTGTTGAGGGAGCCGGGTTGAGAAGGAAAGGGGCGTGGGATGGAGGGAGTCTCAATGTCTACACACTGGAGACTAACTGCACTCACCTCATCCAGTTGGCCCAAGACGTGTCCTTTCCATCCACATACTCGTAGCAGTTCCTCCCTTTGGTGATCTGAGTGTCAGAAAAAGAGATACAAGCTTTCCTCTTTCTTTTATTTGTTTTTTGGTAGGAAGATATAGAAGACCAATTTCCCTCTGTAGTCATTGGTGCTTTTCAGCCTGCATGGATTCACCTGCCGGTCGGACCACACGGTAAGCCCCTTACTCATCATTCCAAGTCTGAGTCTCTTGGTTCATTGAAGGCAAAGGCTCCACAAGGGAGGAGTCACTTCTGTGTGTCTCTACACTATGTTCCCACCTTTCCTCTGACCTTCAGATAGAAGTCCTGTGAATGTGTACCACTGTGTTCCCACCTCTCCTCTGACCTTTAGATAGAGGTCCTGAGTGTCTGTACACTGTGGTCCCACCTCTCCTCTGACCTTTAGATGGAGGTCCTGAGTGTCTGTACACTGTGGTCCCACCTCTCCTCTGACCTTTAGATAGAGGTCCTGAGTGTCTGTACACTGTGGTTCCACCTCTGCTCTGACCTTTAGATAGAGGTCCTGAGTGTCTGTACACTGTGCTCCCACCTCTCCTCTGACCTTTAGATAGAGGTCCTGAGTGTCTGTACACTGTGGTCCCACCTCTCCTCTTACCTTTAGATAGAGGTCCTGAGTGTCTGTACACTGTGCTCCCACCTCTCCTCTGACCTTTAGATAGAGGTCCTGAGTGTCTGTACACTGTGGTCCCACCTCTCCTCTGACCTTTAGATAGAGGTCCTGAGTGTCTGTTCACTGTGGTCCCACCTCTCCTCTGACCTTTAGATAGAGGTCCTGAGTGTCTGTTCACTGTGGTCCCACCTCTCCTCTGACCTTTAGATAGAGGTCCTGAGTGTCTGTACACTGTGGTCCCACCTCTCCTCTGACCTTTAGATGGAAGTCCTGTGTTCACGCCCAGGGTACACAGTACCCAGGGCTGACTGTGTCATTGCCGACCGGGTTATCACCATCTGCATCCTCACATGTAGACATGAAGTACCCCCCACCACATACAAGCCATTAGAGCCCAGAGGACAGGGAAACGGGTGCTTCTCACCAGCCAGGCATATCCACTGTTGGCGGCCTCTTCATCGTCTGTGATCTGGCCCTCGTAGGGGCCAAAGTGCAGGCCCAGCGGCAGATCGGACGCCTCGTTCCACACTCCAAGCCCAGCGTCAGGGATGCCCGACAGTCTGATGCTTAACCCAGGGGGCAGCGTGAGGGCTGAGCGATTGGCATGCTCCTTTTCCACTGCACAGTCCTTTACAAAGGTTGGGGGCCCATGGGCAGCACAGCTGTCGATGAAGAAGTTCTGACACTCCTCACAATCTGGAGGTGAGAACAGGAATGAGAGGAGGTATAGTGATGTTGCTGGTCATAACGACCTTCAGAAGGAACTGGGTCATTCATGGCATTTGGCCTCGATCCTGCACCCCAAGTCATAGAGGAAGGGGATGGCTGGGGGACCAAATGGTGAGGTGAGGTTAGTGGACCAAGGCGCCGTAGCCCCTGCTCCATGAGTGGGCCAGTGGGGTCACTCACAGAGGTAGTCGTCATCCTGGGGCTCGCTGACCTCTTGGTACACGTGGCCCTTTCTTTCTCGTAGACTGTACCTCCTCACTCCAGTCTCTTTTCTTCTGAGTTCTAAGATGGAGAACAGAAGCTAAGCAAGGCCGGTGGGGTCTGGGGAGTTAGTCCCTGTTTTATTGGAAAGTGTGAGATCTCCTACCTGTCCATCTATACACTTTGTTAAAACTTTCTTACATGTATTTTTCAAACTTTTACTTTTGCAATTTTATTTTTTAATGATACATTATTTATTTCTTCTCCACACTGCATGGCTTGTGGGATCTTAGTTCCCTGACTAAGAATGGAACCCACACCTCCTGCAGTGGAAGCATGGAGTCTTAATCACTTCACCACCAGGAAGTCCATTCTCTATACTTTGCTTCTTGTCCCTTTAACTATAGGTTCACGAGACTGAGGCTCCACTGACCACAGATGCCCAGTTCAGTGATAGCTCCCTGCACGTCCTGTTAGTAGGTTTAACTTCCCAACCTTTTTACTTAGGAAATAGTTCACTGACACATCTACTCAGAAAATATATGTTAAGGGCACGTGACACGTAAGGCATTGAGCAGAGGTCTGGTCATAAACACTAACAAAGCTCGGTTCCCATTATCACAGCTGGGTTTATCGAACTACTTGTAGGTGTCAGACTTTTGCATTTAATGTAAGGCTTTCAAGCACTGTATGAGTTATGTATCCTTATCTTCACTTTACACATAGCAATCAGGACATCAGAAAATGTATAAGATTTTCCCAAGGCCCCAGTGCTAACTTCATGTCTCAGATCAGTCCAGCTTAAACCCATGCCTACCCAAAGTCCATGCCACACACCTAGGTCATACTTATTAGTTTTTCTACAGGGATTAGAGGAACTAATTAGAGGAACTCCCCAAATTTCTCTTACCAGCTTTTTGTCTGGGGTACTGTCCAGGGGTCCTTGCTTTTCTGTGATGGGGCACTGGTTTCTGAGCCTGCTTGGAGCCACTCTTTTTCAGCAATTTTGCTACTCCCGGCAATTCCTTCAAACTAGATTCCTTACTTAATGGTGCCCTGGACATTCTCTTCCATGTGAGTAAAAGACAACAGGCATTTCTTTAGTTCTTTAGGACTTTATGAAGTGTTTTCACATGCATGACTTTAGTTAATACTTTGTCAATTCTTGGAAATACCTTATTTGGGGCCGGGGGTGGGGGGCAGGGGGCCTGAACACTGGAATGTAACAAAAGGACCTATGTGGATAGTGAATCAAAACTAGAATTCATATCTTAAGGTTCTTCCCCTGCAACTTTCTGCATAAAAGTGAGAGCAAGGCAGGGAGAATAGCTGGAGGTCAGGGAAAGAAGAGGGTAAGTGCTCGTAGAGAGATCCGGGGGGATTGTATTAATTAGTGGCCCTTTGATAGACAAGGAAGTATGGAAAATTACAGAGGGGACAAAACACATCTGGAAAATAAGGTGACAAAGCAGTGAGATTAAGAAGAGAAAAGACGATCGGCAGAAACACATTTAGACAATAAAAAAATGAGATGGTTGGCATGTCCTAGAGACAATGTTTGGAATTAAAGTAGCTGGTCTCATCAGTTCTCCTTGAACAAGGCTGTATGACTAGCTGATTCTCCTCAGTTTCCTGATCCATGAATTGATATACAGGCTAATTCTTAATATTATAGTGGACATGAAATTTAATAACCTTCAACAAATTGTTTTGTGAGGTGTTTAATACAGTAAGAACATTTGCGTACATCCCTGGTATGAATTTATTCCCTGAACTGCATCTATATTTGAAGTCTAGCTCACAGATACTATCGTCAGCATTCTTTGACCTTTCTACTCCTAGATGAATGCTCAAATGTGGAGTCACTCATTCACAAAACATTCAGGGGTCCCTCAGGGGCTTTGAGCTGGGCCTGGACTTCTGAGAATGAATGGGTGTGGGCTAGGCTCTCAAAGCTCACAACACAGGGGCAGGCTGAACACATGATTCCAAACAGGAGAGTTGCCTATTAGAGCTCAGAGGAGGAGCTGTTACTGCCTCCTGCAAGAAGGAGCATTTGAAATGATGCCCAGATGATGAGTTTCTACTCAAAAGTGGGTAATGTATGTGACGTCCTTCTGTTATTTTCTTATTTGTTGCTTTTCAGTCATAAACCTGAGGCTTCTCAGGGTTGCAAGTTGTTTCCTCTTATTGGAGTGGGAGGCTCTGAGGTAGGGATCCTGTCTCCTTCTTCATCTTGGACTGTCCACTGTACAAACTGCCCAGCATGTCCTTAAGCTTCCCTTAGTCAGATGTCTTAGCATATCCCTCCCTAGCACAGCACAAAAGAACTGAGGTTGAAAACATCTCTCAGATGAATGATATAAAGATGTATGAATAAGCTTCATAGAACTATGGAAGTTTTAATCAGTTTTTAAGGGGTTTAGAGAACGTGCATTGGTTTAGATTGCACTACCCATGATACTGTGATCTCAGGCATATAATCAAATGTTTTTTACCTCATTTTTTGGATTTATAATGGTGATAGCTATATACCTACTTATAGGTACTGTAGGATTGATTTAAGGTTTAAGTAAGTTTATTCACATAAAATGCTTAAAGTCTGAAATATTATGAAAATAATGTAACAACAGAACCTCCCACTACTGTTGTTGTTCTTACTGACTGTAAAGATGGTGATGATATCAGACAGTTTGCTAAAGATCCAGGACAGGAAGGTAGCCATCTCCAGGATCTCTGTGTTTTCTCCTGTTCTCACCTGTGATTGGATCCATGAGGAGGATATTTTGGGAACAGGATTTGGAAAATACTCACCTTCTGGTGTTTACTGTGCTCCACTCTGCAGGCCATCAAAGAAGGTTTACCTAAAAAATGATGAGAATCAGTGTTTTGATTGGGAAATGTTTCCAAACTCTGGGTATTCTAATTAGGGACACATAATTCTAAGCCAGAGAGTGACAAAGACAATGATTACCAAAGGAGGAATGGAAGATGATTTCTGTATCATCACCTCCCATGGTTCCACTGGGAGCATAACATAATTATCTTAAAAATTAAAAAAAAAATATGAAACTTCATCTGTGCCTTATCTGATGTTCATAAAGTATCTAATAAATTTACTAGTCTTTCATGACAAAAGTACTCAACACTGTAGAAATAGAAGGAAGTTACTGCAATATAATAAAGGTCATATATTGAAAGTCTACCTCTAACATCATAGTCATTAGTGAAAAAGATCAAGAAAAAAAGGCATGGATGCCCATTATCAACATTTCTGTTCACCATAATATTAGAACTCCTAGCCAGGGCTTTAGGTTAGAAATGGAAACAAAAGGCTTCCATTTGGCAAGAAGGAAGAAAAATTATGTCTGGTCCCAGGGCCATGGTTTTATGTGCAGAAAGATCTTTAAATCCACACAGACAAAAATCCTGCACAGCAAGTTGCACTGTACAAAATCAACATTCTAATATCTTTCCATGCATGAAGAATGACCATTCCACAAAGGAAAATAAGAAAACAATCCTATTTATTTTTTATTTTTTTAAAGCTATAGTCAAGAGCTAAATGAAAAAAAAATATTTCTTTTTATTTATTGGTTTGTGCCAGGTCTTTGTTGCAGCATGTGGGATCTAGTTCCCTGACTAGGGACTGAACCCAAGTTCTCTGCATTGGGAGTGTGGAGTCTTAGCCACTGGACAAATAATCTTATTTATAATAGCATTGAAAAGAATGAAGTAATTAGGAGTAAACTTAAGGAGATGAAACACTTATATGTTGAAAACTACAAAGTATTGCTGAAAGGAATCCGACATAAATAAATAGATAGGTGTCTCATGTTTATGGATTTGGAGGCTTAATATTATTAAGCAGTTCATACTACCGAAAGCAATTTAAAGATTCAATGTTATTCATATTAAAATCTCAATGGAAGCTTTTTCAGATATAGGAAATCCATCCAACAGTTAACACGGAATCTCAGAGCACCCCAAATAGGCAAAGCGATCTTAGAAAGAACAGCAAAGCTGGAAGCCTCTGATTTCCGAACATACTACAAAGGTACAGGAACCAAAAGAGTGTAGATTTGGCAAAAAATGTGTGCTTAGTCGCTCAGTCTTCTTGACTTTTTGTGACCTTTTGGACTGTAGCCCACCAAGCTCCTCTGTCCAGGGGATTTCTCAGGCAAGAATACTGGACAGGGTTGCCATTTCCTTCTCCAGGGGATCTTCTTAACCCGTGGAGTGAACCCACATCTCCTGTGTCTCCTGCACTGAAGGCAGATTCTTCACCTGCTGAGCCACTGAGGAGGCTAGCTGGCATAAAGACAGATATGTCAATCAATGGAACAGTATAGACAGCCAGAAATAAACTCTTGGATACATGCTCTAATGATCTTCATCTAGGGTGTCAAGATAATGGGGAAAGTTTAATCCCTATAATGAATGGTGCTGGGGAAACAAAATAACCATGTGCAAAATAATGAACATCTCACATCTTGAAGAAAAATCAACTCAGAATGGATGAAAGACCTAAATGCAAGACTTGCTAAGACTCTTAGAAGAAAACAAGGGTGAAGCTTCAGGACATTGAATCAGCAATGATTTCTTAGATATGTTACCAAGTGCACAAGTATTAGTAACAAAGTAAAAATAGGCAAATGAGATTAATCTTAAAACCTCTGTGCAGCAAATGACACAGTGAACAGAGTTGAAAAGGCCTCCTATAGGATGGTAGAAAATATTTGTAAAATATGCATCTGATAAGGGGTTACTAAGCATACACCAGTGTGAAGGCTACCTACAAGCCAGGAAGAGAAACTGATTGACCATGATGGCACCTTGATATCAAATTTCCATGCTCCAGACTTGTAAGAAAACAAATTTCTGTGGTTTAAGGAATGCAGTCTGCTTTGTTATGGCAGTCTGAGCTGACTAACAGTGAGAAAAGGAATTGAATAGACATTTCTCCAGAGAAAATACACAAATGGCCAACAAACATATGAAAAGATGCTCAATATTATTAATCAATAGGGAAATACAAATTGAAACCTTCTGTGATGGGCAATATGTCTAAGAAGACAATAGCAAGTTTGGTAAGGATATGGATAAATTGGAACCCTTATACACTACTGTTGGCAATGTAAAATGTTGCAAGCTTTCTAGAAAACAGTATGGAGTTTCCACAGAAAATTAGAACCGTTGTATGATCTAGCAATCCCACTCAAGAGTGTATTTCCATAAAGAATTGAAACCAAGATATTGAATAAATAGTGGGCACATGTATGGTCACTGCTGCATTATTCCCAATGGGCAAGATGTGTAAGCAATCTAAATGTTCATTGGTGGATAAAAGATAAATATTTTATATAAGAAATATGTTATAGCTCTTATATCCACATGCACACAATGGAATGTTTGAAAGCCTTAAAAACGAATTCTGTCATATGCTCCGTCATGGAAGGGCCTTGATGATATTATACTAAGTGAAATGAACCAATCAAAAAAGACAAATATTGCCTGATTCCACTTCCATGAGGTATCTAAAGTAATCAAATCCATGGAAACAGAAAATAAAATCGTGGTTGCCAAGGGCTGTGAGGAGGAAGGATTGGAGAATTGTTACTCAGTGGGTTAGGGCTTCAGTCACGCAAGATGTAACATTTCTACAGATTTGTGGTACAGCAATGTGTATATATATCCCCGGTGGCTCAGCGGTAAAAAATCCACCTGCAATGCAGGAGATGCAACAGATGCAGGCCCAGTTCCTGGGTTGGGAAGATCACCTGGAGCAGGAGATGGCAACCCACACCAGGATCCTTGCCTAGAGAATCCCATGGACAGAGGAGCCTGGTGGGCTACAGTCTATGGGTACGCAGAGTCAGACATGACTGAAAGATTAGCACTATGGTCACTAACACTAATGTGTACATAGTTAGCAACAGTGTGCCATACACTCAGAAATTGTTAAAAAGGTAAATAAGGACGTGCAGGTGTATGGTGAACCGAGGAGTATGTATTCCCTATGAAGAATCTCTCCTTATGTCAAAACCTTTGCAGACAACCAAATGTTTGGTTTTCAT
Source organism: Cervus elaphus (assembly GCF_910594005.1). Lineage (NCBI taxonomy): Eukaryota > Metazoa > Chordata > Mammalia > Artiodactyla > Cervidae > Cervus > Cervus elaphus. The sequence continues at coordinate 64,836 of NC_057833.1, read as the reverse complement.
GTCCCTTTCCCTAGTTTAAATAACCTAAGGGAACAGAGGGACTTCCCTGGTGCACAGTGGATGAGAATCTGCCTGCCAATGCAGAGGACACAGGTTCGATGGCTGGTCCAGGAAGATTCCACTTTCTTCGGGGCAGCTGAGCCTGTGTGTCACAAGCTACAGAGCCTGTACATGCTCTGCAACGAGAAGACACTCACCGCCACCAGAGAAAGCCCATGGACAGCAACAAAGACCCAGTGCAGCCAAAACTAAATAAATAATTTTTAAAAATCTGGGAGAACAGAAATCCATAGATGGAGAATCATAGAACTGTCTAAATTGTTTTCTCCAGTCTAGGCAGATTAACTCTTCTAAACTCTTTGAGCAGCAAAAGAGGAAGTGAGCGCTCACTTCTATTTTATAATAAGTGTACTTCATTTTATTTACCTGATGCCATCTCTGGTCAGTGAAATTTGGGAAAGATCATGGAGAATAAATAGTTCTCTCCAATCCTTTCCCAGAATCAAAATACAGAATTAGTTTAACCTTAGGGTAAGAAGATCATGGGTTTTGTTTTATATACATACATAAATAATGTATCTTGACATAATATGTTAATTACTTCCTTTTCGAAGAGATTTAATCCAATAACCAATGAGATTAGTATTAAATCTGTTTGGTGAATTTATTTCTAAGGTTTCTTTAACTGCCTTTCACTAAGAATGTTTAGCAAAAATAATTATTTTTTAAAAAGAATGATAAATTTTAACCATAAAACTTCTGAGAATTACACGGGAAAACCTATACATTCATCTTCATTCAGGCTTATGTAAATATTTGGTCACAACCACTTTGGAATGCTGAAAATTATGTTTTCCTTGCTAATGGCTGAGATGAAGTTGAGACCTAAGCCCAGGCTGGTTTCAGGAAGACACCTCCAAATCCTCCTGGCCTCTCACCTTGCTGCCTTGGTGTCCATTCTTCATCAGAATCCTCAGTGTCATCTACCTGGGGCTTGATGACCTGCCTGCGGTGATGCATGAAATCTGGTTGAGTGGCTCTGAAACCTGGAAAGAAGAAAAATATTTCTTCTAAGAAGGAGAAACACAGCACAGAAGCAATGGAAAGTGTCACAAAGTCAGGGAATCAGTGGGATGGGCTGGGAGAATCTAGAACAAGACAAGAGGGTCAACCTCCCTCTGGTGCAGAAGTGTAAACATTTCCTCCAGGTTAGTCTCCACACAAAAGGGAACTGTGAGCAGATGCAGCCACCTAAGAGTCAGCAAGTGAACAATGAGGGTGAAGACCTGTTTCATGTTTCCCAGGCTCACAGGCACCCAACACTTCCTGTTACCTATAGCAACCAGCGCTTTGTAGTTTCTTTTCATATTCCTATATCGGATTTTTTCCCATTCTCCCATCTCTTCCCATTCTTCCTTGGAGAAGTATACAGAGATGTCTTTGAAAGCATCTTTGGCCTAAGGAAAATAATAGATTTCATCAGTGATTTACTAATCTAAGTCAGACCTTAGCGCTGGGCCTTCTCCTCCACCTTTTGTGCAGGGAGTAGCCTGAAGCTACTGGATGGTCTGTGTGAAACAGGGATGAAGGCTTTCCTTCCCGACTGTGTCCTGCTTACCTGGACAAACACTGAGCATTTTCCTAACTCTCCCTGGACACAGGGCAGTTGACGAAGCTAGTGTCCTGTTTTTTTCCCACTCCACCCCCACCATCTCAGGCAGGACCAGGCATTCCCATCCTGTGTACAGTCACAGGGAAGTTCACTCAGCTGCCCAGGCAAGCAGTCTGTGGTGCTTCAGGGACCAGACCATGCCCTTCCTATAGAGCTGGCTTAGAGCCCAGGTTTGCTGCCTCCAACTCTCACCGTGGGCTTCCACTCTGTTCTCCTGGCTTCTCCCTCAGTGCTCTCCTCTGGAGACCTGTTCGGCCTCATGGCCATTGGAGTGCTCAAGACCAAGGTGCCTGTGGAAGAAGGAGGTGCTGAGATAGCCCAGACCAGTGTCCAGAGCCTGGTCTGTCTGCCTTGGGTGGAGTGTCCAGGGCAGGAAGGTGAGGGGAAAGTCAGGGTGAGGGTATTGTTGGGATGGACTGATCCTGACTAGATATGACAGATCAGCCTAATGTGAATGAGATTTGGTTTCTTTGGTTCCCTACAATTCAGCCCCTCTGAGGGAAGGCACTGGGAGGGATGTGTCTGGGGTGATGGAGGGATTCTTGAGGAGACCTGGAAACCCCTAACTGCTGAACTGGGGTCAGGCTGAAATCAGGGCTCTGTTCCAGTGCAGCAGAGGGAATGTTTCTACAATAAGAGTTTTGAGGATCTCCTCCTGGACACTCAGAAAAATCTGGGCATAACGTAGGTTCTACATCTAACGGACAGGTCGCTCTGCTTGAGGAGATCTGGGTCCCACGGGCTGAAGTAACTGGGGTCCTCAGACAGAGGGGACTGGGGATCTTTTGTCTGATGTAGAATGTGCAGGGTGAGAAAACTTGGGATCTGTGAGGCTGAGGAAATCGGGGGTTTCTTATTAAGGGACGTGAAGTCTCCGACAGGCTGGACAGTTATGGTCTTGAGGAGGAAGAGTTTTAAGGGCTCCCAGGCGGAGGGATTCAGGGTCTGCGAGGTTGAGGAAATTTGGTGTCTCTGCGGGTGGTATTTTTAGGGTGCCTCAGGCTGAGGGGAACTGGGCTTAATCTAGGTATTTGAGGGTCGCAGCACTAAGGGGTTTGTTGTTTCTGTGCGTGAAGGGACTTGTAATCCCTGAAGCTGACGAGACCAAGCACCCTTCAGATTAGGACTCAGGTTACTCAAAGTTGACAGGATTTCGGGCCTCCCACCCTGGAATTTGAAGCCATTAGGCTAAAGGGTTATCAGGGCTGCGCAGGGCGCGTTCCCATCAGCCTCCCGGCTGTCCTGCCACGCTGCCCACCCTGTCCCCAGGAGCGGGAGAGGTTCAGCAACGTCCAGTCCTTCCGTGCTGAGGTGAAGTGAAGGGCCAGCAGCCTGCCTGTACCCTGTCAGGCACAAGCGACCAATCGGCGTTGGGACTGAGGCAGTCTGGCCAATAGGCGCCCGGAGTGTGGGGAGCGCGATGGAGGCCCCGCCCCACCGCTCGGGGATTGGCTGCTCTGTGGGCGTGTCTGTCAAGCCTCCAGCGCGCATGCGCATCGTGGCTGGTTTCTTTGTTTTCAGGCATGGCCTCTTAGGCTTGGATCCTCAAGTGGGCGGGTTGTCCTCAGGCTGAATGTTTCTTTCCAGTGCCCTCAAGTGGTATATCGGCTCCACCAGACTTTAACCGTGCTCCCGGAGTTTATCCTAGGCCCACATGTGCCCTACCTTGTCAAATCCAGTTTTGTCAAGAACTCTATGTGGTGAATACTGCATTGTTCAAGGGAAAACGGTGTAATTAACTATATTCGGATGAGACACAAGATAAACACCCTATGGTCAAAGATTTAAACACAACGCATGGAATAAGGATGTTAGAAAAACTTGGAGGATTTTTAACCTGAAAGTAGAAGTGGCACTGATGAGCCATCTGTATATTTAATGTAGGTATGAAAAGCCTTCAGAAATGATGTATGAGTAAAACCTCAAAGCCTTGCAAGTGTTTTCTCTAAGCCGAGGCATCAATCTGGAGGACTGTGGATCCACTGAGCTGAGTTTGCCTGACACCTACTGGCTTCACAAGATAAAATAGGGATACTGTTTCTGGCCCTTAGGTAGCTTTGCTCACAGAAAATTAATGTGATTTCCATGTATTGGAAGCAAAGCGACTGACTGTAGAATTAGTATCAAGTGATGGTTGGGAGTCTGGATGGAGAAATGTTACCAGAAAAGCGAGTTTACCTCTTGGTGGGTGTAGAGCCAGAAGGTACAACCCAGCCAAAGCTCATGGGAAGGAAAAGTGTATTACTTGCAGAACTATGGAGAACACCATGGAGCTTTCCAGAGCAGTGTCTCTGTAAACCACAAAGTTGGGTAAGCTTTAATCTATGAGTACAGGCATGTTCCAGCTTCTGTGGTGACTCAGATGGTGAACAATCTCTGCATAGCAGAAGACCCGGGTTCAACCCCTATGTGAGGAAGATTCCAAGAGGAGGGCAGGGCAGTCCATTCCAGTATTCTTGCCTGGAGAATCCCATGGACAGAGGAGGCTGGTGGTCCATGGGGTTGCAAAGAGTCAGACATGAGTGAGTGACTAACACTTTAACTTTACAGGCATATTCATTAAGGGTCTTGGGCTGTGGGAGACTCCAAGCTTCAGTTGATTGAAGTCTTGAGAGTCAGAACCAGTCACCATCAGCATCCCTTACATGCCAGCTGGTCTGGTATACCTATAGATATCTATTCTTGATATAGATATAGATATCTATTCTTCTTCATATTCTGTCCCCTTATCAGTTCAATTCAGTCACTCAGTCGTGTCTGACTCTTTGCAGCCCCATGGTCTGTAGCATGTCAGGCCTCCCTGTCTATCAGTCACTCCCGGAGTTTACCCAAACTCGTGTCCACTGAGTCAGTGATGCCATCCAACCATCTCATCCTCTGTCGTCCCCTTCTCCTCCTGCCCTCAATCTTTCTCAGCATAAGGGTCTTTTCAAATGAGTCAGCTCTTCACATCAGGTGGCCAAAGCATTGGGGTTTCAGCTTCAACATCAGTCTTTCCAATGAACACTCAGGTCTGACCTCATTTAGAATGGACTGGTTGTATTCCCTTGCAGTCCAAGGGACTCTCGAGTCTTCTCCAACACCACAGCTCAAAAGCATCCATTCTTCAGCACTCAGTTTTCTTTATAGTCCAACTGTCCCATCCATACATGACCACTGGAAAAACCATAGCCTTGACTAAACAGACCTTTGTTAGCAAAGTAAATCTCTCCTTTTTAATATACTGTCTAGGTTGGTAATAACTTTTCTTCCAAGGAGTAAGTGTCTTTTAATTTCATGGCTGCAGGCACCATCTGCAGTGATTTTGGAGCCCCCAAAAATAAAGTCAGTCACTGTTTCCCCATCTATTTGCCATGAAGTGATGGGACCAGATGCCGTGATCTTAGTTTTCTGAATGTTGAGTTTTAAGCCAACTTTTCCACTCTCCTCTTTCACTTACCTCAAGAAGCTCTTTAGTTCTTCTTCACTTTCTGCCATAAGGGTGGTGTCATCTGCATATCTGAGGTTATTGACATTTCTCCTGGCAATCTTGATTCCAGCTTGTGCTTCATCCAGCCCGGTATTTCTCATGATGTACTCTGCACAGAAGTTAAATAAGCAGGGTGACAAAATATATAGCCTTGATATGCTCCTTTCCCGATTTGGAACCAGTCTGTTGTTCCATGTCTGGTTCTGACTGTTGCTTCTTGACCTCCATACAGATTTCTCAAGAGGCAGTTCAGGTGGTCTGGTATTCCCATATTTTGGGTATTTTCCACACTTTATTGTGGCCCACACAGTCAAAGGCTTTGGCATAGTCTATAAAGCAGAAATAGATATTTTTTTTCTGGAACTTTCTTGCTTTTTCGATGATCCAGTGGATGCTGTCCATTTGATATCTGGTTTCTCTACCTTTTCTAAAACCAGCTTGAAGATCTGGAAGTTCACAGTTCATGTATTGGTCAAGCCTGGCTTGGAGAATTTTGAGCATTATTTTGCTAGTGTATGAGCTGAGTGCAATTGTGCAGTAGTTTGAGCATTATTTGGCATTGCCTTTCTTTCGGATTGGAATGAAAACTGACCTTTTCCAGTCCTGTGACCACTGCTGAGTTTTCTAAATTTGCTGACAGATTGAGTGCAGCACTTTCACAGCATCATCTTTTAGGATCTGAAATAGCTCAAGTGGAATTCCATCACCTCTACTAGCTTTGTTTGTAGTGATGTCTCCTAAGGCCCACTTGACTTCACATTCCAGGATGTCTGGCTCTAGATGAGTGATCACACTATCATGATTATCTGGTTCATGAAGATCTTTTTTGTACAGTTCTTCTGTGTTTTCTTGCCACCCCTTCTTAATATCTTCTGCTTCTGTTAAGTCCATACCATTTCTGTCCTTTACTGACCCCATCTTTGCATGAAATGTTCTCATAAGCATAAGTTATTTTTTTGATATACCATGTGTAGTTGGTGGCAGGTGAACCGAGTGTATTTTCTATTTTGTTTTTGTTCAGTTGCCAAGTCAGGTCTTTTTGTAGGAGCTTTCCCTTTGCTACAGGCCCTGTTATACTGGTAAGACATCTATTTGTATATGCATAAGTGTACATAAATGTAAATATCTAGGTACATCGATATGTAAATATCCAGATAGAGATATAAATGTCTAGGTATGTAGATATACAAATGTCCATATGCATAGAAATATACATTGTAGGTACATAGATGTATAAATACTTAGGTTCATAGAGACATAGATATCTATATACATAGACATATAAATGTATATGTACATATAGACATAACTATCTATGTATATACAGATATAAATATCTATTATAAATACATATAGACATAGATATCTATATACATAGACATGTAAATATCTCTATACACAGAGGATGGTTACACAGTGGACAATGAAGGAGACCACCTTATAGACAAAATAAGTGATACAGATAGTGGCATTTATAAGAGCATTCTAGGAGAGAGAAACATAAACAATTTCAAACAAAGAGAACACAGCTAAGCAAGATGCATGTGACTAGTTTTAATCTGAGGGCACTAAACCAACAAGTCCACAGGGGGTCAGTAGATGATGGCAAAGTCTGGAAAGGTGAGATAGTGAAAACTAGTTAAATGTTTCATCTTTGTTTACAAAGTATACCTTATACATTTTTGGATTCATACATATTACCTCCTTAAATATGTATCATCCTATATATCCTCATATGCCCACATCCAAACTGTTTCAACTCAAAGCAAGCACAACTCCAACTTGCTGCAACTCTAGTTAGTCAATTGTTCCATTTTCATGAAAAAGACACATTGTGATTCTTTTGTATGGACCAGCAACGGTTAGGGTTTCTGTCTAATGTTTTTTTGTTTTTTTGATTTTTTTTTTAGGGTCCTTAGAGATCATTTAAAATTTCAACACTTCTCCCTGCTTCACCTTGTTCTGATTTAATTGACATTGGAAAAGTTATGGAAAGAGTGTTTAATATAATCTGAACTTACCAGGTATCTATACTGGTATATCGGCTCCACCAGACTGTAACCGTGCTCCCGGAGTTTATCCGAGGCCGACCTGTGCCCTACCTTGTCAAATCCAGTTTTGGCAAGAACTCTTATGGCAGGGAAATTATTATTCAAGGGAAAATGGTGTAATTAGCTACATTCTGATGAGAGACAAGATAAACACCGTGTGGCCAAAGATTTAAACACAACGCATGGAATAAGGATGTTAGAAAAAACGTGGAGGATTTTTAACCTGAAAGTGGAAGTGGCACTGATGAGCCATCTGTATATTTAATGTAGGTATGAAAAGCCTTCAGAAATGAGGTATAAGTAGAACCTCAAACCCTTGCAAGTGTTTTCTGTAAGCTGAGGTATCGATCTGGAGGACTGTGGATCCACTGAGCTGAGTTTGCTTGACACCTACTGGCTTCACAAGATAAAATGGGGACACTGTTTCTGGCCCTTAGGTAGCTTTGCTCACAGAAAAATTATGAGATTTCCATGTTTTGGAAGCAAAGCGACTGACTGTAAAATTAGTTTCAAGTGGTGGTTGGGAGTCTGGATGGAGAAATGTTACCAGAAAAGTGAGTTTACCTCTTGGTTGGTGGAGAGCCAGAAGGTACAACCCAGCCAAAGCTCATGGGAAGGAAAAGTGTATTACTTGCAGAACCATGGAGAACACCAGGGAGCTTTCCAGAGCAGTGTCTCTGTAAACTACAAAGTTGGGTAAGCTTTAATCTATGAGTACAGGCATGTTCCGGCTTCTGTGGTGACTCAGATGGTAAACAATCTCTGCATAGAAGAAGACCCAGGTTCAACCCCTAAATGAGGAAGATCCCAAGAGGAGGGTGGGGCAGTCCACTCCAGTATGCTTGCCTGGAGAATCCCATGGACAGAGGAGGCTGGTGGTCCATGGGGTTGCAAAGAGTCAGACATGAGTGAGTGACTAACACTTTAACTTCCCAGGCATGTTCATTAAGGGTCTTGGGCTGTGGGAGACTCCAAGCTTCAGTTGATTGAAGACTTGAGAGTCAGAATCAGTCACCATCAGCATCCCTTACATTCCAGCTGGTCTGGTATACATATAGATGTCTATTCTTGATATAGATATAGATATCTATTCTTCTTCTTATTCTTTCCCCTTATCAGTTCAATTCAGTACTCAGTCGTATCTCACTCTTTGCAGTCCCATGGACTCTAGCACGCCAGGCCTCCCTGTCTATCAGTAACTCCCGGAATTTACCCAAACTCGTGTCCATTGCGTCGGTGATGCCATCCAACCTTATCATCCTCTGTCATCCCCTTCTCCTCCTGCCCTTAATCTTTCTCAGCATCAGGGTCTTTTCAAATGAGGCAGTTCTTCATATCAGGTGGCCAAAGCATTGGAGTTTCAGCTTCAACATCAGTCTTTCCAATGAACACTCAGGTCTGATCTCGTTTAGAAGGGACTGGTTGGATCCCCTTGCAGTCCAAGGGACTCTCGAGTCTTCTCCAACACCGCAGTTGAAAAGCTTCTATTCTTCAGCACTCAGCTATCTTGACAGTCCAACTCTCCCATCCATACATGACCACTGGAAAACCATAGACTTGACTAGACAGACCATTGTTAGCAAAGTAAATCTCTCCTTTTTAATATACTGTCTAGGTTGGTAATAAATTATCTTCCAAGGAGTAAGTGTCTTTTAATTTCATGGCTGCAGGCACCATCTGCAGTGATTTTGGAGCCCCCAAAATAAAGTCAGCCACAGTTTCCCCATCTATTTGCCATGAAGTGATCTGACCAGATGCCATGATCTTAGTTTGCTGAATGTTGAGCTTTAAGCCAACATTTTCATTGTCCTCTTTCACTTTCATCAGGAGGCTCTTTAGTTCTTCTTCACTTTCTGGCATAAGGGTTGTGCCATCTGCATTGCTGATATTTCTCCCAGCAATCTTGAATCTAGCTTGTGCTTCATCCAGCGCGGTGTTTCTCATGATGTACTCTGCATAGAATTTAAATAAACAGGGTGACACTATATAGCCTTGGTAAGCTCCTTTCCCGATTTGGAACCAGTCTGTTGTTCCATGTCTGGTTCTGACTGTTGCTTCTTGACCTCCATACAGATTTCTCAAAAGGCAGGTCAGGTGGTCTGGTATTCCCATCTTTTGGGAATTTTCTACAGTTTATTGTGACCCACACAGTCAAAGGCTTTGGCATAGTCTATAAAGCAGAAATAGATATTTTTTCTGGAACTCTCTTGCTTTTTCGATGATCCAGTGGATGTTGGCAATTTGGTCTCTGGTTTCTCTGCCTTTTCTAAAGCCAGCTTGAAGATCTGGAAGTGCACAGTTCACGTATTGGTCAAGCCTGGCTTGGAGAATTTTGAGCATTATTTTGCTAGTGTATGAGATGAGTGCAATTGTGCAGTAGTTTGAGCATTCTTTGGCATTGCCTTTCTTTGGGATTGGAATGAAAACTGTCCTTTTCCAGTCCTGTGGCCACCTCTGAGTTTTCCAAATTTGCTGACAGATTGAGTGCAGCACTTTTACAGCACCATCATTTAGGATCTGAAATAGCTCAAGTGGAATTCCATCACCTCTACTAGCTTTGTTTGTAGTGATGTCTCCTAAGGCCCACTTGACTTCACATTCCAGGATGTCTGGCTCTAGATGAGTGATCACACCATCATGACTGTCTGGTTCATGAAGATCTTTTTTGTACAGCTCTTCTGTGTTTTCTTGCCACCCCTTCTTAATATCTTCTACTTCTGTTAGGTCCATACCATTGATGTCCTTTACTGAGCCCATCTTTGCATGAGATGTTCTCATAAGCATAAGTTTTAAGGTTGCTATTGCAGGCAATGGCCACAAGGCGTCAGGACTTTTCATGCCCAGTTGTGATTACCTTGAAAGAGAAAACTTTCAAGTTTTAACTCAAGACTGTAATTCAATATGTAATGTAGCTGAAGAAACACCCAAAAGCTTGTGTGTTCTTTCTGAACATTCTTATGTATTTATTTTAATAATTTTTTAAATTTACTTGCAGGTCCATGTGCATGTTGGATTTTTAGTTCCCCAACCAAGTGTCGAACCCTCGCCCCCTGCATTTGAAGCACAGAATCTTCACCACTGGACTGCAGGGAAGTCCCCCTAAGCATTACTTTTTTAAAGTAAACTTTATTTCATATTGTAGTAACATTGATATACTATGTGTTGTTGGTAGCAGGTGAACCGAGAGTATTTCCTATTTTGTTGTTGTTCAGCTGCCAAGTCAAGTCTTTTTGTAGGAGCTTTCCCTTTGCTACAGGCCCTGTTATACTGGTAAGACATCTATTTGTATATACATAAGTGTACATAAATGTAAATATCTAGGTACATAGATATGTCAATATCCAGATAGAGATATAAATGTCTAGGTACGTAGATATACAAATGTCTATATGCATAGAAATGTACATTCTAGGTACATAGATGTACAAATACCTATGTTCATAGAGACATGCATATCTATATACATAGGCATATAAATAACTATGTACATATAGACATAACTATCTATGTATATACAGATATAAATATCTATTATAGATACATATAGTCACAGATATTTATATACATAGACATGTAAATATCTCTATACACGGAGGATGGTTACACAGTGGACAATGAAGGAGACCACCTTATAGACAAAATAAGTGATACAGATAGTGGCATTTATAAGAGCATTCTAGGAGAGAGAAACATAAACAATTCCAAACAAAGAGAACACAGCTAAGCAAGATGCATGTGACTAGTTTTAATCTGAGGGCACTAAACCAACAAGTCCACAGTGGGTCAGTAGATGATGGCAAAGTCTGGAAGGGTGAGATAGTGAAAACAAGTTAAATGTTTTACCTTTGTTTACAAAGTATACCTTATACATTTTTGAATTCATACTTGTTACCTCCTTAAGTTTGTATCACCTATATATCCTCCTATGCCCACATCCATACTGTTTCAACTCAAATCAAGCATAACTCCAACTTGTTGCAACTCTAGTTAGTCAATTGTTGGAGTTTCATGAAAAAGACACATTGTGATTCTTTTGTATAGACCAGTAATGGTTAGGATTTCTGTTTAAAGTTTTTTTTTTTTTTTTTAGGGTCCTTAGAGATCATTTAAAATTTCAACACTTCTCCCTGCTTCACCTTGTTCTGATTCAATTGACACTGGAAAAGTTATGGAAAGAGTGTTTAATATAATCTGAACTCACCAGGTATCTATTGTTTGGTGTACATAAAGATCTGAGTAGACTTCGATGGATGTAAAAATAAATATTGTGGATATAGAACATAATTAGAAATTGCGAGAGTCATTTGACCAGAGAGCAATCACAATGGATCCACTTCATCAACCCCACACCCATGAGGACAAGTTTTTCTTGGTAATAATATCAGCAACTGAAAAGTTAAAATGTTATCACTGTGAATAATGATTATGAAAAAAAATCTATGGAATGATTTCATAGATAGGCTGCAACTTTCCAAGAGGCTTTAAATTTCAGGTGAATGTTTTATTATTTGAAATCTTGAGAGGATTACAGACTCTGTAAGTTTCACAGACTGTTCAAAGTTACGTTCTGTTCCATCTCGGAATGAATCCATTATCTTTTGGTTCATGCACTTGTGAACACTTCATCACCTTAGAGACAATCTGTGTTGGAGAGTGTTCTAAACCAATGTGTGCATACCAGCTGCAGGTCTGACAAGAAACATTCACTCTCATGTTGTTGTAGTTGCTGTTCAGTTGCTAAGTTGTGTCTGACTCTTTGTGACCCCACGGACTGCAGCACGCCAGGAATCCCTGCCTGTCACCATCTCCTGGAGATTGTTCAAACTGCTGTCTGTTGAATCAGTGATGCCATCCAACCATCTCTTACTCTGTCATCCCCTTCTCCATTTGCCTTCAGTCTTTCCCAGCATCAGGGTCTTTTCCAGGAGGTCGGCTCTTTGCATCAGGCAGCCAAAGGATTGGAGCTTTGGTTTCAGCATCAGTCCTTCCTATGAATGTTCAGGACTGATTTCCTTTAGGATGGACTGGTTTGATCTCCTCGCAGACCCAGGGACTCTCAAGAGTCTTCTCCAGCACCACAGTTCAAGAGCATTAGTTCTTCAGTGCTCTGCCTTCTTTGTAGTCCAACTCTCACATCCGTACATGACTTCTGCAAAAACCAGTAGCTTTTACTCTCACATATGGGATATCAAATTTGTTTTTACATATTGCCTGCTATGTTTAGGCTCTTGGTTCATACTTCATGTACCCATGTAGTGTTGTATTTAAATCCAGTTTGAAACAGAGCTTTATTTGAAGAACGTTTTGCCCACCAGCAGCGTTCTACTCTCACCAGCACCTCTTACCTTGGTGTGACATCTCAAAACTCAGAAACTCTTACATGTTGATATGAATATCAATTTCATTTTAGGAGAGTTTAAACAGAGAAGTGAAAAAATCAGGATGCTTATTTTATCAGGTTTCTCCAGGCAGAAAATTGAAGCTTGATGTTGTTCAGTTGCTCAGTCATGTCCAACTCTTTGCAACCCCATAGACTGCAGCATGCTGGGCTTCCCTGTCCTTCACCATCTACCAGAGTTTGCTCAAACTCATGTTCATTATGTTGGTGATGCTATCCAACCATCTCGTCCTCTGTCATCCCCTTCTCCTCCTGCCCTCAGTCTTTGAAATTGAAATTGTTAGATGGCAGAGTTCATACAGGTTATGGGCTCCTTGACTCAATTTCTTTTTTGCAAGAATTTTCTTATGTATTTTTTCAAGTGTGACCTTTCATTCATATAATAGCAAATAACAGAATTAGAAGAAACCAGTTTGAAACAATGGATTGTTTCTTTCCTGACAATCTGAACACAAAGGAACCAGTGGGAACTGCAAAGATCTGGCGGCCAAGCTTTTAAGAATATTTTAGGTTGGCAAATACTAACTAGTATGCTTTCCATTTCAACAATTTTTATTCTGATACAGAATATCCTTTTCTAGAAGGCTTCCAGTGTGGCTGCCTCCTGCTGGAAGCATGGGAGAAGGAATCAGGGCACTGTCTGTCTTTCTTTACAAGACACTGGACTCAACTCTAAGAAATCCCTGGATCTTCCCTGGATCCTGACCACCACATGGCCAAAGATACTGGTAACGGTTTTGTTTTGCCTGTTAAAGTGTTTAATGGCAAAGATTCTTTCGGTTTCCTGATGTGGGTGACATGTGGGGCCCAGTGATGATTTTTTCTTTGAGAAACTTACTTGCTAGCTCCCACCTGAGGGTGAGGCCCCTGTCCAATGATGAGAGATCTGTGCCTCCAGGGAGAGCAACTTTATGCTAGTTTAATCCTGACCAAGTTCTGTCTGCATGGTAGATTTAGAACTTTCTGTCTTGTCTAGGACGTTCCCTGGTGGCTTAGATGGTAAAAGAATCTGCATGCAGTGCAGGAGAATTGGGTTCATCTCTGGATTGGGAAGATCCCCTGGAGAAGGGAATGGCAACTGAATCCAGTATTCTTGCCTGCAGAATCCCATGGACAGAGGAGGCTGGAGGGCTATAATCCATGTGGTCACAAACAGTCAGACATGTCTGAAGGATGAATACTTTGACTTTTCAATCCTGTCTGCACTGATTATGTTTAGACAAGACTGCTTGCTTTCTGCAATGAGAATATTGACACCTGACCATGTTCTGTGTGCATGAGGACGTGGAGACCTGGGTACGGACTGGGCCTGGCCTCCGTCCTGGAAAACTCCGTGCCTGTGTCTGAATGTCAGTGCTCAGAGGTCTGGGGTCTGGAGCTGAGGTGGGCTTCCCTGGGTAATGTGCCCTCCTCTGAGTGGGGTTCCATGGCCCTCCCAGGGTCAGTGCTGCAGTAGGGCTCTTAGTCTTTCCTCCTGCCAGGCTCCCCTGCCCTGAGGCTCATGGAGACTCCTCAGGTGGGCTACTTGGTAATTATTCCAGTTTTTCAGCGGATTCAGTTTGAGTCGGGAGGCAGGTTCACCTGGCTAATTGATTCCGGGGTACAAGGATCAGGCAAAAATCCATGGGCAGCAGGTGAGGTTGCTATGTGATCACCTTCCCGTCGGCCGTCCCTGGTCAGCAGACACCAGACCTGCCCCTCATCTTCTAGCCCCACGCCTGGTGTATTTTCTCAACACCTCAGTGGGAAAACAAAGAACGGAGCCCCCTGGAACCAAGGCAGTGTTTTCAACATTATGGTGATAGCTGTCAAAACAGTTAGTATCAGAGAGAACCGAAGGGCAGGAGAGGAGGACTTCTCTGGGATGAGAGAAGCTTCCAGGAACCCAGGAGGTTCCAGGAACCCACTCGTTTCCACCTTTGGGGCCCAGCCATCAGGGACCTGCTGTCCTAACCAAGAGTCATGCGGCCCCAGAGGCAGGGTTTGGGGACCGTGTGGGTCTCACCACGTCCACATGGGTCCAGATCCTGTGCCCAGAGACCCCGTGTCTGCTCTTCACCTCTGTGTTTCTTGCCCCTTGGAGATTCCCAACATCTGAATGGAGGGTGTTGCCCTGATTAACCTGTGGTCTTTCTTCTCTTCATCTTGTGACATTCACATGAGGTCAGGCACCTTTGAATGGGTTGCTGCTCTGTGTTGTGCTGGGTGAAATCCTTTGGCGGTGTCATATTAACATCATAGTGTATCACAGACCTAATCTGTAGGGTCGCCACTGTCTGGGGTCTCCTAGATGGATTTTCTGTACTTTAATTTTTATTTTCTATTGGAGTCAGGTCGATTTCCATTGTTTTATTAGTTTTAGCTGTACAGAAACTTAATTTGATTTTACATAGAAGTGAATCTATTCTTTTTCCATTTTTTTCCTCATAAAGATTATTACAGTCTCTTTAGTAGAGTTCCCTGTTCTTTTCACTAGGTCCTGTTTGCTTATCAATTTGTTAGATCTTAGTGTGTATATAAATCTTAAACTCTTTATCCTTTCTTTCTTTCTTCTGATACTCATAATTTGATTTTCGCAGGCTGTGAAGTCCGTTTTGTACATTAGGTCATTGGTATGAATTTATAGATGGTGCCCGTAAGTGATATCTCATGATATTTGTCTTTCTGTCTCTGAGTTCCCTCACTTGGGGTGATGATTTCTTAGCACACCCATGCTGCTGACAGCATCCCTGTTTCACTCTGTTTTATGGTTGAGTGGTGTTCCAGTGTAGATGTACTGCCTTGTCCTCACTTTTCTTCCACTGGACCTTTTGGTGGATTCCATGTCTTGCCTATTGAAAGAGTGCTGACCTGAAGGTGCACGTGTCATTTTGAATGGTGATTTTCTGTAGACCACGCTTCCCTGATAGCTCAGTTGATAAAGAATCCACCTGCAATGCAGGAGGCCCCAGTTCAATTCCTGGGACAGGAAGATCCACTGGAGAAGGGATGGGCTACCCACTCCAGTATTCTTGGGCTTCCTTTGTGGCTCAGCTGGTAAACAATCTGCCTGCAATGCAGGAGACCTGGGCTTGACCCCTGTGTTGGGAAGATCCCCTGGAGAAGGAAAAGGCTACCCATTCCAGTATTCTGGCCTAGAGAATTTCGTGGACCATATAGTCCATTGTGTTGCAAAGTGTTGGACACGACAGAGTGACTTTCGCTTCACATTCTCTGGACCTAGGCCCATGAGTGGGATTGCAGGGTCATATGTTACCTCTGTGTCTTGTATTTATTGGAAGCTCCATGCTGTTTTCCATAGTGACTTCACCATTTACATTCCCAAAAAGATTGTAGGAGGGTTTCATTTTCCATATATTCTCTGCAGATGTTTTATTTTATTTATTTATTTAATCTTTATTCTTTGTACATCATTTTGATGATGGCTACTGTGACCAGCATGAGGTGATAACTTGTTGTAGTTTTGATTGGCATTGATTTAATAATTATTGGTGTGGACTGTTTATCCATGTGCTTTATTATTTTATACTTTGTGAGTACAATTTATCTCTTGAAACTGGCCTCTTGAAACTTGGCCTTGTTTGGAATTCTTTTCTGATGAATTACCCCAGGATATTTCTTGAGAGCAGATGTCATTTAAAGCCCTGTCAAACTTGTGACTATTTAGAGCCCTTCAGCACCTGTTTTATGGCTTCCCTGCTCACTCAGTGGTAAAAGAATCCACCAGCAATGCAGAAGACTTTCAGGAGACCTGGATTCAATTCCTGGGTTGGGAAGATTCCATGGAGAAGAAAATGGCAAACCATTCCAGTATTCTTGCCTGGAGAATCCCATGGGCATCCTTTGTCCTGGCAGGCTACAGTCCATGGGGTTGCAAAGAGTCAGACATGGCTGAGTGACTAAGCCCAGCACACAGTACACTATTAAATTAATTGATGGTGAAGTTTGGTATAGCAGAGACATGGGTGCAAGTTTTTGTCATGCTCATAGGATGAAGCCAGATGTTAGTAAAATGTCTTGTATACCTTCTGGTACTCCAATGTGAAATGCAGATATTTCCAGTTTTATTCATAAGGCTATTGTTATTAATATGGATGCTGTTGGATTAAATAGTTTTGTGGCAGTCCATTGGCCTGAGAATAATAAATAATGACAGTTATCATGAGTCATATTGATGTGGTGGATTGTGTCAAGTATTTAGTTGATGCTTCTGTTGCTCCTGGGTTGAATTTATTTATTATGATGGGGATCATGCCTAATATATTTATTTCAAAGCCAAATCAGTTAAGTAATCAATGGAGATAATTATAATGACAATAAATCCTGAGACAATAGTTGATAGGATAATGATAAAGATGATGGGACTTATTAGTACAGAAAGGGTATAAATGAACATTTTTGGGGGTATAGTCCCAATAGTTTAAATAGCTGACCTTACTTATAGAATGTGGTGTAATTTGGTAGCACAGAGAACTTTGGATTCTTAGGGGTATGTTCAACTCCTACAAGTCTAGATAAGAGGATTTAAATCTCTATTATTTACTCTCTTAAAGTAACTCTAGTCAGACACATTTGTTATGCTTGTGGAAGAGTACTTGATAATAGGATGGATAAGGATATGTGTCATATGCATAGGGCTTAGTGTTAGGGATAGAAAATATTTGAGAGTAAATGTATTCATTGGTCATATTGGAATCAGGGGTCTAATGCTCAAATTGATAGGAAGGAAACTGTTAATAATAGTAATTTGGTTCAGTTCAGTTGCTCAGTCCTGTCCGACTCTTTGTGACCCCATGGACTGCAGCATTCCAGGCCTCCCTGTCCATCACCAACTCCTGGAGTCGACCCACACCCATGTCCATTGAGTCGGTGATGCAATTTCACCATCTCATCCTCTGTCATCCCCTTCTCCTCCCGCCTTCAATCTGTCCCAACATCAGGGTCTTTTCAAATAAGTCAAGTCTTCACATCAGGTGGTCAAAGTATTGGAGTTTCAGCTTTAGCATCAGTCCTTCCAATGAACATCCAGGACTGATCTCCTTTAGGATGGACTGGTTGGATCTCCTTGAAGTCCAAGGGACTGTCAAGTGTCTTCTCCAACACCACAGTTCAAAAGCATCCATTCTCCGGTGCTGAGCTTTCCTTATAGTCCAACTCTCACATGCAAACATGACTACTGGAAAAACCATAGCTTTGACTAGACCAACCTTTGTTGACAAAGTAATGTCACTGCTTTTTAATACACTGTCTAGGTGTGTCATAGTTTTTTTTTTTTTTTTTTCCCCAAATAGTAAGCATCTTTCAATTTCATGGCTGCAGTCACCATCTGTAGTGATTTTGGAGCCCCCCAAAGAGTCTGTCACTGTTTCCATTGTTTCCCCATCTATTTGCCATGCAGTGATGGGACCAGATGCCATGATCTTAGTTTTCTGAATGTTGAGTTTTAAGCCAACTTTTTCACTCTCCTCTTTCACTTTCATCAAGAGGCTCTTTAGTTCTACTTCACTTTCTGCCGTGTGGGTGGTGTCATCTGCGTATCTGAAGTTATTGTTATTGCTCCTGGCAATCTCGATTCCAGCTTGTGCTTCCTCCAGTGCAAGGTTTCTCATGAGGTACTGTGCATATAAGTTAAATAAGCAGGGTGACAATATACAGCCTTTACGTACTCCATTTCGTGTTTGGAACCAATCTGTTGTTCTATGTCCAGTTCTAACTGTTGCTTCCTGACCTGCATATAGATTTCTCAGGAGGCTTGTCAAGTGGTCTGGTATTCCATGTCTTTCAGAATTTTCCATAGTTTATTGTGATCCACACAGTCAAAGGCTTTGGCATAGTCAATAAAACAGAAATAGATGTTTTTCTGGAACTCTCTTGCTTTTTTGATGATCCAATGGATGTTGGCAATTTGATCTCTGGTTCCTCTGTCTTTTCTAAAACCAGCTTGAACATCTCGATGTTCACAGTTCACATATTGCTGAAGCTTGGCGGACACCCCCGCCCCCCCCCCACACACACACACAAATAAATTCTGTCACTGTTTCCATTGTTTTCCCATCTATTTGCCATGAAGTGATGGGGCTAGGTGCCACGACCTTAGTTTTCTGATTGTTGAGTTTTAAGTACACTTTTTTTTAAAGAGGGTGTTTCCTTTTACCAGTGCATTCACTTGGCAGAACTCTATTAGCCTTTGCCTTGCTTCATTCTGTACTCCAAGCCCAAATTTGCCTGGTACTCCAGGTGTTTCTTGACTTCCTTCTTTTGCATTCCAGTCTTGCAGGTCTTCATAGAACTGTTCAACTTCAGCTTCTTCAGCAGTACTGGTCAGGGCATAGCCTTGGATTACTGTGATATTGAATGGTTTGCCTTGGAAATGAACAGAAATCCTTCTGTCGTTTTTGAGACTGCATCCAAGTACTGCATTTCAGACTCACTTGTTGACTATGATGGCTACTCCATTTCTTCTGAGGGATTCTTGCCCACAGTAGTAGATATAATGGTTTCAATAATATGTGAATTGTGAACATCGAGATGTCCAAGCTGGTTTTAGAAAAGGCAGAGGAACCAGAGATCAGATTTCCAACATCCACTGGATCATTGAAAAAGCAAGAGAGTTCCAAAAAATATCTATTTCCGCTGTATTGACTATGCCAAAGCCTTTGACTGTGGATCACAATAAATTGTGGAAATTTCTGAAAGAAATGGGAATGCCAGACCACCTGACCTGCCTCTTGAGAAACCTGCATGCAGGTCAGGAAGCAACTGTTAGAACTGGACATGGAACAAGAGACTGGTTCCAAATTCGAAAGGAGCATGTCAAGGCTGTATATTGTCAGCCTGCTTGTTTAACTTGTATGCAGAGTACATCTTGAGAAAAGCTGGGCTGACGGAAGCACAAGCTGGAATCGAGATTGCTGGAAGCATTATCAATAACCTCAGAAATGCGGATGAAACCACCCTTATGGCAGAAAGTGAAGAAGAACTAAAGAGCCTCTTGAGGAAACTGAAAGAGGAGAGTGAAAAAGTTTGCTTTAAGTTCAATATTTAGAGAAGAAATTAATGGCACCCCACTGCAGTACTCTTACCTGGAAAATCCCATGGTCAGAGGAGCCTGGTAGGCTGCAGTCCATTGGGTTGTGAAGAGTCAGACACGACTGAGTGACTTCACTTTCAGTTTTCACTTTCATTCATTGGAGCAGGAAATGACAACCCACTCCAGTGTTCTTGCCTGGAGAATCCCAGGGATGTGGGAGCCTGGTGGGCTTCCGTCTATGGGATTGCAGAGTCGGACATGACTGAAGCAACTTAGCAGCAGCAGCAGCAACATTCAGAAAACTAAGATCATGGCATCTGGTCCCATCACTTCATGGCAAATAGATGGAGAAACAGTGGAAACAGTGGCTGACTTTATTTTCTTGACTCCAAAATCACTGCAGATGGTGATTGAAGCCAAGAAATTAAATGACGCTTACTGCTTTTAAGAAAAGTTATGACCAAGCTAGACAGCATGTTAAAAAGCAGAGACATTACTTTTCCAACAAAGATCCATCTAGCCAAGGGTATTGTTTTTCCAGTCATCCTGTATGAACGTGAGAGTTGGACTATAATGAAAGCTGAGTACCGAAGAACTGATGCTTTTGAACCGTGGTGTTGGAGAAGACTCTTGAGAGTCCCTTGGACTACAAGGAGATCCAACCAGTCCATCCTAAACATAATCAGTCCTGGATGTTCATTGGAAAGACTGATGCTAAAGCTGAAACTCCAATACTTTGGCCACCTGTTGTGAGGAACTGACTCAGCAGAAAAGACCCTGATGCTGGGAAAGATTGAAGGCAAGAGCAGAAGGGGACTACAGAGGATGAGATGGTTGGATGGCATCACCGACTCAATGGACATGAATTTGAGTAAACTCCGGGAGTTGGTGATGGACAGGGAAGCCTGGTGTGCTGGAGTCCATGCGGTTGCAAAGAGTTGGACACCACTGAGTGACTGAACTGACTGACTGATGTTTCTATCATATGCTGGAGCAGGAATTGCATCACACTCAGGTGACTCTGAGGAGATACCCCACGTCCAGGGGCAAAGGAGAAGCCCTAGAAAGATGGTACGAGGGGCACAGTCACATTCAGAATCAAACCCCACACCTACTAGAGACACTCAGAGGGCTCAAACGCACCCTGTGCACACCAGGACCTCAGCCACACAGAGACTGAGACAGAACTGTGTCTGGGTGTGTCCTGAGGAGAAACGGGTCAGCAGTGGACTGCCGCAGGAACAGGGACTCTGGGCGCAGTAGACCTGGGTATGGCAGAAGCCCTCTTGGATAAGTTCACCATTAACCCACCACAGAGCCGCCAGGACGTCCACAGGACTGGGGAAACAGACTCTTGGAGGGCACAACAGGACCTAGTGCACACCAGGACCCAGGAGAAAGGAGCAGTGACCCACAGTGGACTGACCAAGATGTGCCCGTGAGTGTCCAGGAGTCTCTGCTGGAGGCGTGGGTTGGTGGCAGCCTGCTGCAGGGTTGGGGGCACTCACTATAGCAGGGACTGCATGGCATCTTTTGAAGGAGGTCCCGATTATTTTCATTACTTCCACCATAGTTTGGCCTCAGGTCAAAAAACAGAGAGGGAACACAGCCTCACCCTTCAACAGAAAATTGGATTTCCATCAGAGGGCAGATAGAATGAAAACCGCAACCACAGAAAACTAACCAATCTGATCACATGGACCACAGCCTTGTCTTACTCAATGAAACTATGAACCATGCTGTGTAGAGCCAGCCAAGACAAACGGGTCATGGTGGAGATTTCTGACAAAACATGGGCCACTGGAGAAGGGAATGGCAAACCACTTCAGTATTCTTACTTTGAGAACCCCATGAGCAGTATGAAAAGGCAAAAAGATAGGACACTGAAAGATAAGCTCCCCAGGTTGGTAGGTGCCCAATATGCTCCTGGAGATCAGTGGAGAAATAAGTCGAGAAAGAATGAAGAGACAGAGCCAAAGCAAAAGCAACACCCAGTTGTGGATGTGACTGGTGATGGAAGTAAGTCTGATGCTGTAAAGAGCAATATTGCATAGGAACCTGGAATGTTAGTTCCATGAATCAAGGCAAATTAGAAGTGGTCAAACAGAGATGGCAAGAGTCAACATTGATATTTCAGGAATCAACAAAATAAAATGGACTAGAATGGGTGAATATAATTCAGATGACCATTATGTCTTTTGGGAAAGAATTCCTTAGAAGAAATGGAGTAGGCCTGATAGTCAACAAAAGAGTCTGATGGAGTACTTGGATGCATTCTCAAAAATGACAGAATGATCTCTGTTTCCAAGGTGAACCATTCAATATTCACAGTAATCCAAGTCTATGCCCCGACCAATAAGGCTGAAGAAGCTGAAATTGAATGGTTCTATGAAGACCTACAAGACCTTCAAGAACTAACACGCAAAAAAGGTGTCCTTTTCATTAAAGTGGACTGGAAGGCAAAAGTAAGAAATTAAGAAATACCTGGAGTAATGGGCAAATTTGGCCTTGGAGTACAGAATGAAGCAGGGCAAACCCTAATAGAGTTTTGCCAAAAGAATGCATTCATCATAGCAAACACCGTCTTCCAACAACACAAGAGGAGACTCTACACATGGACATCACCAGATGGTCAATACTGAAATCAGGCTGATTATATTCTTTGCAGCCAAAGATGGAGAAGCTCTATACAGTCAGCTGAAAGAAGACCAGGAGCTGACTGTGGCTCAGACTATGAACTCCTTATTGCCAAATTCAGACTTAAATTGAAGAAAATAGGGAAAACCACTAGACTGTTCAGGTATGACCTAAATCAAAACCCTTATGACTGTATTGTAGAAGTGACAAATAGATTCAAGGGATTATATCTGCTAGACAGAGTGCCTGAATAACTATGGATGGAGCTTCATGACATTGCACAGGAGGCAGTGATCAAGACCATCTCCAAGGAAAAGAAATGCAAAAAGGCAAAATGGTTGTCTGAGGAAGCCTTACAAATAGCTCTGAAAAGAAGAGAAGCAAAAGGCAAAGGAGAAAAAGAAAGATATAGCCATTTGAATACAGAGTTCCAAAGAAGAGCAAGAAGAGATAAGAAAGCCTTTCTCAGTGATCAGTGCAAAGAAACAGAGGAAAACAATAGAATGGGAAAGACTAGAGTTCTCTTTAAGAAAATTAGAGATACCAAGGGAACAGTTCACGCAAAGATGGGCACAATAAAGAACAGAAATGGTAGGAACCTAAGAGAAGCAGACGATATTAAGAAGAGGTGGTAAGAATACACAGAAGAACTGGACAAAAAAGATCTTCCAGACCCAGATAATCATGATGGTGTGATCACTCACCTAGAGCCAGACATCCTGGAATGTGAAATCAAGTGGGCCTTAGGAAGCATCACTATGAACAAAGCTAGTGGAGGTGATGAAATTCCAGTTGAGCTATCTCAAATCCTAAAAGATGATTTTTTGAAAGTGCTGCACTCAATACCAGCCAATATGGAAAACTTAGCAGTAGCCACAGGACTAGAAAAGGTCAGTTTTCATTCCAATCCCAAAGAAAGACAATTCCAAAGAATGCTCAAACTACTGCACAATTGCACTCATCTCACATGCTTGCAAAGCGATGCTCAAAATTCTCCAAGCCAGGCTTCAACAGAGCATGAACCATGAACTTCCAGATGTTCAAGCTAGATTTAGAAAAGGCAGAGGAAACAGATGAAATTGCCAACAACTACTGGATCATTGAAAAAGCAAGAGAATTCCAGAAAAACATTTACTTCTGCTTTATTGACTATGCCAAAACTTTTGACTGTGTGGATTACAACAAAGTGTGGAAAATTCTTCAAGAGATAGGAATACCAGACCACCTGACCTGCCTCCTGAGAAATCTGTATGCAGGTTAGGAAGCAACAGTTAGAACTGGACATGGAACAATAGACTGGTTCCAAATAGGATAAGGAGTACGTCAAGGCTGTATATTGTCACCCTGCTTATTTAACTTATATGCAGGGTACATCATGAGAAATGCTGGGCTGGATGAAGCACAAACTGGAATCAAGATTGCCAGGAGAAATATCAATAACCTCAGATATGCAGATGACATCACCCTTATGGTAGAAAGTGAAGAAGAACCGAAGAGGCTCTTGATGAAAGTGAAAGAGGAGAGTGAAAAAGTTGGCTTAAAACTCAACATTCAGAAAACTAAGATCATGGCATCTGGTCCCATCACTTCATGGCAAATAGATGGGAAAACAGTGGACACAGTGGCTGACTTTATTTTTTGGGGTTGCAAAATCACCGCAGACAGTGATTGCAGCTATGCAGTGAAAAGACACTTAATCCTTGGAAGGAAAGTTATGAGCAACCTAGACAGCATATTAAAAAGCAGAGACATTACTTTGCCAATAAAGGTTTGTCTAGTCAAGGCTGTGGTTTTTTCAGTAGCCATATATGGATGTGAGAGTTGGACTATAAAAAAAGCTGAGCACAACAGAATTGATGCTTTTGAACTGTGGTGTTGGAGAAGACTCTTGAAGAGTCCCTTGGGCTGCAAGGAGATCCAACCAGTCCATCTTAAAGGAGATCAGTCCTGCGTGTTCATTGGAAGGATAGGTGTTGAAGCTGAAACTCCAATACTTTGGCCACCTGATGGGAAAAACTGGCTCATTTGAAAAGACCCTGATGCTGGGAAAGATTGAAGGCAGGAGAAGAAGGGGAAGGCAAAGGATAAGATGGTTGGATAGCGTCACCAACTCAATGGAAATGAGTTTGGGTAAACTCCAGGAATTGGTGATGGACAGGGAGGCCTGACGTGCTGCGGTTCATGGGGTTGCAAAAAGTCGGACATGACTGAGCGACTGAACTGAACTGAGGATAAAAATTTGTTGTAAGTGTCATGCGTTGAAGTTAAGTAAGAATCATGCTATTGTTTTAATAAAACCGGTATCAGTATAGGGTTCGGAGAAGGCAATGGCACCCCAGTCCAGTACTCTTGCCTGGAAAATCCCATGAATGGAGGAGCCTGGTAGGCTGTGGTCCATGGGGTCGCGAAGAATCAGACACGACAGAGTGACTTCACTTTCACTTTTCTTTTTCATGCATTGGAGAAGGAGGTGGCAACCCACTCCAGTGTTGTTGCCCGAAGAATCCCAGGGACGGAGGAGCCTGGTGGGCTGCCGTCTATGGGGTTGCACAGAGTCGGACACGACTGAAGCGACTTAGCAGCAGCAGCAGCAGCGCAGGGTCATAGAAAACAGGTCCAAACCCACCTGGCCCCGCTTTCTCACATCCACGCCCCCGTGCCCTGCATCCCCACATGCACCCAGCGCAAGCCAGCAGTCTGCCTCCTCTTTCCAGTCAGTCTTTGGGCTTCGCTGAGGTGTTTTGGCCCTGGGCAAGGAAATGGCAACCCACTCCAGGATTCTTGCCTGGTAAATCCCATGGACTGGGGTGCCTGGTGGGCTACAGTCCATGGGGTCGCAAAGAGTCGGACACAACCTAGCGACTGAGGTGTTATACAAAATTGCCTGTAGTGCCGCTGTGTTTGCATCTGCCATCCACACCATAATCCAATGAGCAGGAAGGACATAATCCCTGCTCTTTCTCAGCCAGTAAGTAATTGCAAGAGATTATTAGTGGTAACAAGAATTCGTATGGTAACAAGGAAAAGGAGTGTTTGAAGAATCAGTTAATGTTGGGGTCTGAGTGAATGGATCATATTGAGAAGTCTATAATTGATCATGTGACAAATAGGGCCACTAGCACACATTATTGAGAAATAATCTATTTTAGAACTGAATGATAGCTTAAGGGTTTGTAGTGTGATTCAGTGCCAGTTTGAGATAATTATCTCTTGGTCTGTATATATGAAAATTATTGTTGGAACTAAGCTAATGGTGAAGGCATATGAGATAATCTTACATATAGAGAGTATGTGGTGGTCTTATAAATGTTAGTGCTTGTTATTATGATCGATGATATAAATAGTGAGGCTAGAGTGAAAGAGGAAATTTAATTTATTACTTTTATTTGGAGTTGCACCAATTATTTGGTTCCTAACACCAATGGATAAAAGTTTGAAAAAGCCATGCTGTTAGTCATGGGAGTATAGAATCAGCAATTCTTATATACTTCTGTGGTAAATAAGAAGGTATTGTCTTCTCTTACTAGATTCACAATCAAGTGTTTTTTTTTTTTTTTTTTTTTTTTCTAATCTATGTATATAGTACAGGGGGCCTAGAAAAATTTTTGGGTTTAAGGACAAGAGTAGAAGAGGTAGGATGGGTTATGATATGAGAGCATTTTCTCCTGTAAAAGATGGAGAGATAGAGTTTATGTGGTGTGTGTATTTTCCTCACTGTGTTGTAATGAGTATATATAAAGAGTATAGGGCAGCAATTACTATATGAATTCCTATTAAAATAATTGCAATGTTTGATCACGAGAAGGATATTGCTACAGATAGCT
Organism: Cervus elaphus; assembly: GCF_910594005.1. NCBI lineage: Eukaryota > Metazoa > Chordata > Mammalia > Artiodactyla > Cervidae > Cervus > Cervus elaphus. Next base: position 38,755 of record NC_057833.1, on the reverse strand, counting down.
CTCCAATCAAGTTAATAGTTGGGGGTAGAGCTAGGTTTGTTTAAGTTGCTGGTAATCGCCAGGTTGCTATTAGTAGGAGGAACATTTGTAGGCTTTAGGCTAGGATTATTGTTTGGTGATGGACCTGGTCATTTGAATTTGCCAGGCAGAACAATACAGAGGATGTAAGACTATGGGCAATTATTAGGGCTGTGGCTCCTATACAACTTCAAGGTGTTTGGGTAAGGATAGCAAAATGCTATGTAACTGACAGAAGAGTATGCAGTGAGTGATTTTAGGTCTGTCTGGCATAAGCAAATTGAGCTGGTTATAATTATGCCTCATACGGACAATAGAATGAGTGGATACCCTATGAAGTCTGTTAGTGGGTTTCAAAATATATTAATTTGTAATTCGTAGTATACCATAGCATCCAAAATTTAGCAGTGCTGGCAGCATTGCCAGAACTATGAAGCCTGCAATAAGGGCCTCTTCATGTGCGTTAGGTAGTCAAAGGTGGAGGCCATAAAATGATAATTTTACTATAAAGGCAACTATGCATACTAACCATATGAAACCATTGGATCAAGAGTTGGATGTTGATTGGGCTCAGCATTAGAATATTTAAAGGTCCTACTGCATTTTGAATGTAGACAAGTATTCCTAAGAGAGGGAGAGAACAAACTAGGGTATAAAATAAATAGAGACCTGCATTAAGGTGTTCTGTTTGATTTCCTCTTTGGGTAATGATAAGGAGTGTTGGAACTAGTGTTGCTTCAAATAGGATATAGAAAATAATTAATTTTATGACAGTAAATGTTATAATTAAAGTAATTATAATATGACTAGCAGTGATAATATTTTTTTTTTTTCTGGTAGAGATTCTTTTAATAAGTGGTGCTGACTATTAGTATAAGGGGTCATAATCATGTAGTTAAAATCAGTGGTGGTGTCCATAGGGAGTGGGAGAAAACTAGTGAGAAATTAGGCTGTTATCATTGATTAAGGAGGAGTAGGCTTGTGAGTCTAATTAGTAAGCTATGTGTGGTGGTGTTAATCCAGATTAACCTGATGATCAGGTCAGTGGTATTGTTCCTGACCACAATCTTGGCCTTCTCTGCCCACTGAAGCTGAATAAAAGAACATGGAGACTGAGTCTGGAGGAAATAGAAAGCTGGCTTCAATTCTCAGCCGGCAGAGAGGGGAACCCAGCAAGCTCATGCCTCAATACCTGTGCCTGCCCCCCCCCCCCCCCCCCCCCCCCACCTTGAGGAGTCTAGGGGCTCATAGAAGGAAGGGCTCACAGTCAGGAGGCAGTATGATAAACAAAGGGGATAGGACTTTTATTTCTTCCTCTTGCATTTATTCACAGTCGCATCAGTTCAGTTCAGTTGCTCTGTCATGTCTGACTGATGATGGGAAAGACTGAAGGCGGGAGGAGAAGGGGACGTCAGAGGATGAGATGGTTGGATGGCCTCAGTGACACAATGGACATGGGTTTGAGTAAACTCCGGGAGTTGGTGATGGACAGGGAGGCCTGGTGTGCTTCAGTCCATGGGGTTGCGAAGAGTTGGACACGACTGAGCGACTGAACTGAACTGAAACCACTCCAGTAGATGCTTCCAAGTGTGTAGCCCAGAGCGTTCTGCCTGAGGGAGTTGAGATCACACAGGTAAAACGTGTAACAGCTCACAGGGTGCTCAGGACTGCGGAACTGACAGCCTTTCCTGGGCAGGCACCACCCTGAGCAGCGATGAGAGCCTTGCCCCCTCGTGGTCCCAGGGAGAAGGAAGCTGATCAACCTGCACAGACCTCCCCTGCATTGGGATCTGACCAGTACATTCCTGGTTCCAGCACCAAGCCAGGGCGTCCCGGGGCCCCTTCAGGTAAGGGGTCAGGGGAAGCAGAGCCACTTTGTTTTGAGCTGGAGGGGGAGTCGTGTGGGTAGAGTTCTCATTTCCTCCAGCGACACTTGTGGCTTACGGCGCCCAGGCTCCCAGCTAGCCTATGGGCCGCCGTGGGACCCCGTCTCCTGTCGGCCCCTCTTCTGACTGGTTGGTCCATGTTCTGACTGCTCGGGACTTGGTGCTCCTGGGTTGAGTGTCTATTGTAATTGGCTAGGGTCTGTTTTTATTTTTTTTTTTTAATCAGTATTTTTTTTTTTTTTTTAATTTAGCTGGTTTACAATGTGTTAATTTCTGCTGCACAGGTCAGGGATACACTTATACAGATATATACATTCTTTTTAAAAATATTATTATGTAGTTTATCATTGGATACTGAATATTGTTCTCTGCTATGCAGCCGGGCCTTCTTTATCCATTCTACTTACAAAAGCTACATCTGCTGACCCCAGCCTCCCACTCTGGCCCTCCACCGCCCCCTCCTCCTCGGAGAGCGCCAGTCTGTTCCCTCTGTCCTCGAGTCCATTTCTGTTTCATCTGTGTGTGCTCAGTTGTTCAGTTTTGTCTGACTCTTTGCGACCCCATGGACTGTAGCCCACCAGACTCTTCTGTCCATGGGATTCTCCAAGCAAGAATTCACCACTGGGTGAGTGCAGGCTTGTGGTCACTCTGACCTGTCTCAGACCTCTCAGAGGCTGTCCGCCATGTGAGTGCAGGCTTGTGATCTCTCTGGTCTGTCACAGATCTCTCAAAAGCCATCCGCTGGGTGAGTGCGGTCACTTTGACCTGTCTCAGACCTCTCAGAGGCCATCCACTGGGTGAGTGAAGGCTCGTGGTCACTCTGGTCTGTCACAGACCTGTCAGAGGCCATCCACTGGGTAAGTGAAGTCTCGTGGTCACTCTTTTCTGTCACAGACCTCTCAGAGGCTGTCCACTGGGTGATTGCATGCTTGTGGTCACTCTGCTCTGTCACAGACCTCTCAGAGGCTGTCCACTGGGTGATTGCATGCTTGTGGTCACTCTGCTCTGTCACAGACCTCTCAGAGGCCATCCGCTGGGTGAATGCATGCTTGTGGTCATTCTGGTCTGTCACAGACCTCTCAGAGGCTGTCTGCTGTGAGTACAGGCTCATGGTTGCTTTAGTCTGTCACAGACCTCTCAGAAGCCATCTGCTGGGTGAATGTGGGCTCCTGGTCACTCTGGTGCAAAGTTTCCACAGGGCTGTCGAGAGGCACCATGTGGCTGCCCCAGCTGGGGGCAACTTATTGTGCTCTTGCTGCCCCCCAAGCTACGTCTGGAAAAGGCTAATTCCAATGAGAAGCTACTTTCAGACTTCAGCTCACATGCCAGGAACTAGTCTTCCAGCTTAAGCAGGTCACTTTGGGTTTCCTGTGTTAGTGTTCACAGCTCACATTTCCTAGAGGGTGGGCTGGATCTGGGGACACATGTCCTCTGCTGCTAAAAGTGACATTAGACTGTGTTCCCAGGGATGGACCACAAGGTGAGATAGGAGAACGTCTGCCCTACCTGCTTGGAGGCACTGTGCCCCCAGCCCCTGCCTTCTCCCCACTCAGGTACGGAATGTGGGAGAGCAGGAGGGGGAACCTGGGTCCCCAGTGAGACCCTCTCAGCAGAGCTGGGCCTGGGTCAGGCTTGGAGGGTGTGACTGAGAGTTTGCTGGACAGGACGGCATATTTAGAGGGCCTCCTGCAGTGCAGGTTTCAGGGCTACATAGCAACTAAGTGCAGAGCATGGTGGCTGAGCTGACGAATGTGGATCCTGCAGGCTGAACGCTGAGCCCTGAACGTTGGAAGGTTGTCTGGAGTCACAGGACGTGCTTGCTGTCTCTGCTGAGATGATCTCAATGGGTTCCCAGTTCCCCCCTCCTACTCTTTAGAAGCTATCAAACTGAAGCCACTCCTCATGGTGAGCTCTGAGGAACCTCAGGAAAGAGAAGAATACCTGCTTTCCAGCAGCCATCAGACTGCAGCCACTCCCCACTGTGATCCCCGAGGAAACTCAGGAAGGAGAAGTCAGGATGCTGGTCCCAGGTGGTAAGGTGTGTATCAAAGGGGATGATTTCAGTGAGATGGCTGGTGCATCTTCCCACACATAGAAAAGTGCTAAGTTCCTTAACTTTAGATGCTGCCCCCTGGTTTTGGAATCCTAAAAGATCTGTACTGAATAAAACAACTCTCAACACCTGTATTATAATATTATTATGTCTATACATATGAAGTGGAGACTTTCCAAAGAACAACAAAGACAAATCTCAACATTCAGCACACTGGCACCAGTGGTGGGCACTCCCCAAAAGATGCAACTAGTGGGGCAATTAGAACACTCATCACCGCTTTTCCCATTAGATTGTGGAATGCACGCTGACACTGGGGAATTGTTACAGGGAAGAACAAAATTTGACTCCATGTTGAATCTTTTACTTTAACCTTTGCTTCCTGTTGGTCTGTTTGCTACAGGGATGCTGTCCATACATAATGGCCTGCCTCAGGAAACCCCGCCCCTCTGCCTCTGTCCAGGACCTGTCCACCTGTGGATGGTTACAGGAGGGAGAAAGTAACACATCTCCCTCAGAGGCTGGCCATTCCAGATATTTGCCAGATTAGTGGCCTTTTTACTTTATTTCCTCACCTCCCAGCTCTGTGTTCTATGAAAGACACTGGCATCCAGACCCTGACAAGATGGTTTCTTGGAGATATTAGTCTGCTGTTTTATCAATCTTCTGGCTTTCCAAGTAAAGTCATATTCCTTGCCTCAGCACCTCGGCTCTGATTAATCAGCCTGTTGTGAGGCATGAAGAGCGAGCTTGGACTTGGTAACAATCCCACATGCCTTGCAGTCAAAAAATCAAAATAGAAAATGAAAGCAATATTGTAACAGATTCAATAAAGACTATGAAAATGGACCATATAAAAAGATCTGAAACCAAAATCCAGAAGGAACTCAGTGGTTGTCTGAAATATTTAGAAAGGAGTTCGTGCCCCTCTTGCCCATACCCCATGAAGCCACACTGGACATTTAGGCCCTGTCCATTCAGGACACCCTCTCCACAACCCAGCTGGAGGTGCTCTGCCCCCACTGCCCACCTGGGTCTCAGGAGTAGAAGAGACACAGCCTAGGGGGTCTCTTCTCTGGTCCAGGGGAGCGTCACACCAGCCACCCTGTCTCCCTGCCCATAATAAATAAGGAGAGATGGGTGAGAGATGTTGTGGGCACCTGGACTGCCTCATCTTTGTGATTTGAGGTGAAGACAACACAGAAGGAGAACCAGCCAAGAAGGATCCAGGCAGCAGTAAACCCCTGTTCACAGGGACTGTGTGAGACCAAAGACTCACTGTGCCCAACCTGCTCCCACTTTTGGGAACTGGCCTTTGTCATTCTCTGGGCAGGAGGTGGGAAGGACAACCCGGTCTCTCTTCCACCTCCTGAGACCCAGGTGAGCACTGGGGGCAGAAGCACCTCCACCTGGGGTCCAGAGAGGGTGTCCTGTATGCACAGGGCCTAACCATTCAGTGAGGCCGGCCCTCGTCCACAGTGCACTGACCTGCTACAGGGTCTCGGGTTCCCTGGCATCCAGCTCCCCCATCGCCAACCCCAGCTTGGTGTCTTGGGAGCCCCTCACTGGCGGGCACCCAGCAGGTGAAAGTTGCATGCCCAGCGAGAAGGAGGAGAAGCCGGTGCGGCAGGGGTCCAGCATGGAGTGTCCAAGACCCCTCTGCTCCCCCAGGAACACCCAGCCCCGCCTGCCGTGGGCTTTCTCCTCTTCAGTATGTGTCTTTGTGGCTGATGTTGCCAAACACCTTCCTCTGGAAGAGAAGGCTCCATGACCATGGAAGGGGTGGAGGTGAGGAGGTGCTGTAGCCCTAAACCCAGAGAGCTTCAGAACTAACTTCCCTGAGCCCTGCACGTACTGCCTGTTACATCTGTACCAACCGAGGCTGAGATCCAGGCAGATTCTCTGTGGAAACAATTTCCATGTCCAACAAGAGAACCAAACTAGGCCAAGATCTGGGCAGATTCTCTGTGGAAACACGTTTCATGTCCAACAAGCGAGGACTTGTTAACCCACAGCTGAACCCTGACACGTGGGATGTGCTGTAACTGTGGAGACTGCAGGGAAGGTGTTTGAGAGGCTTCTTCCCGGGCGGCTCCCCGAGGCCCCTGGAGTTACTGGACCCAGAAGGGGAGCACTCTTGCTTCTCTCTTCACTGCAGGCCAGACGGTGCCCCCAATCACACAGCCCTGCTCCTCTGCCTCCCTGAGTTCAACAGAAATCCCCCCGGTCATGAGCCCAAAGCACAGTCTTCTTGGTGAGCAGAGCAGAGGCCGGTGGGAAGAGGGGTGGAGGCTGAAAGCTTCTTTGTAGAGGAAAAACACGGATGTGTGTTCCCGTGTGTGGTGGCCGGATGCTGCAGTAATTGGTGTTCTCCACACATTTATGGGTGGGTTTTAGTTTCTGTATTTTCTAAATTTCTTGTTTTTTAAACAGCTGCATATTATGAGAAAATTTTGCAATCAAGCATGAGCACTTGCAAAATAAGATCTTTTTTTTTTTTTCTTTTCCTAAAATGTTGCAGTTTTCAATGGTGACGGATGAATAGCCTCCTACTTTTCAGTATTCATTTAATTGGCTGTGCTGGTTCTTAGCTGTGGCATGCAGGGCCTTCAGTTGCAGCATGTGGGATCTAGTGCCCTGACCAGGGGTTGAACGTGGCCCCCTGTGTTGGGAGCTCAGAGTCCTAGCCTCTGGATCAGCAGAGAATGCTGCGATCTCCTACTTAAAGCAAGGTTATTTATTTATTTCGGCTTGCTGGGTCTTCGCTGCTGTGCGGGCTTTTCTCTGGCTGTCGGGCATGGGGGCTGCTCTCTCGTTTCTGCGCTGAACTTCTCCCTGTGGCGGCTGCCCTGGTTGGGAAGCAGAGACTCTAGGCTCTTGGGCTGCAGTAGTTGTGAACGGACTTAGTTGCTCCACGGCACGTGGGGTCTTCCCAGATCAGGGACTGAACCCATGTCTCCTGCATTGGCAGGTGGATTCTTAACCACAGCACCACCAAGGGAGTCATTCCCCTCCCCGCTTCCTGCCAACATCCCCCTTTAAGAAAAGACTAAAAATAATCTGTTTAGTAAGTTTTCAGGAGTCTGAGCTCTGGGGTCAGCGTCTGGGTGTCATTCTCCCAAAGGCATCTTGGCTTCAGATACTGGCTGGGCTCATGAGTCCAGTAAGCAGGGCAGGTCTGGTGGCTGAAGACAGGCTTGGCCTCTGGAGCTCTGCCCTCACCGACTCACCCAGGGTACCCGAGCCCCTGCAGCCAAGCAGAGCCGCGCGCAGGCGGGGCTGGTACAGCCACAGGGACACGGTGGTCAGGGTGGAGCGTGCGGCGGAGGCAGCTGGCTGTCCGTCCCATGACTGCTGGTGTCCTGTGTGACCGTGCAGGGCAGTCACGGTGTCAGGTGGGGCCTGGCCGCTGTCCTGGGGACAGGATGGGACCTCAGAGAGCTCGCATCCCCACTCCCCATCTCCCAGCTCCGCTTCAGATCATGGCTTGTGGCTGCTGGCAGCTCCCTGTGCTGGGAGGCTATGTAAAGCACCAGCCTCCTTGCTCAAGGTCAGCTGAGACCCCCAGTTCTGGGGTCACACATCATCTGTGCCACCATCCAGGTCATCCCACTTCTGTGAGGGAGGGCCTGTGTGGGGCTGTGGGTGATGGTGGATTTGGGGGTGTTGTGGGCTGGCCCCAGGATTCAGCTTTTTGAGGGGAGGGGAGCGGAGGGGACGGGAGGGAGAAGCTTTGACCTGCTCAGCCTTCCAGGGGATTCCAGGCATAGCTCTGGTGGGAGGTGCAGCTGAGAAGCCCCTGCAGGTTTCTGGATCCCCACCGTTGTTCAGTTGAAGCCCCTCTGCCTACACCACCCCTAACTCTCCCTCCCGTGGCCCCGGCCTGAAGCCACAGAAGATGGGGAGTTTACGTGGCTTCCCTTCCTGTAGGGAAACCAAGCCACAGACAAACACGTTCCTTTAAGAAAGCATAGAAACCCGAAAATAATAGTGGGTGCTTATTACTGACTCGGGTCATGTAGAGACGCTTCATAAGCCTGGCAAACGGAGGGAACTGAGGGCCGTTGCCCCGAGTCCTAGACTTCGCACCCTCCGCCCCCCGCACCGTGTCCCACTCTCCCCTTGGTGTCTTCTGGTGGCCGGGCGGACTTCAGCCTCCTGAGCTCCTTCTGGAAGGACCAGGCCAGGGCAGAGGTCATTCACAGAGGGGAGGGTGTGGTCGACCTTAAGAACCCCATTGCCCCCACTCTGTGTCGGAGCTCAGTTCCGGGTCTGAGCAAGCGTGGCTTCCTGGTGCTGTCCCCACCCTCACTCACCCAGGGTGCGGGGGCTTTGTGTCCACCTTCTCCCCTCGTGCAGCCCAGTCACCCCAGGACCCGTGATGTGTGTGCATCTGCTCTGCTCACAGCGCACCCCGGGGCCCATCAGACTTCACTCATGAAAGGGAAGTGTAAGGATGAACTATTACATGGTTAAGAATTTCAAGGTTGCAACAGCGTTGTCCAGAGCCTACGGGCACGGGTACGGGGCCCATGCAGAGAGAAGCCGCGGTGTGGGCTTCAAGGACCCTCCGTGTGGGGGTGGGATGGGGGCCGGACAGGGATTTTCTGCAAATGCGGCTCCAGGCTCTGTTCTCAGCAGGGTTGATGACTGTGGGCACTGCCTGTCTGTGGAGGGGCCCTGGGGCTGTCCAGCCCAGCAGGAAGGGCAGGGGTGGGAATGGAGGTCGGCCTCCCTTAGCACCCCTGACCTCACACCCCCTCATCAGGGCAGCCCAGTGCCTAAACAGCCTCTTCCTCGTCTAGCTCTAAAGACCTGGAAGGTGTGGGGGCTGAAGGACATGCAGAAAACAAATTGTGTAAAGCAATTATCCTTCTATTAAAAAATAAAAAAAGATTAAGGAAAAAAACACAAAGGAAAGCAAAGGTGGGTCTTGCGTTCTCAGCCAGCCTCTGCCAGATTCCGCCTGTGCTTCCGCATCAGACCAAAAGGCTGGTGCTCCCACCTCGTATCACAGATGAGAATAGAGACACAGAGAGGTTGAGCATCTTGCCCCAGCTCACACAGCTGCTGGGGGCAGGGCTGAGAACTGGACCCCTGAGGTCGAATCTGGAGTCCAGATGCTGTGATGACCCGGAGGGAGTGGCAGAGACCAGATGGCCCATGCTGAGCCAGGCACGCGCATACACACACACACGTGCACGTGGCCTTCACCTTTGCGGCTACAGAAGTCAGAGGAAACCAGAGGGCAACCAGGAGAGGCCAAAGGAGAGTCGGGGTCTATAAGGAGGAGAGGCCACAATTCCCAGGAGGCCAGGGAATTCCTTTCCCTGGTGAGTCTGACTCCACTCTGCATTCCTCTCCCTGGACACAGGAACTGACTGTCCAGTGACCTAACTGACTTGGCTCCAGAATTATGCCTTCCCAGGGGTTCAGCTACGACTGGACTCCACTGCTGTCAGTGATAAGGGGGGAATGAGTACATAGTCTGGGCTTCAGATTTGTTTGGAGAAAAAATTTATTAGAAGAGAAGTACTAAAAAACCACAAAGGCAATTGGCATGAACATCTCCAGAACACTTAAGAAACCCTCTGCTGTTTATCTACCTCCTCTCCTGTCACGAAAGTGGAAGGTCTATTTAACAAGTAATTCTGTGCTTATCACACTCTTTCTTTAAAATATTTATTATCTATTTATTTATTCGGCTGTGCTGTGTCTTAGTTGCAGCCTGTGGGAGCTAGTTCTGCAATCAGGTATTGAACGTGGGTCTCTGCATTGGAGTCTTGGCAACTGGACCACCTGGGAAATCTCTCGTGATACTTCTGGGGATACTAACGGGTCTCAGACCTCCTCTGAGGCCCCCTTAGAGCAGAGGCATGGGGTGGCTGCAGTAATCCTCCTGAGGCTAAGGTGTGGTTTGATGGTCTTGACTCACTCACACTCCCTACAAACAAAGGACTTCTCCCCTGTGTGTGTCCTCTGGTGTCTGATGAGGATGGAATTCTGACTGAAGTTTCGCCCACACTCCCCACAAACATAGGGCTTCTCCCCTGTGTGTGTCCTCTGGTGGGTGATGAGGACGGACTTCTGACTGAAGCTTCGCCCACACTCCCTGCAAACATAGGGCTTCTCCCCTGTGTGTGTCCTCTTGTGTGAGATGAGGACGTACTTCCGACTGAAGCTTCTCCCACACTCCCCGCAAACATAGGGCTTCTCCCCTGTGTGTGTCCTCTTGTGTGTGATGAGATTTGACATATCCCTGAAGCTTCGCCCACACTCCCTGCACACATAGGGCTTCTCCCCTGTGTGTGTCCTCTGGTGTCTGATGAAATCTGACTTCTGAATGAAGCTTCGCCCACACTCCCTGCAAACATAGGGCTTCTCCCCTGTGTGTGTCCTCTCGTGTGAGATGAGATGAGCCTTCTGACTGAAGCTTCGCCCACACTCCCCGCAAACATAGGGCTTCTCCCCTGTGTGTGTCCTCTGGTGTCTGATGAGGACTGACTTCTGACTGAAGCTTCGCCCACACTCCCTGCAAACATAGGGCTTCTCCCCTGTGTGTGTCCTCTTGTGTGAGATGAGATGAGCCTTCTGAATGAAGCCTCGCCCACACTCCCTGCAAACATAGGGCTTCTCCCCTGTGTGTGTCCTCTGGTGTCTGATGAGGACGGACTTCCAATGGAAGCTTCGCCCAAACTCCCCGCAAACATAGGGCTTCTCCCCTGTGTGTGTCCTCTGGTGTCTGATGAAATCTGACTTCTGACTGAAGCTTCGCCCACACTCCCCGCAAACATAGGGCTTCTCCCCTGTGTGTGTCCTCTCGTGTGTGGTGAGACTTGACCTGTCCTTGGAGCCTTGCCCACACTCTCCATATGTGACTCTCATAATCCCCGAGACCCCTGCCCCCGTGAGTAATGTGACTGTGTCCTCTGGATTCAGTTTCTGGCTTGTGCTGGGCTCGTCTTTCATTCTCTCATGCACCCCAGAACCCCCCATTTGTCCTCCGATTGAGTAGGAAGAGGCCCTTGAAATCCTCTTCAGCCTTACGCTTTTCAGCAACGGTTGGGGCATGGCCTTGGTCTTGTGACCCTCAGGTTTGTCGCTCGGGCTGTGTGGATCTGAATATCGCTGATTTTGATTGCCTGGGCAGGGATCCTCTGGTTGGAGGAGGTCTCTTTCAGATGGTCTCACGAGGGTCTGAGACGGGTGACTGCGTTGGGTGTGTTGGCTGAGGAATTTCTGACTGGAGAAGGCCAGAGAGCAGGAGGCACATGGGTGGATCTTGGGCTTCAGTTCTGCTGAAAGAGGAAGCTTTTGGTCAGGTAGCTGGTTTGCCGTGGTCAGGCCTGCCTCACTAATTATCTAAGTGTTGACAGTGCACGATTTGTCTCCCATTGAGTGTGTCTTTATAGTCCACTTTTCCACTCCACTCTTATTCTCTACATCTACAGAAATAAGGAAGTTGGTGTCAGGGGCCTTTTCTACATATCACCCACATAGGGACCTTCCAGCAGCATCAGAGGCAGCGTCTCTCCTGATAGAGGTGGATCTGCAGGGACTTTCCCTGCCTGTAAGTATCTGAAAAGTCATGTCACAGTGGCCACAGGTATTTACCCTACTGTGGGATAAGACTTGATGTCTTAGGTGGAATCTCCTGAGTGGCTCCCTGTGAGGAGAAAGGTTCTATTAAGTTAGGGGCGCCTGGCCTGGAGTTCTCTGCATATGGGAGGCAGCACAGGGGGTGGTTACAGCAGGTGTGGGTAAATCTGACTTTGTGGCTCCTTGTTCAAAGAGCAGCCTTTGTGCCGATCTCTGCAGGAAGTGGGTTTGAGACTGGATGAGACCGAGCGGCCCAGGTCCCACTGACTACAGGTCTCTGGCCCCTGCTGCCCAAACAGGTTCACAAGTTGCTCCTGTCTCAGTTTCCCATAAATCATAAAATAAAGGCATATCCTTTCTCAAGCCTCACCAGTACTCATATCTCATTTATTACATTCAGGCTTAGTCCATTTAACGTGCACTAGGAAGCCCTATTTAAAAATACATCTCCAGCCAGACTCTTCACATCCTCACTCGAAAGCATCTTCAGCCAGCCCACTCTCCCCGCGTGTCTGGCAATGAACTGACCTCTGAGGGGCCTCCCTGCTGATGTCATGTCCCCAAAATGAAGCAAAGCATCGTCTTAGCACAGAGAACAAGCTGCTTGCAGCAGAAAGCCGCCCGGTTGTTCTGTGTCACCCAGGAGGACCCCTGGGGCCTGCACGTGGACACAGACCCTGAGGCCTCCTTCTCGTCCTCTGTGCTTCCTCCCATGACCCCTGGCATGGTCTCTCTTCCCGGCCCTAGGTCTGAGGCACTGGCTGCTCCCCTGTCTGGAATCCTTACCCACGGGTGTTATCTGTGCACAGACCCTGCCCCACCGTCCTGCACCACACCCCACCCTCTGCTCACGCTGACCCGAGGCAGGTTCCCTGCGCTGTTTTTCCTCAGAGCACCAGCCCCTGTCTGGTGTGAAGCCCCTGCTGCCCCAGGGCAGTGGTTCTGTCTGTTTCGGTGCGTGGAGCTCCGTCTGGCACAGAGTGTGAACTCAAATGACAACAAACTGGAACAGTAACTGAATGCACATCACTGTACATGTGTCGTTTAGAAATGGGACGAAATGAGGAAGAAACAGGTAAAGGGCAGAGAGCTCGTAGGTGCTAGAAATGTTGCTTTTTGCTGCTCAGCCTTTCAGCAGAAGGTGATGTTACACATTTTTTTGCATGAAATATTAAAAATTAGAACTAGCATTTTTAATATAATAATTTTTCCTAACAATCATGAAAAGAATCAAATTCTGAGGCATTTTAATTGCAACTCAACTGACTTTACACTGGATTGTCCTCTGCTTTGAAATCGGACCACGGAGGCTCCCAGGATGGGGTGGGGTGCTGGAAGAGGGCTGACACTCACCTCTCCCGGCCGCGAGCTCACTCTTCCCCCTGCTGTCCCGCTTGATGCCAAGGTCCTGACCATACTCGTCCCCGTACCAGACCAGCAGCTCACAGCCCGGCCTGACCACCTGGCAGGTTCGGTAGAAGATCTGCCCGTGATACTGGAAGGCCACAAGGTTCTGTTCCTCGTCGTCCCGGGCACAGTTCACATACCTGGGGGCGAGGCCGGGAAAGGGAAAGAAACCTCAGGTGATGAGTGCCCTCCACTCTCCGACCATGCCCAGCTCCTTGCCTTCCGCCTCTGAGGCCGCCCCTCATGTGGACCTTCTGTTCACACCTTCGACCAGGCCATGTGAACTCCCATGCCTTTCTCTCCTTACCTAATTAGCCATTTTCCGGAGCCCACTTCCAGACTCATCTCCACCTGGACTGTCCTTGAGGCTGGTGACCTCCAGCTCCTCTAAACTCTGAATTAAGTTCTCTTTCATCCACAGGACTTGGTGCTCCTTGGCTAACACGCAGCCCTCAGAACTCACCCCAGCCTGCTTTCTCTCCTGAGGCTTTCTCCCATCTCCCCACGTGTATCCAGAGTCCTATTCGCTTCCCCACCCCCTCCCACAGAAACTTGGAGAGAGCTCTGATATAGCTTGAGACACGGAACAGTAATTGTTTGTTCACTGTCTGCCTGCCCTGATGAAAGGGAGGCCCTCAGAGAATGGCCCCACTCAGGGCCATCCTGCCTCCCATTCCTTCTGAGGCCTCAGGGCCCACTTTTCACTGGAACCAAGCCTGAAGAGGTTGTTGCCCACATAGAGTCAAGGTCTCCTGAATTAGGTTTTCCTGGCGCTGTGTAGTTACTCAAAGATAGAAAAAATAAGGTTACTGTTCCTAAAATCAATTGGCTAATGTCTGTTTGCAGTATGTTCTCCAAAAGGACATGGGTTGTGTGATCTGCTTCAGTAATGAAGTTCATTGTCTAAACTGAAACATAAAGTGCGTGGTAAGTGTCCATTAAGTGAGTTAAAGTGTCCCTAGTGAATCTAGACTCCTCAAGTTGTTTTCAAGTCCACCAGTTTTGTTCAGCATATAGACTTGTATCTTGACGGCACATGCCATATTTTTATTTCCTTCTTTCTAGTGTCTTTTGAAATGAAAGAGCATGATATGGAGGGAAAAGAGGAAGGAAGATGTGAAAGCTGTTGAGGGAGCCGGGTTGAGAAGGAAAGGGGCGTGGGATGGAGGGAGTCTCAATGTCTACACACTGGAGACTCACTGCACTCACCTCATCCAGTTGGCCCAAGACGTGTCCTTTCCATCCACATACTCGTAGCAGTTCCTCCCTTTGGTGATCTGAGTGTCAGAGAAAGAGTTACAAGCTTCCCTCTTTCTTTTATTTGTTTTTTGGTAGGAAGATATAGAAGAGCTATTTCCTTCTGTAGTCATTGGGGCTTTTCAGCCTGCATGGATTCACCTGCCATTCGGACCACACGGTAAGCCCCTTACTCATCATTCCAAGTCTGAGTCTCTTGGTTCATTGAAGGCAAGGGCTCCACAAGGGAGGAGTCACTTCTGTGTGTCTCTACACTGTGTTCCCACCTCTCCTCTGACCTTTAGATAGAAGTCCTGTGTGTGTGTACACTGTGGTCCCACCTCTCCTCTGACCTTTAGATAGAGGTCTTGTGAGTGTGAACCAAGGTGTTCCCACCTCTCCTCTGACCTTTAGATGGAAGGCCTGAGTGTCTGTACACTGTGGTCCCACCTCTCCTCTGACCTTTACATAGAGGACCTGAGTGTCTGTAAACTGTGGTCCCACCTCTCCCCTGATCTTTAGATAGAGGTCCTGAGTGTCTGTACACTGTGGTCCCACCTCTCCTCTGATCTTCAGATAGAGGTCCTGTGTGTTTCTACACTGTGGTCCCACCTCTCCTCTGACCTTTAGATAGAGGCCCTGAGTGTCTGTAAACTGTGGTCCCACCTCTCCTCTGATCTTCAGATAGAGGTCCTGTGTGTTTCTACACTGTGGTTCCACCTCTCCTCTGACCTTTAGATGGAAGGCCTGAGTGTCTGTACACTGTGGTCCCACCTCTCCTCTGACCTTTACATAGAGGACCTGAGTGTCTGTAAACTGTGGTCCCACCTCTCCTCTGATCTTTAGATAGAGGTCCTGAGTGTCTGTACACTGTGGTCCCACCTCTCTTCTGATCTTCAGATAGAGGTCCTGTGTGTTTCTACACTGTGGTCCCACCTCTCCTCTGACCTTTACATAGAGGACCTGAGTGTCTGTAAACTGTGGTCCCACCTCTCCTCTGATCTTTAGATAGAGGTTCTGAGTGTCTGTACACTGTGTTCTCTCCTCTCCTCTGACCTTTAGATAGAGGTCCTGAGTGTCTGTACACTGTGGTCCCACCTCTCCTCTGACCTTTAGATAGAGGTCCTGTGTGTCTGTGCACTGCGGTCCCACCTCTCCTCTGACCTTTAGATAGAGGTCCTGAGTGTCTGTAGACTGTGGTCCCACCGCTAATCTGACCTTTAGATAGAGGTTCTGAGTGTCTGTACACTGTGTTCCCTCCTCTCCTCTGACCTTTAGATAGAGGTCCTGAGTGTCTCTACACTGTGGTCCCACCTCTCCTCTGACCTTTAGATAGAGGTCCTGAGTGTCTCTACACTGTGGTCCCACCTCTCCTCTGACCTTTAGATGGAAGCCCTGTGTTCACGCCCAGGGCACACAGTACACAGGGCTGACTGTGTCATTGCCGACCGGGTTATCACCATCGTATCCTCGCATGTAGACATGAAGTACCCCCCACCACACACAAGCGGTTAGACCCCAGAGGACAGGGAAACGGGTGCTTCTCACCAGCCAGGCGTATCCACTCTTGGCGGCCTCTTCATCGTCTGTGATCTTGCCCTCATAGGGGCCAAAGTGCAGGCCCAGCGGCAGATCGGATGCCTCGTTCCACACTCCAAGCCCAGCGTCAGGGATGCCCGACAGTCTGATGCTTAACCCAGGGGGCAGCGTGAGGGCTGAGCGATTGGCATGCCCCTTTTCCACTGCACAGTCCTTTACAAAGGTTGGGGGCCCATGGGCAGCACAGCTGTCGATGAAGAAGTTCTGACACTCCTCACAATCTGGAGGTGAGAACAGGGAATGAGAGGAGGTATAGTGATGTTGCTGGTCATAACGACCTTCAGAAGGAACTGGGGCATTCATGGCATTTGGCCTCGATCCTGCACCCCAAGTCATAGAGGAAGGGGATGGCTGGGGGACCAAATGGTGGGGTGAGGTTAGTGGACCAAGTCTCCTAGCCGCTTCTCCATGAGTGGGCCAGCGGGGTCACTCACAGAGGTAGTCGTCATCCTGGGGCTCGCTGACCTCTTGGTACACGTGGCCCTTTCTTTCCCGTAGACTGTACCTCCTCACTCCAGTCTCCTTTCTTCTGAATTCTAAGATGGAGAACAGAAGCTAAGCAAGGCCGGCGGGGTCTGGGGAGTTAGTCCCTGTTTTATCAGAAAGTGTGAGATCTCCTACCTGTCCATTTATACACTTTGTGAAAACCTTCTTGCATGTATTTTTCAAACTTTTACTTTTGTAATATTATGTTTTAATGTTACATTATTTATTTCTTGGCCACACTACATGGCTTGTGGGATCTTAGTTCCCTGACCAGGAATGGAACCCACACCTCCTGCAGTGGAAGCATGGAGTCTTAACCACTTAACCCCCAGGAAGTCCCTCCTCTATACTTTGTTTCTTCTCCCTTTAACTACTGGTTCAGGAGACTGAGGCTCCACTGACCACAGGTGCCCAGTTCAGTGATAGTGTCCTGCACTTACCGTTAGTAGGTTTAACTTTCCAACCTTCCTACTTAGGAAATAGTTCACCGACACATCTACTCAGAAAATATATGATAAGGGCACATGACACGTTAAGGGCACATGAGCAGAGTTCTGGGCATAAACACTAACAAAGCATGGTCCCCATCATCACAGCTGGGTTTATCGAACGACTTGTAGGTGTCAGACTTTTGCATTTAATGTAAGGCTTTCAAGCACTGTATGAGTTAGGTATCCTTATCTTCACTTTACACATAGCAATCAGGGCCTCAGAAAATGTATAAGATTTTCCCAAGGCCGCAGTGCTAACGTCATGTCTCAGATCAGTCCACCTTAAACTCCCACCTACCCAAAGTCCATGCCACACACCTAGGTCATACTTATTAGTTTTTCTACAGGGATTAGAGGAACTAATTAGAGGAACTCCCCAAACTTTGTCTTACCGACTTTTTGTCTGGGGTGCTGTCCAGGGGTCCTTGCTTTTCTGTGATGGGGCACTGGTTTCTGAGCCTGCTTGAAGCCACTTGTCTTCAGTGATTTTGCTGCTCCCGGCAATTCCTTCAAACTAGATTCCTTACTTAATGGTGCCCTGGGCATTCTCTTCCATGTGAGTAAAAGACAACATGCATTTCTTTAGTTCTTTAGGATTTTATGAAGTGTTTTGACATGCATGACTTTAGTTAATACTTTGACAATTCTTGGAAATACCTGATTTTGGGGGGGGGTGGGTCTGAACACTGGAGTGTAACAAAAGGACCTAGGTGGATAGTGAATCAAAACTAGAATCCATTTCTTAAGGTTCTTCCCCTTCAACTTTCTGCATAAAATTGAGAGCAAGGCAGGGAGAATAGCTGGAGGTCAGGGAAAGAAGAGGGTAAGGGCTCATAGAGAGATCCGGGGTTTCTATTGATTAGTGGCCCTTTGATGGACGAGGAAGTATGGAAAATTACAGAGGGGAAAAACCACATCTGGAAAATAAGGTGACAAAGCCGTGAGATTAAGAAGAGAAAAGACGATCGGCAGAAACACATTTAGACAATAAAAAAATGAGATGAAAGTTGCAGGTTGCCATGTCCTAGAGACAATGTTTGGAATTAAAGTAGCTGGTCTCATTAGTTCTCCTTGAACAAGGCTGTATGACTAGCTGGTTCTGCTCAGTTTCCTGATCCATTAATTGATATACAGGCTAATTCCTAATATTATAGGGACATGAAATTTAATAACCTTCAACAAATTGTTTTGTGAGCTATTTAATACAGTAAGAACATGAGCGTACATCCCTGGTATCAATTTATTCCCCAAACTGCATCTATATTTGAAGTCTAGCTCACAGATATTATCTTCAGCATTCTTTGACCTTTCTACTCCTAGATGAATGCTTAAATGTGGAGTCACTCATTCACAAAACATTCAGGGGTCCCTCAGGGGCTTTGAGCTGGGCCTGGACTTCTGAGAATGAATGCGGGTGGGCTAGGCTCTCAAAGCTCACAACACAGGGGCAGGCTAAACAAATGATTCCAAACAGGAGAGTTGCCTATTAGAGCTCAGAGGAGGAGCTGTTACTCCTCCTGCAAGAAGGAGCATTTGAAATGATGCCCAGATGATGAGTTTCTACTCAAAAGTGGGTAATCTATGTGACGTCCTTCTGTTATTTTCTTATTTGTTGCTTTTCAGTCATAAACCTGAGGCTTCTCAGGGTTGCGAGTTGCTTCATCTTATTGGAGTGGGAGGCCCTGAGGTAGGGATCCTGTCTCCTTCTTCATCCTGGACCATCCACTCTACAAACTGCCCAGCATGTCCTTAAGCTTCCCTTAGTCAGATGTCTTAGCATATCCCTCCGTAGCACAGCACAAAAGAACTGAGGTTGAAAACATCTCTCAGATGAGTGATATAAAGATGTATGAATAAGCTTCATAGAACCATGGAAGCTTTAATCATTTTTTAAGTAGTTTAGAAAAAGTCCTTTGCTTTAGATTGCACTACCAGTGATACGGTGATCTTGGGCATATAATCAATCATTTTTTTTTTTTTTTTTACCTCAGTTTTGTGATCTATAATGCTGATAGCTATATACCTACTTATAGGTACTATAGGATTGATTTAAGGTTTAAGCAAGTTTATTCACATAAAATGCTTAAAGTCTGAAATATTATGAAAATAATGTAGCAACAGAACAGCCTACTACTGCTGTTGTTCTTCCTAACTGTAAAGATTGTGATGATGTCAGACAGTGTGCTAAAGATCCAGGGCAGGAAGGCAGCCGTCTCCAGGATCTCTGTGTTTTCTCCTATTCTGACCTGTGCCTGGATCCATGAGGAGGACATTTTGGCAACAGGATTTGGGAAATACTCACCTTCTGGTGTTTACTGTGCTTCACTCTGAAGGCCATCGAAGAAGGTTTACCTAAAAAGTGATGAGAATCAGTGTTTTGATTGGGAAATGTTTCCAAACTCTGGGTATTCTAATTAGGGACACATAATTCTAAGCCAGAGAGTGACAAAGACAATGATTACCAAAGGAGGAATGGAAATGATTTCTGTATCATCAACTTCCATGGTTCCACTGGGAGCATATAATAATTTTCTTAAAATTAAAAAAAAAAAATGAAACTTCATCTGTGCCTCATCTGATGTTCATAAAGTATCTAATAAATTTACTAGTCTTTCATGTCAAAAGCACTCATCAATGTAGAAATACGAGGAAGTTACTGCAATATAATAAAGGTCATATATTGAAAGTCTACCTCTAACATCCTAGTCATCAGTGAAAACCTGAAAACTTCTACGATCAAGGAAAAAAGGCAAGAATGCCTGATATCTACATTTCTGTTCACCATAATATTAGAACTCCTAGCCAGGGCTTTAGGTTAGAAATGGAAACAAAAGGCTTCCATTTAGAAAGAAAGAAGTAAAATTATGTCTGTTCACAGGGGCATGGTTTTATGTGCAGAAATATCTTTAAATCCACACACATAAAAATCCTGCACAGAAAGTTGCACGGTACAAAATCAACATTCAAATATCTTTCCATGCATGAAGAATGACCATTCCACAAAGGAAAATAAGAAAACAATCCTATTTATTTTTTATTTTTTTAAAGCTATACTGAACAGCTAAATTAAAAAACAATATACTTATTTTTATTTATTTGTTTGTGCCAGGTCTTTGTTGCGGCATGTGGGATCTAGTTCCCTGACTAGGGACTGAACCCAACTTCTCTGCATTGGGAGTGTGGAGTCTTAGCCACTGGACAAATAATCTTATTTATAATAGCATTGAAAAGAATGAAGTAATTAGGAGTAAACTTAAGGAGATGAGAGACTTATATGTTGAAAACTACAAAATACTGCTGAAAGGAATCTGATGTAAATAAATAGATAGATGTCTCATGTTTATGGATTTAGAGGCTTAATATTATTAAGCTGTTCATACTACCCAAAGCAATTTAAAGATTCAATGCAATTCCTATTAAAATCCCAATGGAATTTTTTTCAGATATAGAAAATCCATCCAACACTTAACACGGAATCTCAGAGCACCCCAAATAGGCAAAGCAATCTTAGAAAGAACAGCAAAGCTGGAAACCTCTGATTTCCGAACATACTACAAAGGTACAGGAACCAAAAGAGTGTAGATTTAGCAAAAAATGTGTGCTTAGTTGCTCAATCTTCTTGACTTTTTGTGACCTTTTGGACTGTAGCCCACCAAGCTCCTCTGTCCAGGGGATTTCTCAGGCAAGAACACTGGACAGTGTTGCAATTTCCTTCTCCAGGGGGTCATCTTAAACCATGGATTGAACCCACATCTCCGGTGTCCCCTGCACTGAGGGCAAATTCTTCACCTGCTGAGCCACTGAGGAGGCTGGCTGGCATAAAGACAGATATGTCAATCAATGGAACAGTATAGACAGCCAGAAATAAACTCTTGGATACATGGTCTAATGATCCTCATCTAGGGTGTCAGGATAATGGGGAAAGTTTAATCCCTATAATGAATGGTGCTGGGGAAACAAAATAACCATATGCAAAATAATGAACATCTTACATCTTGAAGAAAAATCAACTCAGAATGGATTAAAGACCTAAATGCAAGACTTGATAAGACTCTTAGAAGAAAACAAGGGTGAAGCTTCACGACACTGAAATAGCAATGATTTCTTAGATATGGTGCCAAGTGCACAAGTATTAGTAACAAAGTAAAAATAGACAAATGAGAGTAATCTTAAAACCTCTGTGCAGCAAAGGACACTGAACAGAGTTGAAAAGGCCACCTACAGGATGGTAGAAAATATTTGTAAAATATGCATCTGATAAGGGGTTACTAAGCATACACCAGTATGAAATAGGCTACCTATAAGCCAGGAAGAGACCCTGATTGACCATGATGGCACCTGGATATCAAATTTCCACACTCCAGCATTGGAAGAAAACAAATTTCTCTGGTTTAAGGAATGCAGTCTGCTTTGTTATGGCAGTCTGAGCTGACTAACAGTGAGAGAAGGAATTGAATAGACATTTCTCCAGAGAAAATACACAAATGGCCAACAAACATATGAAAAGATGCTCAATATTACTAATCAATAGGGAAATACAAATTGAAACCTTCTGTGATGGGCAATATGTATAAGAAGACAATAGCAAGCTTGGTAAGGATATGGAGAAATTGGAACACTTATACACTATTGTTGGCAATGTAAAATGTTGGAGGCTTTCTAGAAAACAGTATGGAGTTTCCACAGAAAGTTAGAACTGCTGGATGATCTAGCAATCCCACTCAAAAGTGTATTTCCATAAAAAATTGAAAGCAAGTTATTGAATAAATAGTGGGCACATGTATGGTCCTTTCTGCATTATTCCCAATGGGCAAGATGTGTAAGCAACCTAAATGTTCATTGGTCGATAAAAGATAAAGATTATATATAAGATATATATTATAGCTCTTGTATCCACATGCACACAACAGAATGCTTTGAAGCCTTAAAAAAGAATTCTGTCATATGCTACATCATGGATTGACCTTGATGATATTTTACTAAGTGAAATGAACCAATCAAAAAAGAGAAATATTGCCCGATTCCACTTCTATGAGGCATCTAAATTAATCAAATCCATGGAAAGAGAAAATAAAATCGTGGTTGCCAAGGGCTGTGAGGAGGAAGGATTGGAGAATTGTTACTCAGTGGGTTAGGGCTTCAGTCACGCAAGATGTAACATTTCTACAGATTTGTGGTACAGCAATGTGTATATATATCCCCGGTGGCTCAGCAGTAAAAAATCCACCTGCAATGCAGGAGATGCAACAGATGCAGGCCCAGTTCCTGGGTTGGGAAGATCACCTGGAGCAGGAGATGGCAATCCACTCCAGGATTCTTGCCTAGAGAATCCCATGGACAGAGGAGCGTGGTGGGCTACAGTCTATGGGTAGGCAGAGTCAGACATGACTGAAAGATTAGCACTATGGCCACTAACACTAACATGCACAGAGTTAGCAACAGTGTGCCATACACTCAGAAATTGTTAAAAAGGTAAATAAGGACGTGCAGGTGTATGGTGAACCGAGGCGTATGTATTCCCTGTGAAGAATCTCTCCTTATGTCAAAACCTTTGCAGACAACCAAGTGTTTGTTTTTCATGTCCCTTTCACTAATTTTAATAACCTCAGGGAACAGAGGGACTTCCCTGGTACACAGTGGATGAGAATCTGCCTGCCAATGCAGAGGACACAGGTTCGATGGCTGGTCCAGGGAGATGCCACTTTCTGCGGGGCAGCTAAGCCTGTGTGTCAGAAACTACAGAGTCTGCATGTGTTCTGCAGTGAGAAGACACTCACCGCAACCAGAGAAAGCCCGTTCACAGCAACAAAGACCCAGTGCAGTCAAAACTAAATAAATAATTTTTAAAAATCTGGGAGAACAGAAATCCATAGATGGAGAATCATAGGACTATCTAAATTGTTTTCTCCAGTCTAGGCACATTAACTCTTCTAAACTCTTTGAGAAGCAGAAGAGGAAGTGAGCTGCTCACTTCTATTTTATAATAAGTGCAATTCATTTTATTTACCTGATGCCATCTCTGGTCAGTGAAATGTGGGAAAGATCATGGAGAATAAATAG
The DNA here is from genome assembly GCF_910594005.1 of Cervus elaphus. Classification (NCBI taxonomy): domain Eukaryota; kingdom Metazoa; phylum Chordata; class Mammalia; order Artiodactyla; family Cervidae; genus Cervus; species Cervus elaphus. Next base: position 15,920 of record NC_057833.1, on the reverse strand, counting down.
TTCTCTCCAGCCCTTTCCCAGAATCAAAATAAAAAATTAGTTTAACCTTAGGGTAAGAAGATCACAGGTTTTGTTTTATATACATACATAAATAATGTATCTTGATATAATATGTTAATCATTTCCTCTTTGAAGAGATTTAATCCAATAACCAATGAGATTAGTATTAATCTGTTTGGTGAATTTATTTCTAAGGTTTCTTTAACTGCCTTTCACTAAGAATGTTTAGCAAGATAATTCTTTTTTAAAAGAGTGATCAATTTTAACCATAAAACTTTTGAGAATTACACTGGAATACCTAAACATTCATCTTCATTCAGGCTAATGTCAATATTCAGCCACAGCCTCTTTGGAATGCTGAAAATTATGTTTTCCTTGCTAATGGCTGAGATGTAGTTGAGACCTAAGCCTAGGCTGGTTTCAGGAAGACACCTCCACATCCTCCTGGGCTCTCACCTTGCTGCCTTGGTGTCCATTCTTCATCAGAATCCTCATTGTCATCTACCTGGGGCTTGATGACCTGCCTGCGGTGATGCATGAAAGTTGGTCGAGTGGCTCTGAAACCTGGAAAGAAGCAAAACATTTGTCCTAAGAAGGAGAAACAAAGCCCAGAAGCAATGGGAAGTGTCACAAAGTCAAGGAAATTTGTAGGATGGGCTGGGGGAATCTAGAATAAGGCAAGAGGTGAGCTCTGCACTGCAGGGTCAACCTCCCTTTGGTGCAGAACTGGTAAACATTTCCTCCAGCTTAGTCTCCACACAAAAGGGAACTGTGAGCAGATGAAGCCACCTAAGAGCGGGCCAAGTGAACACTGAGGGTGAAGACCTGCTTCATGTTTCCCAGGCTCACAGGCGCCCAGCACTTCCTGTTACCTATAGCAATCAGCGCTTCGTAGTTTCTTTTCACATTCCTATATCGGATTTTTTCCCATTCTCCCATCTCTTCCCATTCTTCCTTGGAGAAGTATACAGAGATGTCTTTGAAAGCATCTTTGTCCTAAGGAAAATAATAGATTTCATCAGTGAATTACTAATCTAAGTCAGACCTTAGAGCTGGGCCTTCTCGTCCACCATTTGTGCAGGAGTAGCCTGAAGCTACTGGATGGTCTGTGTGATACAGGGGTGAAGACTTTCCTTCCCGACTGTGTCCTGCTTACCTGAGCAAACACTGAGCATTTTCCTAACTCTCCCTGGACACAGAGCAGTTGACGAAGCTAGTGTCCTGTTTTTTCCCACTCCACCCCACCATCTCAGACAGGACCAGGCCTTCCCATCCTGTGAACAGTCACAGGGGAGTTCACTCAGCTGCCCAGGCAAGCAGTCTGTGGTGCTTCAGGGACCAGCACCATGTCCTTCCTATAGAGCTGGCTTAGAGCCCAACTTTGCCGCCTCCAACTCTCACCGTGGGCTTCCGCTCTGTTCTCCTGGCATCTCCCTCAGTGCTCTCCTCTGAAGACCTGTTCGGCCTCATGGCCATTGGAGTGCTCAAGGCCAAGGTGCCTGTGGAAGAAGAAGGTGATGAGATAGCCCAGACCAGTGTCCAGAGCCTGGTCTGTCTGCCTTGGGTGGAGTGTCCAGGGCAGGAAGGTGAGGGGAAAGTCAGGGTGAGGGTATTGTTGGGATGGACTGATCCTGACTAGATATGACAGATCAGCCTAATGTGAACTAGATTTGGTTTCTTTGGTTCCCTACAATTTAGCCCCTCTGAGGGAAGGCACTGGGAGGGATGTGTCTGGGGTGACGGAGGGATTCTTGAGGAGATCTGCGTCCCACAGGCTGAAGTAACTGGGGTCCTCAGACAGAGGGGACTGGGGATCTTTTGGCTGATGTAGAATGCGTAGGGTGAGAAATTTTGGGATCTGTGAGGCTGAGGAAATCGGGTGTTTCTTATTAAGGGACTTTAAGTCTCTGACAGGCAGGACAGTTAGGGTCTTGAGGAGGAAGAGTTTTAAGGGCTCCCAGGCGGAGGGATTCAGGGTCTGCGAGGTTTAGGAAATTTGGTGTCTCTGCGGTGGTATTTTTAGGGTGCCTCAGGCTGAGGGGAACTGGGGTTAATCTAGGTATTTGAGGGTCGCAGCACTAGGGGATTTGGTGTTTCTGTGGGTGAAGGGACTTGTAATCCCTGAAGCTGACGAGACCAAGCCCCCTTCAGATTAGGACTCAGGTTGCTCAAAGTTGACAGGATTTCGGGCCTCCCACCCTGGAATTTGAAACCATCAGGCTAAGGGTTTATGAGGGCTGCGCAGGGCACGTTCCCATAAGCCTCCCTGCTGTCCTGCCACGCTGCCCACCCTGTCCCCAGGAGCGGGAGAGGTTCAGCGACGTCCAGTCCTTCGGCGCTGAGGTGAAGTGAAGGGCCAGCAGCCTGCCTGTACCCTGTCAGGCACAAGAGACCAATCGGCGTTGTGACTGAGGCAGTCTGGCCAATAGGTGCCCGGAGTGTGGGGAGCTCGATGGAGGCCCCGCCCCACCGCTCGGGGATTGGCTGCTCTGTGGGCGTGTCTGTCAAGCCTCCAGCGCGCAGGCGCATCTTGGCTGGTTTGTTTGTTTTCAGGCTTGGCCGCTTAGGCCTGGGTCCTCAAGTGGGTGGGTTGTCCTCAGGCTGAATGTTTCTTTCCAGTGCCCTCAACTGGTATATCGGCTCCACCAGACTGTAACCGTGCTCCCGGAGTGTATCCTAGGTCCCCCTGTGCCCTACCCTATCAAATCGAGTTTTGGCAAGAACTCTTATGTGGTGAGTACTGCATTATTCAAGGGAAAATGGTGTAATTAGCTACATTCAGATGAGACGCAGTATAAACGCCGGTATGGTCAAAGATTTAAACACAACGCATGGAATAAGGATGTTAGAAAAAACTTGGAGGATTTTTAACCTGAAAGTAGAAGTGGCACTGATGAGCCATCTGTATATTTAATGTAGGTATGAGCAGCCTTCAGAAATGAGGTATAAATAAAACCTCAAAGCCTTGCAAGTGTTTTCTGTAAGCCGAGGCATTGATCTGGAGGACTGTGGATCCACTGAGCTGAGTTTGCCTGACACCTACTGGCTTCACAAGATAAAACAGGGACACTGTTCCTGGCCCTTAGGTAGCTTTGCTCACAGAAAATTAATGTGATTTCCATGTATTGGACGCAAAGCGACTGACTGTAGAATTAGTGTCAAGTGGTGGTTGGGAGTCTGGATGGAGAAATGTTACCAGAAAAGTGAGTTTACCTCTTGGTGGGTGTAGAACCAGAAGGTACAACCCAGCCCAAGCTCATGGGAAGGAAATGTGTATTACTTGCAGAACTATGGAGAACACCATGGAGCTTTCCAGAGCAGGGTCTTTGTAAACCACAAAGTTGGGTAAGCTTATTCTATGAGTACAGGCATGTTCCAGCTTCTGTGGTGACTCAGATGGTAAACAATCTGTGCATAGCAGAAGACCTGGGTTCAACACTTAAGTGAGGAAGATCCCAAGAGGAGGGCGGGGCAGTCCACTCCAGTATTCTTGCCTGGAGAATCCCATGGACAGAGGAGGCTGGTGTCCATGGGGTTGCAAAGATTCAGACATGAGTCAGTGATGAACACTTTAACTTTCCAGGCATGTTCATTAAGGGTCTTGGGCTGTGGGAGACTCCAAGCTTCAGTCGATTAAAGTCTTGAGAGTCAGAACCAGTCACCATCAGCATCCCTTACATTGCAGCTGGTCTGGTATATATATAGATATCTATTCTTGATATAGATATAGATATCTATTCTTCTTCATATTCTTTCCCCTTATCAGTTCAATTCAGTCTCTGAATCACGTCTGACTCTTTGCAGCCCCATGGAGTGTAGCACGCCAGGCCTCCCTGTCTATCAGTAACTCCCGGAGTTTACCGAAACTCGTGTCCATTGATTCAGTGATGCCATCCAACCTTCTCATCCTCTGTCGTCCCCTTCTCCTCCTGCCCTCAATCTTTCTCAGCATAAGGGTCTTTTCAAATGAGTCAACTCTTCACATCAGGTGGCCAAAGCGTTGGAGTTTCAGCTTCAACATCAGTCTTTCCAATGAAGACTCAGGTCTAATCTCATTTAGAATGGACTGGTTGGATCCCCTTGCAGTCCAAGGGACTCTCGAGTCTTCTCCAACACCACAGTTCAAAAGCATCCATTCTTCAGCACTCAGTTTTCTTTATAGTCCAACTCTCCCATCCATACACGACCACTGGAAAAACCATAGCCTTGACTAGAGAGACATTTGTTAGCAAAGTAACATCTCAGCTTTTTAATATAATGTCTAGGTTGGTAATAACTTTTCTTCCAAGGAGTAAGTGTCTTTTAATTTCATGGCTGCAATCACCATCTGCAGTGATTTTGGAGCCCCCGGAAATAAAGTCAGCCACTGTTTCCCCATCTATTTGCCATGAAGTGATGGGACCAGATGCCATGATCTTAGTTTTCTGAATGTTGAGCTTTAAGCCAACATTTTCACTCTCAGCTTTCACTTTCATCAGGAGACTCTTTAGTTCTTCTTCACTTTCTGCCAAAAGGATTGTGCCATCTGCATTGCTGATATTTCTCCCGGCAATCTTGAATCTAGTTTATGCTTCATCCATGTGCTACATCATTTCTCATGATGTACTCTGCATAGAAGTTAAATAAGCAGGGTGACAATATATTGCCTTGATATGCTCCTTTCCCAATTTGGAACCAGTCCGTTGTTCCATGTCTTTTTCTGACTGTTGCTTCTTGACCTGCATACAGATTTCTCAAGAGGCAGGTCAGGTGGTCTGGTATTCCCATCTTTTTTTAATTTTCCAGTTTATTGTGACCCACAGAGTCAAAGGCTTTGGTATAATCTATAAAGCAGAAACATTTTTCTGGAACTCTCTTGCTTTTTCGATGATCCAGTGGATGTTGGCAATTTGATCTCTGATTTCTCTGCCTTTTCTAAAACCAGCTTGAAGATCTGGAAGTTCATCATGCATGTATTGCTCAAGCCTGGCTTGGAGAATTTTGAGCATTACTTTGCTAGTGTATGAGATGAGTGCAATTGTGCAGTAGTTTGAGCAATCTTTGGCATTGCCTTTCTTTGGGATTGGAATGAAAACTGACCTTTTCCAGTCCTGTGGCCACCTCTGAGTTTTCCAAATTTGCTGATAGATTGAGTGCAGCACTTTCACAGCATCATCTTTTAGGGTCTGAAATAGCTTAAGTGGAATTCCATCACCTCTACTAGCTTTGTTTGTAGTGATGTCTCCTAAGGCCCACTTGACTTCACATTCCAGAATGTCTGGCTCTAGATGAGTGATCACAGCATCGTGATTATCTGGTTCATGAAGATCTTTTTTGTATAGTTCTTCTGTGTTTTCTTGCCACCCCTTCTTAATATCTTCTGCTTCTGTTAGGTCCATACAATTTCTGTCCTTTACTGAGCCCATCTTTGCGTGAAATGTTCTCATAAGCATGTTTTAAGGTTGCTATTGCAGGAAATGGCCACAAGGCGTCAGGACTTTTTCATGCCCAGTTGTGATTACCTTGAAAGTGAAAACTTTCAAGTTTTAACTCAAGACTATAATTCAATATGGAATGTACCGGAAGAAATAACCAAAACCTTGTGTGTTCTTTCTGAACATTCTTATTTATTTATTGTAATAATTTTTTAAATTTACTGGCAGGTCCATGTGGCATGTGGGGTTTTTAGTTCCTCGACCAAGTGTCGAACCCTCGCCCCCTGCATTTGAAGCACAGAATCTTCACCACTGGACTGGAGGGAAGTCCCACTAAGCATTATTTTTTTTAAAGTAACCTTTATTTCATATTGTAGTAACATTGATATATCACGTGTTGTTGGTGGCAGGTGAACCGAATGTATTTTCTATTTTTGTTGTTGTCCAGTTGCAGAGTCAGATCTTTTTGTAGGAGCGTTCCTTTTTCTACAGGCCCTGTTATACTGGTAGACATCTATTTGTATATACATAAGTGTACATGAATGTAAATATCTAGGTACATAGATATGTAAATGTCCAGAGAGAGATATAAATGTCTACGTTTATAGATATACAAATGTCTATATGCATAGAAATATACATTCTAGGTACATAGATGTATAAATACCAAGGTTCATAGAGGCATAAATATCTATACACATAGACATATAAATATATATGTACATATCGACATAACTATCTATGGAAAACAGAAAAAGAGACACAGATGTACAGAACAGAATTTTGGACTCTGTGGGAGAAGGCGAGGGTGGGATGTTTCAAGAGAACAGCATCGAAACATGTATATTATCTAGGGTGAAACAGATGACCAGCCCAGGTTGGATGCATGAGACAAGTGCTCGGGCCTGGTGCACTGGGAAGACCCAGAGGGAGTGGGTAGAGAGGGAGGTTGGAGGGGGGATCGGGATGGGAAATACATGTAAATCCATGGCTGATTCATGTCAATGTATGACAAAAACCACTACAATATTGTAGAGTATTAGCCTCCAACTAATTAAAAAAAAAAAAAAAAGAAAAAAAAAAAAGAAGTATTCAATTTGTTTTAAACCATGGGCCCCACTCAAACCCAATTAATCAGAAAATTTTGAAGTGGGGCCCTGCAATTCATGTTTTCTAAGCAAGATTTTCAGTTGATTGTGATGCACATGAAATTTTAGAACCTCAGTGGCTGTTTTTTAAAGTCACCTTGGAAAGGGAACCCTCTTACACTGTTGGTGGGAATGCAAACTAGTAGAGCCACTATGGAGAACAGTGTGGAAATTTCTTAAGAAAGTGGAATTAGAACTGCCATATGACCCAGCAATCCCATGTCTGGGCATACACACTGAGGAAACCAGATCTGAAAGAGACATGTGCAACCCAATGTTCATCACAGCACGGTTTACAATAGCCAGGACATGGAAGCAACCTAGATGCCCATCAGCAGATGAATGGATAAGGAAGCTGTTGTACATATACACCATGGAATATTACTCAGCCATTAAAAAGAATTCATTTGAATCAGTTCTAATGAGATGGATGAAACTGGAGCCCATCATACAGAGTGAAGTAAGCCAGAAAGATAAAGACCAATACAGTATACTAACACATATATATGGAATTTAGAAAGATGGTAACAATAACCCTATATGCAAAACAGAAAAAGAGACACAGATGTACAGAACAGACTTTTTGACTCTGTGGGAGAAGGCGAGGGTGGGCTGTTTTGAGAGAACAGCATCGAAACATGTATATCATCTAGGGTGAAAGAGATCAGCAGCCCAGGCTGGATGCATGAGACAAGTGCTCAGGCCTGGTGCACTGGGAAGATCCAGAGGAATTGGGTGGAGAGGGAGGTGGGAGGGGGGATCGGGTTGGGGAACACATGTAAATCCATGGCTGATTCATGTCAATGTATGACAAAAACCACTACAGTATTATAAAGTAATTAGCCTCCAACTAATAAAAATAAATGGACAAAAAAAGAAATATACATTCTAGGTACATAGATGTATAAATACCTAGGTTCATAGAGATATAAATATCTATATACATAGACATATAAATAACTATGTACATATAGACATAACTATCTATGTATATACAGATATAAATATCTATTATAGATACATATAGACATAGATATCTATATACATAGACATGTAAATATCTGTATACACAGAGGATGGTTACACAGTGGACAATGAAGGAGACCACCTTATAGACAACGTAAGTGATACAGATAGTGGCATTTATAAGAGCATTCTAGGAGAGAGAAACATAAACAATTTCAAACAAAGAGAACACAGCTAAGCAAGATGCATGTGACTAGTTTTAATCTGAGGGCACTAAACCAACAAGTCCACAGGGGGTCAGTAGATGAAGGCAAAGTCTGGAAGGGTGAGATAGTGAAAACAAGTTAAATGTTTCACCTTTGTTTACAAAGTGTACCTTATACATTTTTGGATTCATACTTGTTACCTCCTTAAGTATGTATCACCTATATATCCTCCTATGCGCACATCCAAACTGTTTCAACTCAAATCAAGCATAACTCCAACTTGTTGCAACTCTAGTTAGTCAATTGTTGCAGTTTCATGAAAAAGACACATTGTGATTCTTTTGTATAGACCAGTAATGGTTAGGATTTCTGTCTAATTTTTTTTTTTTTAGGGTCCTTAGAGATCATTTAAAATTTCAACACTTGTCCCTGCTTCACCTTGTTCTGATTCAATTGACGTTGGAAAAGTTATGGAAAGGTTGTTTAATATAATCTGAACTCACCAGGTATCTATTGTTTGGTGTACATAAAGATCTGAGAAGTAGACTTCGATGGATGTAAAAGTAAATATTGTGGATATAGAACATAATTAGAAATTGCGAGAGTCATTTGACCAGAGAGCAATCACAATGGATCCACTTCATCTCCCACACCCATGAGGACAAGTTCATCTTGGTAATAATATCAGCAACTGAAGAGTTAAAGTGTTATCACTGTGAAAATTGATTATGAAAAAAAATCTATGGAATGTTTACATAGATAGGATGCAACTTTCCAAGAGGCTTTAAATTTCAGGTGAATGTTTTATTATTTGAAATCTTGAGTGGATTACAGACTCTGTAAGTTTTACAGACTGTTCAAAGTAACATTCTGTTCCATCCCAGAATGAATCCATTACCTTTTGGTTCATGCACTTGTGACGGACTTAATCAGACTTAGAGACAATCTGTGTTGGAGAGTGTTCTAAACCAATGTGTGTGTATCAGCTGCAGGTCTGACAAGAAACACTCACTCTCATGTTGTTGTAGTTGCTGTTCAGTGGCTAAGTTATGTCTGACTCTTTGTGACCCCATGGACTGCAGCATGCCAGGAATCCCTGCCCATCACCATCTCCTGGAGATTGTTCAAACTGCTGTCCGTTGAATCAGTGATGCCATCCAAGCATCTCTTCCTCTGTCATCCCCTTCTCCATTTGCCTTCGGTCTTTCCCAGCATCAGGGTCTTTTCCAGTGGGTCAGCTCTTTGCATCAGGTGGCCAAAGGATTGGAGCTTTGGTTTCAGCATCAGTCCTTCCTATGAATGATCAGGACTGATTTCCTTTAGGATTGACTGGTTTGATTTCCTCACAGACCCAGGGACTCTCAAGAGTCTTCTCTAGCTCCACAGTTCAAAAACGTTAGTTCTTCAGTGCTCTGCCTTCTTTGTGGTCCTACTCTCACGTCCATACATGACTACTTCAAAAACCAGTAGCTTTAACTCTCACATATGGGATATCAAATTTGTTTTTACATATTGCCTGCTATATTTAGGCTCTTGGTTCATACTTCATGTACCCATGTAGTGTTGTATTTAAATCCAGTTTGAAACAGAGCTTTATTTGAAGAACGTTTTGCCCACCAGCAGTGTTCTACTCTCACCAGCACCTCTTACCTTGGTGTGACATCTCAAAACTCAGAAACTCTTACATGTTGATATGACTGTCAGTTTCATTTTAGGAGAGTTTAAACAGAGGAGTGACAAAATCAGGGTGCCTATTTTATCAGGTTTCTCCAGGCAGAAAATTGAAGCTTAATGTTGTTCAGTTGCTTAGTTGTGTCCAACTCTGCAACTGCATAGATAGCAGCATGCTGGGCTTCCCTGTCCTTCACCATCTACCAGAGTTTGCTCAAACTCATGTTCATTATGTTGGTGATGCTATCCAACCATCTCGTCCTCTGTCATCCCTTTCTCCTCCTACCCTCAGTCTTTGAAATTGAAATTGTTAGAAGGCAGAGTTCATACAGCTTATGGGCTCCTTGACTCAATTTTTTTTGCAAGAATTTTCTTATGTATTTTTTCAAGTGTGACCTTTCATTCATATAATGGCAAATAACAGAATTAGAGGAAACCAATTGGAAACAACACATTGTTTCTACCCTGACAATCTGAACACAAAGGAACCAGTGGGAACTGCAAAGATCTGGGGGCCAAGCTTTTAAGAATATTTTAGGTTGGCAAATACTAACTAGTATGTTTTCCATTTCAACAATTTTTATTCTGATACATAATATCCTTTTCTAGAAGGCTTCCAGTGTGGCTGCCTCCTGCTGGAAGCATGGGAGAAGGAATCAGGGCACTGTCTGTCTGTCTTTAGAAGACACTGGACTCAGCTCTAAGAAATCCCTGGATCTTCCCTGGATCCTGACCGCCACATGGCCAAAGATACTGGTAACGGTTTTGTTTTGCCTGTTAAAGTGTTTAATGGCAAAGATTCTTTCGGTTTCCTGATGTGGGTGACACGTGGGGCCCAGTGATGACTTTTTCTTTAAGAAACTTACATGCTAGTTCCCACATGAGGGTGAGGCCCCTGTCCAATGATGAGAGATCTGTGCCTCCAGGGAGAGCAACTTTACGCTAGTTTAAACCTGACCAAGTTCTGTCTGCATAGTAGATTTAGACCTCTCTGTCTTGTCTGGGATTTTCCCTGGTGGCTTAGATGGTAAAGAATCTGCATGCAGTGCAGGAGAATTGGGTTCATCTCTGGATTGGGAAGATCCCCTGGAGAAGGGAATGGCAACTGAATCCAGTATTCTTGCCTGCAGAATCCCATGGACAGAGGGGGCTGGAGGGCTATAATCCATGTGGTTATAAACAGTCAGACATGTCTGAACGATGAACAGTTTGACTTTTCAATCCTGTCTGCACTGATTATGTTTAGACAAGACTGCTTGGTTTCTGCAATGAGAATATTGACACCTGACCATGTTCTGTGTGCACGAGGACGTGGAGACCTGGGTGCGGACTGGGCCTGGCCTCCATCCTGGAAAACTCCGTGCCTGTGTCTGAATGTTAGTGCTCAGAGGTCTGGGGTCTGGAGCTGAGGTGGGCTTCTCTGCGTAATGTGCCCTCCTCTGAGTGGGGTTCCATGGCCTTCCCAGGGGTCAGTGCTGCAGTAGGGCTCTTAGTCTTTCCTTATGTTTACAGGGT